>NW_006408850.1:2064870-2072728 GCF_000296735.1 Chrysochloris asiatica
CTCTATGAGTTGGAACCGACTCCACGGCACATAACAACAACAACAACATCTTGCATAGTACTGAATTTTGGACATATATTCAAAACCAAACTCACTGCTGTTGAGTTGTTCTGAATCATAGAGACCCTGTAGGAAAGAGTAGAGCTACTCCGGAGTGTTTCTCAAGCTGTAATGTTTTTGGAAGCTGACTGCCATATTGTTTCTCCTGTGGAGCAGTTGGTGTTTTCAAACTGCCAACTGTTCATTTAACAGTTAAGTGCTGAACAACTGTATCAGAAGGGCTCCTTTGGGGATGTGTTGTTTATTGTTAATTGCCATTGAGTCAGTACCAACTCATAGAAACCCTATGCACAAGACAACAAAACACTGCCCTGTCCTGTGCCAACCTCAGAATCATTGCTACATCTAAGCCAATTGCTGCTGCCACTGTGCCAATCCATCTCTTGGGAGTCTTCCTCTTTTTCTCTGACCCTCTACTTTACCAAACAGGATATCCTTCTCTAGGAATTGGTCCCTCCTGATAACATGTCTGAATATGAGAGATGAAGTCTGGCTGTCTTGGCTTCTAAAGATCATTCTGGCTATACTCCTTCCAACACAGATAAGTTTGTTCTGTGTCCATGGTACTTTTAATATTTTTTTGCAATACCATTATTCAAATGCATCAATTCTTCTACAGTCTTCCTTATTCACTGTCCAACTTTCACATGCATATAAGGTTATTGATAATACCATGGCTTGGGTCAGGTGTACCTTAGTCCTCAAACTGACTGTTTTGTGATAGATTCAAGGTCATATTTTGACTCTCATTGATTTGTTTTAATTTTCTTCAGCTTCAGCCTGATATTACAAATGAGCAAATGATGGTCTGTTTCACAGTCTGTCACTGGCTTGTTTTTGCTGATGATATGGAGTGTTTTCACTGTTTCTTTCCACAGATGTAGTCAATTTGATTTCTGTGTATCCCATCTTGTGAGGTCCATGTGTATAGTCATCTTTTATGTTGATTAAAACAGACATTCACAATGGACAAGTCATTGGTCTTATAAAATTCTATCATAGGATCTCCAGCATCCTTTCTATTAAGGTCATACTTTCCCACTACTGATCCTTCCTCTTTATTTCATCTTTACATTCCATTCACCAGTAATTATCAATACAACTTTTTTGTTTTGTTTTCATTGTGAACTGAGTGATAGTTTACATGGAGAGAACATCGGTTTTACACTCATCATTTCATTGCAATAATTACAATCTTTTCCACCCATCATCATTAAGCAGTATTTGCTTCTATTCCCTCTGTTGATTTTTTGTTTGTTTTTATTTGGAGTGGGGGGGGGGGATGTACACAAAAACACTCAGGAATATATAATCATTTAAACAACCAAAGGGCACATTCTGCAAGCATGCCCCTGGACACCAGCACCTGGACACCAGCCCACACCCTTTCTCTTTCCATGAGTCTAGAGTCCTCAGCTGCTCCCTGGATCCATGTCCCCATCTCTGCCTCCATCTCTGGTGTCACTGCTTCTCTGGATAGGGTCCCACATTCTGCTCATGCTCTTCTCCCTTGATGGCCCTAGTGTCTTTGTTCCTAGAATATAAGATTGACTACTCCCCTCTTTCTTTCTTTCCTTTTTTTTTTTTTAAAGTTTTTGTGTGAACTGAGTGATAGTTTACATGAGAGAACATCGACTTTATACCATTGTTTCATTACAATGATTACAATCTCCTCTGTGCATCACCATTCAACAGTATTTGTTTCCATTCCCTCTGTTTCTTTGTTTTGGGGGGTATGGGGTTGTACACAAAAACACTCAGTAATACATGGTAATTTAAACAACCAAAAGGCACATTCTTCAAGTCTGCCTCCTGGCCACCAGCTCTCAGGCCCTCTCTTTCCATAAATCTAGAGTCCTCAGCTGCTTCTTCTCTCAATGTCCTTGTCTCTGCCTCCATCTCTGATGTTGCTGCTTGTCTGGATAGGGGCCTGCATTTTACTTGTGCTCTTCTCCCTTGATGGTCCTAGGGCCCTCTGTTTCTGAACTGTAAGATTAACTACTCCCCTGTTTTTGTTACAAAACTTCTACCTTTACAATTGTGACAGTCACAATTAGTCATGATAACAATTACTCACTATTGAATCATAAGAATCTTATTCCCATCTCTTTTCACCAGACCCTTCTACACAAGATAAAAAACTATTCAGTGGGGTCTCTATCTTCCTCTGCACATTCTGAAACTAAACTCCCTCTTGAAAACTTGTAAGCCAGTCTCAATACATCTTGGTTGCATGTTTGATCAGTTTCAGACTGAAGAAGTTGGTTGGTTGATTGGTTATGTGCTGTGGAGTTGTTTCTGACTTCTAGTGACCCTGTACAGGATTTCAGAGACTGTAAATCTTTATGGGAGCAGAAAGCCTCATCGTTCTCCCGTGGAACTGCTGACCTTGCACTTCATAGCCTGATTCATAACCACTACACTACCAGAGCTCCTTGAAGAAGTTGGTAGAATCCTTCAATTTAATTACCACTAGCTTTAGTGGTTAATCATAAATTTGAATAATAGTAGTATTAACTGGTCTTCCTTCTTTTTGTTGTTAAGTTCCTTCGAGTTGGTTCTGACACATAGTGACCCTGTATAGAGTTTTTGAGGAGCAGCAGATGAGCTCGAATCACCGACCTTGCACTTCAAACTGACTTTGCAGTCCAGAGCATTAACCCACAACACTCCTTGTATGGATATTATCCTATCACAGATTGCATTCTACTTCAAGACAGATGTTGCTATGTTCATTTTGATGATGCGAAGCCATTCTTCTTTAATTTGTCATTGCTGGCAGAGTAAAGTATGTGATTGAGATTCAAAATGGCCAATACCAGTCCATTTCAGCTCACTAATGCCTAGGATATTAATGCTTATGCATTCCATTTCATTTTTTATAATTTCCAATTTTCCTAGATTCATACTTTGTACATTCCATGTTACAATTATTAATGGATGTTTGCAGCTGTTTCTTTTCATTTTGGGTGGCTCCCCTTCGGCAAATGAAGGTCCTGAAGACTTTACTCCATTTGGGTCATCACAGTTAGCTCTACTTTGAGGAGGCAGCTCTTCCTTAGTAGCATTTTGTGTGACTTCCAGCCTGAGGGGCTCATCTTCCACCACTATATCTGATAATATTCTGGTGTTCTGCATAAGGTTTCAATATTCTGGTTCTGACAGTGTTCCAATGATAGACATAAGGTTTTCAGTGACTATTCGGAAGTAGTCTATCTCTCTTTCTTCCTAGTCTGTCTTCATTGGAAGCTCAGCTGAAACCTGTCCACCATGGGTGACCCTGCTGATATTTAAAATATCCATAACATAGCTTCCAGCATTGCAGCAACACGCAAGTCATCACAGCATGACAAACTGGCAGATATGGTGGATATACAAGCCATATAAAGCACTCTTCCTGCCTTCAAGGAACTCAAGGTTTTACAGAATAAAAATAATACAGAGAAATAATTGAAATATTTTACCAAAAGCTGTGTTTAGTATAACCAATAATTTAACAACAACTATTTAACAACATCACCTTCTCCTAGGGGCAGGTTCCAGGGAAGCTACTTCAGATATCAAAGCAAATGCTAAAATACTTAGTATTTTTTAGTGTCTTATTTATTGCTCAAGGCAATTCATTTTATAATTTTGAACTCTTGTGTTGGGTGTTGGAATCCTCCTCTGAAGTGGACCTACTGTCAGGTGTTCAATCTTCCTTTCTTTCCAGAAGCTCCCAGTGTCTTTATTTCCTTTATACCTGTACATAATCTATTTTGGCAAAGACCTTCCTCAGTTTTAAATGTTTAAAAAGCTACAGTTTTAAATGTTTAAAAACCTGTAAAGATACAGTTAGACAAGATTGCACTTACGCCTGACTTCCAACACATAATTCAACATTTTTCAAATGAGTGAATTTCTCTGATTTTGTGAAAGAAATATCAATATTTACATTCATATTGCATTCTGGTGCCTTGATTAGATAAGAGTGGTAAGTTGTTGTTAAGAGCTGTAGAGTCAGTTCCCACTCATAGCAACTCTGAATAGAGTTCTGAGGAACAGCTGTTGGATTTGAACTGCCTGCTTAGCAATGAGTAGTCTAGTGCTTGTCCTACAGCTCCACACCAGTACTCAAAAGAGTAGTGTGGCATTGTAAGATACATACATGTGGTATATCAGATCAACACAGATTTGAATTACTGAGTATGAATTACTGGATGAATTATGAATTATGAAGCTAGATGACCTTGGGCAAGTTCCTGAATATGTCTGCAACATGGAATCCCTGATAGTAATAAAAAAAAGAGCCAGAAGGTAGTGTGTGTGGACTGACTTCAAAGATGAGTGTATAAATATGAAATGCCTAGTAGAACATCTTCCATGAAGAAAGTATCTAGAACATGGGAATTGGTTGCTAGAATCATGACTATTGTTGTTGTAGCTGTTGGTTGCACTGTGGGAATAACAATGACTGGTAGTTCCGATGTTCTTTTAAACAAGTGGTATGGCCATCCCCACAGCCATCTGGGAGTCTGGGGTTTTATTTTTATTCATTTATTTTTGCTATTTCTGGGTGTTTTGTGTTTTTTCTTTTCTTTCTTCTTCTTTTTTTTTTTTTTTTCTTTTGCTAAAATGTCAGAGACAATTTGTTGTTCATCCCCCCGCTGCATTTCCAAACAGTGGATAACATGTTTGCTGGCAGGTGTTGGCTGTTTCACTAAAAAAAAACACAAAGGCATAATGAAATCCTTTTCTAGAATATTTCATCTGTCCTGAGCAGTTGACAACAGCAGTTTGTTAGGGACTCTCTTTGTCAGGTGTTCAAGGTAGAGTACTCAGAGGATGGCTCTCTTAATTATGGCACCAGGTGAATGCTAGCATGAAAAACACAGTATCTTGTCAGTTATTAAAAATAACATCTTGCCTAGAGATGGTTATTTTCATGACAACTTTACTGATTAGTGACAGCTGCCTTAGGAACAATTCTAAACCCACTTTGACCAAACAAAATGCAGAAATCATTGAACAATATCATTAACATCACACACAAGTAAAATTTTGCTGAAGATAATTTAAAAATGGTTGCAACAGTGCATTGACAGAGAACTGCTAGAAATTCAACCAGATTCAGAAGAGGACACTGAAGTAGGGATATCACCACTGATGTCAGATGGATCTTGGCTGAAAGCAGAGAGTGCCAGAAAGATGTTGACTTGTGCTTTATTGACTATGCAAAGGCTTTCAGTTTTGTAGTTGATGACAAATGTTGGATAACATTGTGAAGAATGTTGTTCAAACAGAATAAGGGAATAGTGGACACTTAATTGTGCTCATGAGGAACCTGTACATGGATCAAGCAGCAGTCATTCAAACAGAACAAGGGGGTACTGAATGGTTTAAAATCAGGAAAGGTGTGTCCCAGGGTTGTGTTCTTTCTCCCTACTTATGGAGCTCTGTTAGCGTAGTGGTTATGAATCGGGTTGCGAACCACAAGGTCAGCAGTGTGAAACTACCAGCTGCTCCGCGGGAGAAAGATGAGGCGATCTGCTCCCGTAAAGATTTACAGCCTCGGAAACCCTGTTCAGGGTCGCTATGGGTCGAAACCGACTCGACGGCACTTAACAACAACAATAACAACATTCAAATTGTATGCTGAAAAAATCAGAGAAGCTAGCTAAATGGTGTATCGCATTAGGAAAAACTGCACAGTACCTCTTTAAAGTGTTCAAGAACAAAGATATCAGTTTGAGGAATAAGGTGAGCCTGACCCAAACTATATTTTCAATCTCCTCATATGCATGTAAAAATTGGACAAGGAATAAAAGGAATGCAAAAAAAAAAAAAAAAAAAAGATACATTTGAATTATGTATGTTGGATAAGAATATTAAAAGTACCATGGACTGCCAGAAGAACAAACAAATCTGTATTGGAAGAGGTACAGTCAGAATGCTCCTAGAAACGAGGATAGTGAGACTTTATCTCTCATACGTTGAACTTGTTATCAAGAGGTACCAGTCCCTGGAGAAGCACATCATACTTGGTAAAGTGGAGGGTCAGCAAAAAAAAATCAGAAGTCCCTCAACAAGATGGATTGCCACAGCAGTAATGGATTCAAAAGAACCAATGATTATGAGGATGGCGCAGGACCAGACAGTGTTTTCTTCTGTTGTGCTTAGGGTTGCTGAGCCAGAACTGACTTGAACTTGATGGCACCTAACAACAACAACAATGGCTTGGAAGGAAGGGGTGAGTGTTCATAATTGCATGCTTTCAGGACTACCACACCAACAAACATTTCACATATCATTTAGCCATTTTCCACTAATTCTTACACTCCTGGATTTAAGATACTTAAAAAAACAAACAAACTCAGAAACAAAAGAAAACTCAATTTAAGGTAGTTGTTGTTCTCCTACTTCTTTTTTTACTTTAAAACAAGAAACTTTTATTGGTGATGCAAATGTAATAACTACTCAAGTATTCTTAACTATTGTAAAAATGAAATAATAGCCAATAAAGAAGATAATGGTAAAACATAAGACGTATAAGATAAAATAATGATGATAATGAGTTAAAACATATATATTGAGACTGCTTGATAAAACACTCTGCTAAACATTTTCAGATACCTATTTTTTAAAAGACAAAATATAGGACATGCATGGTTCCTTCATCTTAATTATGAATCTTAATTGGGAAGCAAAATTCATATTCTTACATTTTGGAAAGCAAAACTTTATTTGCCTGCACTGGATCCTAGTTCTTTCTCATCTCCATGAAATGTCTGTTTCCTGAAGATGCACAGATAGGTGTGTGTATGTGTATGGATTACCCTGACTCCTTTTCAGTGAACGTCATTATGAGTAGCAGGAGTGATACTATAAGACACCATCCAGAAATTTTAAACTGATCATAAATATAAATAGTTCTTTGGATGTAACATGAAAAAAGTAAAGACAGCAGATTGGAAGCAGAACCTTCTAATAGAAGAAATGGATGTATCGCAAAAACTCTTTTTTTCCTCTAAATGAGCTCTTTCCCACCCAGAACAACTTCTGAGATGGGAAGCACTTGGTGAAGTTAGAACCAAGTCAGCCACTGCTGACTATTGGCTCTGAAATCTGGGAGGAGGAAGAAGAAATATGAGAATATTTACAAAAATAGTGCTATGAGTGTTTCAGTTTACACAGGCGTGGATTCATTCTAAACAAACATGTTTAAACATGTCTTTTTATTCAGTGGTTAACTGAAGACAAGTTCTATCAGTAATATAAGTTCTCTCAGTAATATGACTGTCTAATTACTGGTTTGACATTAGAGAATAAGCACTGGACCTCAAGGACAGTTTGAACTGCAAGGTCGATGTTTCAAACCCACCAGTAGTGCTCCTCAGAAACCCTATACAGAGTCACTATGAGTCAGAACTGAGTTAAAGACACTTAACACCAACACAACAGTCTCCTTAGGTGCCTTCAAAGAAGATTCAATCAGAACAATGACTTCCAAGGGTATCTGTTGGGTCAGTTAAATTCAAGGCAGAAAAACCAGTTCAGAAGGTTATGGCAACTGTGTTTTAGGACTTCAGAGAGGTCATCTTGATTTATTTTCTTAAAGGACACAGGAAAATCATGGGGGCCTAATAAGAAAAGGTCTTAAGGAAACTGAAAAAAAAAAAAAGATTAATAAACTTCATTGTTGAGAAAAATACCAGGAAATTTTCACGTAAGAATTGTTATCTGTTATGACAATGCACTTCCTCTTTCAGGTCCTCGTTCAGTGGATGGCATGAATGGCATGTGCAGTGGGTCTAAGGGG
>NW_006408850.1:2073450-2076485 GCF_000296735.1 Chrysochloris asiatica
TTGTTTTGATTCCCATTACCTTACTTATTAGTGAAGTTAAAAGTGTGAATCAAAAATTGTACTCACTCTGGTTATAGAATGTATCTTAGTTGACTTTTAGAAAAGGCAAATACACCATTTTTTTTTTTCAATACACTTTGTTCATCTGTCAAGAAACTTTCATATTCCCTTACTAAACAATGTTTTAGGCTGAGCTGTGAGCCACGGATACACTGGGGTCTTCACTTCTTTATCAGAGGTGAATCTTCATCCTTGAATGGCTACTTTCTGGGGACCAAACAAGTGAAAGTCCAGTGTAGCAATATTAGGACTATACAAAGGATGCTTTAACACCTCAAAAGGAAGTTTTATCAGAGTGTCAACAGTGTGGGCAGAGGTGTGAGGACATGCATTGTCATGCAAGATCACAAACTCCTTGGATAGCAGAGCTCTGCATTTAATCTGAAGTTTAAATTTCAGTTCTTCAGTGAGAATCTCACTGTAATTAACACTGTTGATTGTTGAACCTTTTACCTGATAGTGTGCCAGTACTATCTCTTGTGAATCCCAGAAACTGTAAGCATCAATTTTCCAGTGGATGGTTGACTTGTGACCTTTTTCTTGGTCAGCAATTGAGAATATTTTAATTCCATACTCTGCCATTTACTTTCAGCCTCATACTAATGAATCCATGTCTCATCACCAATAATGATTTTTTTAAAGAAACTTTTATCTTCCTTTGAATATCAATCCAAATTTTGTTTGCAGATATCAAAGCACTTCTGTTTATGCTCTTCTGGAATTTGGTTTTGGTACTCATCTCACACAAAACTTTTGAAACTTAAGTCTGTCATGGATTATTTCATAGGCATATCACTTGCCTATGAAATAATCTGTCACATAATCCACAGTCACTTGTCTTTTCAACAGAATCATTGCATGTGCATGCTCAATGTGCCATCAGTTATGGACATTGGATGGATATTTTAATATAACCAGAGTGTGGATAATTTTTCACTCACATTCATACTTACATGGCCTTCTCTCAGAGTCATTTTTGACCCTATAGATTTTCACATTAGGATAAGCACTAGACTGCTAACTGCCAGGTTATTGGTTCAAACCCACTAGCAGCTCCTTGGAAACCCTATATAGGTCTCTGTGTTGGAACCAATTCAATGGCACTTAACAACAAGAAGACTATTGGAATCACTGAGCAGTGAAGATGGTTAAGCATCTCACTACATACCATCAGAAAGACTGACAGCTTGAACACACCCAGAAGGTGCCTTGTAAGACAGTCCTGGTAGATGTTTTTGAAAGGTCACAGCCTTGAAAGTTCTGGGGAGCAGTTTTACTTTGAACACATAGGATCACCACTAGTTGGAACAGACTCAGTGGTAACCAACAACAACAGGCTTAGAATAGGGTGGGCAATGCTAAGAAAACTAAGATACATGGGATGGGAACTCAAGAAAGAAAGTGCGTCAGCAGGACTTTTTTTGAAACATCTGTGGGTAGACTCAAAATTCCAATCTTGCCTTTAGCAGTTTCATACATAACCATTTGTAGCATCCAGGGACACTGGAGTCCCATCTAGACCTACTATCATGTAAACTCTAGGGAGCTCTGGTACGGTAGTGGTTAGGAATTGGGCTGCTAATCTCATGGTCGGCAAATTGAGAACTACCAGAGGTTATGCAGGAGAAAGATGAAGCTTTCTGTTCCCATAAAGAATTACAGTCTGGGAATCCCTGTGCAGGGTCACAATAATCTACTCCATGTATATAACCACCACCACCACCATCTTGTAAACTCTAGGTGAGGTCGATCATTGTGCTTTAGCAAGCCCTCCAGGGGATGCTGATGCAGGTTTCTGTTTAAGAATCACTGTCTTAACTTTTATGTTGTTATTGTTATGTGCTAAGGAGTGGGTTTTGCCCCATAGTGACCCTGGATAGGGTTTCTGAGTGTTTCAGAAATTTCCTTAAGAAAGGAAACAGCTGATTTTTTTTTTTTTTACTTTAATTTCCCAAAACTCATACTGAAAATTTTTATTCAGCAGCCAGTGGTGAGACCCCAACAACTTGCTATGTCATCTTGGTAAAGTCATAAACTTCTTTGATCCTGAGTTTTTTCATTTATAAAATGAGAACCATAATATTTACTCTGAAGATTTCTTGCCAGGATTAAATGAGATGACATAGGCAAATCACTTGCAGCATATATTTATAGAAATATAATCAAACTATTCTTGCTGTTTTAGAAGTATCTTCATTGCATAATATTCTGTGAATTTCTTTCCATGTTGTTTTATCATTGATGTTAAGTGACATCCGGTTGGGTCCAACTCATAGCAACATTGTATAGGGTTCCCAAGGAACAGCTGGTAAGTTTGAACCACTGATCTTGTGGTTCAAGCTGATCTTGCTCTCCAGTGCTTTATCCCACAGCACCACACCAAGGTTCCTGTTCTTATATGCTGCTGTTGATTTTAATAGCCATCGAGTTGATTCCAACCCATAATGACCATGTACAGGGTTTCTGAGGACCAGCTGGTGGGCTTAAACTGCTGACCTTGTGGTTTGCAGTCCAGTGCTGATCATTTATAGTCTTTATATACTAGCACATTAATTGCAATAGATCATATAGTTTCCTTATTATTGGACATATAGTTTATAGTTTCCTTATTATTGGACATTTAAGTTGATTTCAATGTTTTTTTTTTTATTTAAAAAGTAATGATAAATTATTGTTGTATCAGATTGTGCTGGCAGAACTGGAAAGTGAATGCAAAGGATGGAAACAAAACCTTTTTTCTCACACATATACAAAAACCAACTCAACATGGATTAAAGACCTAAATGTGAATCTCAGAATTATAAAGGTCATCAATGAAAAAATAGCGACAAATTTATGGGCTCTAATACAGGGCACACATAAACTATCAAACATTGTGATAATTGCACAAACAATAGAAGACAAAACAGATGATTGGGACATACTAAATATTAGAAACTTAAGTGCATCAAAAAATTTCACAAAAAGAGTTAAAA
>NW_006408850.1:2077185-2093978 GCF_000296735.1 Chrysochloris asiatica
GAGCCAGTACATGGGTAGACATATACACACCAATGTTCATAGCATCACTATTCATAATAGCAAAAAGATGGAGATAGCCTAAGTGTCCCTCAATGGAAGAATGTATAAACAAATTTTGGTGCATATACACAATGGAATATTATGCTACTTCAAAGAATAACAAGGAAGTTGCAACCCTCAGAATAACGTTGAGGACATTATGCTGATTGAAATTAATCAGTCACAAAAGGACAAATATTGCATACGACCATTATTGTAAAAGCTTAAGAAAAGATTGTTGTTGTTGTTGTTAAGTACCGTGGAGTTTGTTCTGACTCATTGTAACCCTGCACAGGGTTTCTGAGGCTGCAAATCTTTATGAGGGTAGAAAGCCTCATCTTTCTCCTGCAGAACAGCTGGTAGTTTTGAACTGCCGACCTTGAGGTTAGCAGCCCAATTCATAACCACTATGCTACCAGAGCTCCTTTAGGAAAAGATACCCATACTAAAAGAAAAAGAAAAAAAAAAATTCTTTTTTGGTTTCCAGGAGTGGAAGGGAGGGGATGGTAGGTTAGGGAATAGACATATCATTGTTCAGGTGTTGGGAAGGACAGTACAAAAGAACAAGAACGGGGAAGAGGATGGAAGAACAAGGTAGATAGAACACTTAGGTTTGCATGGGTTAAATGGGATAGAGGTCAATAGTGATGTATAACAACAGGGCTCTGTAATACAGGGATCAAGACATAGTTGAATGGGTAAAAGAGGTGAAATAATGTTTAGATGCTTGATGATGGTCTTATGAATATTGGTTTCCCTTTGCTACTATTGTAAAATAGATACTTGAGTGGGCTAGAAAGAAATATCAGGAAACATGATGACAGAAAGTTTATAAACCTGTCTTCAGCCTATAACTGATTGGAATACTTAAAAGGGGTTCTAGAATTTCCCCCAATGAAATAGGCCCCTTGCAGAGCCTTTGTTGTATCTTAGAACTTAGGTAGAATCCTGAACCCACCCAGAGCCTTCTGAGTGGGACATTTGCATTAGAAAGAACAAGCAGATCAGCCTGGAATGGCTAGAGGAACAGAAGATATTTCTTGAAAGAAAGACCAGCAGGAAAATAAAAAACAAAAACAGCAGTCTCATTGACTACTATAAGAATAAGCAAGTGGTTTTCCAGGGAGCCATCCAGAAAAGCAATCAAGTCCCTTCAGGATAAATGCCCCATCCAAGACTAAAACTTAAAGGGAACACATGAGCAGGCATGTAAGCTTGCTGTAGACCATGTTTGTCTACTGGTGAGTGGAAGTGGGGGAAAGACAGCAATTAAGATATGGGTTAAATTTGACCATGATCCATAGACTCTTGTCGACCTGGAGATGAGAGAGGAGAGGATGGGCTGGTTGGTCTCATTTGTGGTTGAGACCTGGGGATTCCTGAGCTCAGGGACAAGGACCTAGCCATAGAGGGATAGAGCTGACAGTGAGTGTGAGGAGATATACAAGAATGCCAAACTTGCAGACAGCTTCCATGGCTTGAGGATCAGAACTCAACTAGAGGAAGGTAAGGAGAGTTGATAAAGAACAAAAGTGTGAAATGCTACAGTCTGATGAATTTAATCTATATTTATGGATGTAGTAGTTCAATGTGCCAACTGAGCAGGAATGAGTCTTTACATCAAGGAACAAACATGTCCCATTTGTACACAGGGTTGATAGGGATGGGCCGCTTAGACATTGGCTACTTAAGATGGGGTGGGGGCTATGAAGGCTCAAAGTTCTGGCTTACAAGTTTTTAAGAGGGAGTTTGATTTAAGAGTTTATGCAGGGATAGGTAGAATCTCCACTGAATGTGTTGCATCTTGTCTAGACAGGTCTGGTGAAAGGAGATAGGGATAAGATTCTTATGATTCAATAGGGAGTAATTGTTATAATGACTAATTATGATTGTCACAATTGTAAAGGTAGATATTTTTAACAAAAAGAGGGGAATAGTTAAACTTGCATTCCAGGAACAGAGGACCCTAGGATCATCAAGGGAGAAGAGCATGAATGAAATGTGGGACTCTATCCAGAGAAGCAGCGACACCAAAGATGGAGGCAGAGATGATGACATCGAGAGATAGAGCACCTAAGGACTCTAGACTCCTGGCGGGAGAAAGGCTGTGTGCTGGTGGCCAGAAGGCAGCCTTGCAGAATGTGCCCTT
This sequence comes from Chrysochloris asiatica, assembly GCF_000296735.1. Classification (NCBI taxonomy): domain Eukaryota; kingdom Metazoa; phylum Chordata; class Mammalia; order Afrosoricida; family Chrysochloridae; genus Chrysochloris; species Chrysochloris asiatica. The sequence goes on from NW_006408850.1 coordinate 2,079,374, forward strand.
TGGTTGTTTAAATGATTATATATTCTTGAGTGTTTTTGTGTACATCCCCCCAAAAAAAAAAAATCAAACAAACAAATCCCAGAGGGAATAGAAGCAAATACTTGAAATAATGATGCACAGAGGGGATTGTAATAATTGCAATGAAACAAAATACAGTAGAATGAGTGTAAAACCGATGCTTTCCGATGTAAACTATTACTCAATTTACAATAAAAGCTTTTTTAAAAAAAAGAAAAAAGCAACCTAAAGATTAAAAAAATAATAATAACCTTAAGGAAATGTTCCTAGAAAGATAAAACCAAACATATTTTCTTCTTTTTATGGTAATTACATCATGGTAAATGGAGAAAATATTAAAGTTGTCAAAGACTTAATATTGCTTGGATCCACAATGAACACTCATAGTAGCAGTTGTCAAGAAATCAAAACGATGTAGTGTTTTAGGCAAATCTGCTGCATAAGACCTCTTTCAAGTGTTAAAGAGCAAAGATGCCATTTTGAGGACTAAGGTGTGCCTGACCCTAGCAAGGGTAATTTCAATTGCTTCATTTGCATGTGAGAGTAAATAAGGCAGACTGGAGAAGAACTGATGCATTTAAATTGTGGTGTCAGAGAGGAAAGTTTTGAAAGTATCTTAGACTGCCAGAAGAACAAACCAACCTGTGTTGGCGGAAAGACAATCAGAATGCTCCTTAGAAGCCAGGATGTCAAGATTCTGTCTGTCATATTTCAGACAAATAGTGTAGTGGTCACGAATCGGGCTGCAAACCTCACGGTCAGCAGTTGGAAACTACCAGCTGTTCTGTGGGAAAAAGATGAGGCTTTCTGCTCCCGTAAAGATTTATAGCCTCGGAAACCCTGTACAGGGTCGCTATGAGTCAGAACCGACTCCACGGCAAACAACAACATTTTAGACATGTTATCAGGAAGGTCCAGGCCCTAGAGAAGTACATCATGCTTAGTAAAGTAGAGGGTCAACAAAAAAGAGGAAAACCTCCAATGAGATGGATTGCCACAGTAACGGCAGCAATGGGCTCAAATGTAGCAACAACTGTGAGAATGGTACAGGACTGGACAGTGTTTTGCTCTGTTGTACACTATAAGTCAGATCCTACTCTATGATACCTAACAACAACAATGTTCCTTTACAGCTTCATCCTCAATTATTACAGACAGGCAGATGTTAAAATTTACTAGTATGATTTGCCTATTTATCCTGGTCTCTCTGTCCATTTTTACTTTATATATTTTGATACTATATTATTAAATGTAAATAAATTCAAGAGGAAAAAAAAAAGAATCAGTTAGCCAAAGGGGGGGAAAAATTACTATTGTATCCTCAGGATCTTAATCATTTCCCTGGGACTCCTGATGTGGTACTGTAGGATAAGCACTGGACTGCGAACCACAGGTCAGTGGTTCAAACCCTACAGGTGCTCCTTGGAAACCCTGTACAGGGTTGCTATGGGTTGGAATTGACAGCATGTAACAACAACAATAAGCCTTTATAATGGAAGTAAATGTGTAAACATTTTAAGTCTTTAGATTGTTCTTTGGCAACTGATTTTACATATTTTCAATCGTTATTCATATACTCAAGGCAACAATTTTACAAAAGAGTTGACTTGTTCTTGTTTTTAAGTGCTGTCGAGTTGGTTCTGACTCATAGTGACACTGTATAGGCTATCCAAGGAGTGACTGATGGGTTTGAACTTCTGACCTTACAGTTAGAGTCCATTGCTTATCCTACAGTGGCACACCAGGATTTCAGGGTTGCCCTAGAATATGCCTTCATATGCCACCTCCTAGCCAAGTTCCTGAGCTTGCATGGGGGTGAGTATTATATCATATTATTTGTTCAATATAAAGAATGAATAAATATGTTGAAAGGATACAATACCGACACACACCTTTTCTGATTTTAAACCACGTACTATGTTGTTCTTTTGAGAGACTGCCTCTTGGTCTATGTATAGTTTCCACATGAGCACATTAAGTGTTCTGGAATTCCCATTCTTCACCATGTTATCTGTACTTTGTTAGGGTCCATACAATCATATTTCTTTAGGTAGTCAATAAATCACAATTAACATGTTTTTATATTCTCTATTTTCAACCATATGACATCAGCAGTGATAATCCTCTTTCCGTGTCTTCTTCTGTATATGATTTGAATTTCTGGCAGTTCCCTATTGATGTATTTTTTAGTCACCTTCCACAGAATTTTTCTTGTGCGTAATATTAATAAAGGAACTCTGGTGTTGCTGTAGGATAAGCACTGGACTACTAGTTGTAGGGATGGCACTTCAAACCCACCAGTCACTTGGTATAAGAAAGAGGAGACATTCTGGTCCCATAAAGATTTACAATCTCTGAAACCTTATACAGGGTCACTGTGATTCAGATGGAATGGATGATAGTCAGTTTTGGTTTTTGATGATATTCAATAATGTATGCATTCTATTGGCTTACCTTTATTTGAAATGGATCTCGTCTAGTTGATTGACACAGATGAATGAATGCTTCCAACATTGCATCCATTTGTTGAAACATCTCAATTAGTGTTTCCTCAATTTTTGAAGTCTTGTTTTTCACCATTGTCATTAGTGTGGCTTAGATTTCTTCCTTCAATATTATCATTTCTTGATCATTTGATACTTCCTAAAATGATTGACAATTGATCTTGTTTTTCTGGTATAATGATTCTGTATTCCTTCTATCTTGTTTTGATAATTGCTGGGTTTGTTCAATATTTTTCCCATGGAAACCTTCAGTATGGCAACTTGATACTTGAATGTGTATTTCATTTCTTTCAGCTTGAGAAATATCATGTACAGTCTTCCTTTTTTGGTTTTCTAACTCTAGATAGTTGTACATGTCATAGTAATATTTACTTTGTGTTCTCAAGCCACACTTTGAATTCTTCTGTTCAATTCTTTTACTTCATCATTTCTTCCATTATCTTTAGCAACAAAGAGCAAACTTCAGAATGTCTTCTGACATCCATTTTGGTCTTTTCCTTATTTATTGTCCTTTTAATGGCCTTTCACTAACTTTATGTATGATGTCCTTGATATTGTTCCACAAATTGTCTTGTCTTTGACCATTAGTGTTCAGTGCATCAAACTTATTCTTGAGATCTTCTGTAAATTAGGATAGAATATATGCAAGGTTGTACTTTGATTCTCATGGACTTGGCTTAATTGTCTTCAGCTTCAATTTTAACATGTATGTGAGAAACTAATGGTCTGTTTCACTGTCAACCCCTGGCCTCGTTATGACTAATGATATTGAATTTCTCCATTGTTTCTTTCCACAGATGTAATTGATTTGATTATTGTATATTTGATTCCTGCTGAATGTCAATGTATAAATATACTTTACCCAGAAAATGCATAATCCCCTGTGAAGCGTTATTAATTATACATGCATTCTTGTTTTCATTCCAGCTTTCCCCAGGGGACTCAAAGCACTTTGCAAATATGAATTGAAAATCATAAATAATAGGTTTGATTTCTAAGACACCAATTGCTAAGATTTAAGTATATGCTTCTTTCCGTATTTTAACAAGCGCAAAGTCCTCACAATTCAAGGTCAAGGATAAGTGCCTGATTTTCCCTTCTAAGAGAAAATTTTGGACCATTAACAGGTGGGAGTTGGACATGTTAAGGGATTACTTTGTGACTGGGTTTAAAAAAACCAGGTGTCATCAGTAGATTTTAGAAGGAAAATCATGGCTTTGATCTAAATTTGTTGTTGTTTTTGTTAGGTGCCATTGAGTTGGTTCTGATTCATAGCAACCCTGTATGGAGTTTCCAAGGAGTGGCTGGTGAGCTTGAACCACTGACTTTGTAGTTCAAACTGACCTTGCAGTCCATCACATTAGCCCACAGCATGACACCAGGACTTCCTAAATTTAGATTGTGATAAATGCTCATTGATAAACCGTAGAGACAGCATTAAGGGGATTGTTGTTTAAACATTCTGCTATAAATTTAGTGAAGGTTTACGGAACACAACATCAGTTTTGCATTCAACAAATCATACACTTTGTTTAATTTCAATGGTTGTAATCTCCTCAATGAAACATCACTTAACCCAGTTCCACCCTGTGATTCTTGCTTCCCTTTCTCCTTTTTCCCAACACGACTGAATTTTGTCCTTAGGAAAATGCTTCCCTTTTGGTTCCATTTGGTTGACCATTCTACGGTGTGTACATCTTGCTAGTGTTGTTGACCCCTCTATATGCCTGTCTACTGCTTAGCTGAAAATCAAGCCACAAGAGTGACTTCAGTTCCAGAATTGAAGGATGGTCAAGCCTATCATCTTGGGTTCTTCAACTTCCTTTCTCACCAGTAGCCTATTCTTTTTTATGATGTTGAGGATTCTTTTTTTTTTCTTCACATTTTCTTCCACTCGATACAGGGCCTTCTAATGAGATCCCTTTCAGAGCAGTTAGTAGTGGTATTTGGACACCACACAAGTCTCCTCTGGTTGTGGAGACTGATGTTCACATGTTCCATTGAACTAACTGTTCCCAAACTGAAGACTAACTCTCCAGGTGGCAGATTGAGTGTACAACACCATACTTGTTTCTTTCAATTCCCTGATTTTCAAATGTGCTACATTATTAAATATTGCACTACATTAAAAGAACTATCTTCATAATCGCTTTGACAGCAACAAAAACTATGACACAGAGGATTAAACCCAAGCTGGTTAGTCAGGGTGATGATGATTGATGATGACCACTTACTGAACAATTGCTATGTGCCAGTAAAAGTTAATCTTTATCCTGATTCCTCATGGCATTACTGAAAATGGAGGTTTAGCGATATTAAACAATCATAACAGTAATAATAATGATACTTGTTGTTGTGAGGTGCCATAAAGTCATTCAACTGGTGGGTTTGAACTGGGACCTTGCAGTTAGGAGTTCAGTGCTTATCTTACAATGCCCACCAGGACTCCTTTGTTCTATGTTGCTGTTGTTATTAGGTGACAATGAATTGGTACTGACCCATAGTGACCTTATGTACAGCAGAACTAAAAACCGCCCAATCCTGGGCCAACCTCATTACTGTAGCCACGCTTGAGTCCATCAGTGGTGCCACTTGTCCAATCCATCTCGTTGGGGGTCTTCCTCTTTTTCTCTGGCACTCCACCTTACCAAACATGATATCATTCTCCAGTGACTGGTCCCTCCTGGCAATATGTCCAAAGTATGTGAGACAAAGTTTGGCCATCTTGGTCTCCAGGGAGCACTCTGGCTGCACTTCTTCCAAAACGGATCTATGGGTTCTTTTGGCAGCCCATGGTACTTTCAATATTCTCCTCCAAATCATAATTCAAAAGCATCAATTCTACAGTCTTCCTTATTCACTGTCCATTTTTCACATGCATATGAGGTTATTGAAAATACCATGGCTTGGGTCAGGCACACCTTTGTCCTCAAGCTGACATCTTTGCTCTTCAACACTTTAAAAAGGTCTTGTGCAACAGATCTGCCTAATGCAACATACCATTTGATTTCTTGACTGCTGCTTCTGTGAGTGCTGATCCAAGAAGAATGAAGTCCTTGACAATTTCAATTTTGTATCTGTTGATAAGAATGTTGTTTATTGGTCCAGTGGTGAGGATTTTTGTTTTCTTTACATTGACATGTAATCCATATTGATTTTCATCAGCAAATGTTTTAAGTCCTCTTCACTTTCAGCAAGCAAGGTTGTATCATCTGCATATCGCAGGTTGTTAATGAGTCTTCCTCCAATCCTGATGCCACGTTTTTCTTCACAGAACCCAGCTTCTCAGATTATTTGCTCAGCATACAGGTTGAATAAGTATGGTGAAAGAATACAACCTTGTTGCACACCTTTCTAAATTTTAAACCATTCAGTGTTCCCATGTTCTGTTCAAACAACTGCCTCTTGGTCCAGGTACAAATTCCTCATGAGCACAATTAAGTGTTCCGGAATACTCATACTTCTCAATGTTGTCCATAGCTTGTCATGATCCACAAAATCAAAAGCTTATGCATAGTCAGTGAAGCACAGGTAAACATCTTTCTGATAATCTCTGCTTTCAGCCAAGATGCATCAGAAATCAGCAATGGTATCCCTCATTCCACAGCCTCTTCTGAATCTGGCTTGAACCTCTGGAAGTTCTCTGTCAATGTATGCTTGCAACCATACTAGTTATAATTTATTAAGACTTGTGGTGTGCCTGATAATTTTAATGTTATTAATATAGCTTCAAGCCTCACAATTTCATGAAGTACATATTATGGTCAGTCATTTCCCTTTTGCTCAAGTGAGGCACTGGGAAACATTTGATCTATTTATGGTCTCAAATGTAGTATATGGAAGAGTTGGGAGTAAACCAAGATAGTATGGCTTTTAAACACTGCTCTATTCTGCCACCTCTACTCTGTAGAAGGCTAAGTAGTGTCGAGATTTGATTAATAAAGGTATTAATAACCTTTCTATCATGTCATGGAGCTGTACTAAGATTCTATCATTAAATGGAGCATTAAACATCTTACGTAAAATCAAGGTTTTTATTCCCATATATTACAATTGTCCTTTCAGCTGTATTGCAGAAGGAATTTTTATCTAATGCAAAACAAGAAATCTTAGCCTACTACAAAGCTCTGCCTATTTACAGGTGCTCTAACAGGACCATAGTCTATACACCCTCCCTGCAAATTCCTCCTAGGTCTGTTTCTAGCTTCCACTTCTCTCCAAAATTCCAGTTCTACATTTCCTATAAAGGCCCCCATAAAACTCACTGGTTAAAGTCTAAATTATTTCCTTTTTTATAAAAGTCACCCCTTTCTGCCCTAGATGATCTTTTCGACATAAAATTAATCATGCAACCATTCAATATCTTCATATTTAGGAACTACCGTTTTCTGAGTCCTGGTGTGGCTCTGTGGGTTAATGCACCAGACTGCAAAGCCATTTGAACTGCAAGGTTGGTGGTTCAAGGTCACCAGCTGCTCTTCAGAAACCCTACACCAGATCACTATGGGTCGAGATTGACTTGATGGTACTTAACAATAGCAACAACCATTTACTGATACCCTTAGTTAATACTGAGAATACAGGGATAAGAAAAACAGACAGGCTCTGTGTCCTTCTGGAGCTTATATTTTATTGGAAGAGTCAAATGTTCATCAAATTATTCCACTAAATATAATATAGTTACAAACTCTGAAAACTTTTCATGTGAGAAAATACAGGGTACTATGATAGCTCCTCCACCATTCATCTGTCATTTGTACTTTGGTGGTTTGTGAGTTGCTATGATGCTGAAGATGTAACACTGGTCCTTTAAATACCAGCAGGGTCACCCATAGTAAGCAGCTTTCAGTGGAGTCTGAAGACCAAGACAGACTAAGAAGAGAGAGAGGTACCACTTCAGATTGGCTTGCCACTGAAAACCTTCTGATTATCAGCAGAACACTGTCTGACATAGTGTCAGAAATGAACCCCTCAGGTTGGAAGACACTCAAAATATGACTGGGAGAGGGCTGCTACCTCAAAGTAGACCTTAATAATGTGAATGGAGCAGATCTTTCAGGACCTTCAGTAGGAGGAAATAGTTGCAAATATCCATTAAAAATCAGAATATGGAATGTACAAAGTATAAATCTAGGAAAATTGAAAGTCATCAAAAATGGAAGTGTTGTTGTTGTTTAGGTGCCATTGAGTCAATTCTGAGTCACTGGGACCTTATACACAACAGAACGAATCATTATCTGGTCATGTGCCATGCTCACGTTCAATGTTAAGCTTGAACCCATTATTGCTTCCACTGTGCCAAACCATTTCATTGGGGGTCTTCTTTAAAAAAATGGTTGCAGCAGTGCAATGACAGGGAACCAGAAGAAATTCAAACTGGATTCAGAAGAGGAATTAGGATGACATCAATTAGACCTTGGCTGCAAGCAAAGAATACCAGAATGATGTTTTCTTGTACTTTATTGACTATGCAAAGTCATTCAACTGTGTGATTCATAACAAACATTGCAAAGAACTGGTATATCAGAACACTTAATTGTGGTCACGAAGAACCTGTACATAGACAAAGAGGTAGTCATTCTAAAAGAACAAAGAGATACTGAGTGGTTTAAAATCAGGAAATATGTATATCAAGGTTGTATCCTTTCACAATATGTATTTAATCTGTATGATGAGCAAATAATTCCAGACACTGGATTATATGACAAATCATGTGACATCAGGATTGGCAAAGAGTCATTAACAACCTGTGATATACAGGTGATACAACTTCAATGGCTGGAAGCCAAGAGAACTTAAAATATTTACTGATTTAAATTAAAGACTATATACTTCATTATGGATTACCTCATTTCATTATGGAAAGAAACTGACAGTGGACAAGGATAAATGGAGAAAAGATTGAAGTTGTCAAATATTTCATTTTACTTAGATCGACAATCAATACTCATGGAAGTACCAATCAAGAAATCAGGTGATGTATTGAATTATTCAAATATGTTACAAAAGACCTCCCTCCTTAAGGTGTTAAAGAGTCAAGATATCATTTTGAAGACTAAGGTGTGTCTAATCCAAACCATGGTATTTTCATTTGCATCATGTAGACTACAAGGTTGGTTTGAACTGCAAGATTAGTGGTTCAAATTCATTAGCCACTCCTTGGAAACCCTATACTGGGTCTCTATGATTCTGAACTGATTCAAGGCATTTAACAACAACAACGTATACAAGAGAAAGTTGGACAATGAATAAAGAAGACTGCAGAACAATTGATACATTTGAATGATGGTGTTATTGAAGTGCCAAGGACTGCCAGAAAGCACAAATAAATCTGTCTTGAAAGAAGTATAGGCAAAATGTCACTTAGATGTAAAGATGACTGGACTTAATTCTACTTTGGGTATGTTGTCAGGAGGGTAAAGTACCTGGAATAGGATGTCATACTTGGCAAAGTGGAGGGTCACTGAAAAAGAGAAAGACTACCCTCCCCATCCAGTGAGGTGGATTAACACAGTGGAAGCAAGAACAGGCTCAATCATAACAACTGTGAGGATGGTGCAGGACAAGGAAGTGTTTACTTAAGTTCTTTTTTTTGATAAAAAAACACAGGACTTTATTATTCCCAACACAGGGCAGGTCTTCCTGGTGTGCTGGGAGGTGGCTTTGGGCCCCTATTTGCGGGCGATGAGTGGGTTCCGCAGGACCACAATGACAGAGTCCCCATGTAGGAACATCTTGGAGATGTCATGGTCGTTGTTGACGGGCCTGGACTTCTTCTTGCCCTTGCCACTCTTGGGGACTTGGTCCACATCTCTTTCACATTCTCCAGCACCATGTTGCAGCGCCATTCGAAAGCCTTGAGGCGGCCCAGCAGTTTCTTGTTGTTGCGACACTTTATGAGCACTTGGGTGTTGTTCTTGACCGACTGCGTGAGCACCAACAGGGGCCCAGTGTTAAACTCCTCCTCCTTTCACTTCTGCAGCTCCTCTGGGGTCATCTCACTCTTGGGCTTGTTGAGGAGGCTCATGGTGCTGGCAGTGTCTCTGGTCACTCCCGTTGCTTCCACGTTGCTTCAGCTTCTGCCATCAGTTAAGTTCTTTTGAGTGTGCATAGAATGGTTATGAGTCCCTACTGACTCAATGGCATATGACAACACCAGCAGCATAAATGTTCCTTAGAAGTAAGGAAGGCAAAACCTTGGCTTTCTTTCTTTGGAACTACAATCAGAAAAAAAGGGGAAGCCCTTAGTGAGCTTGACTGACTTGTTAGCTACAATAATGGACTATAATCTACCACTGATCATGAAGATGGTGCAGGCCCAGAGAATGTTTATTTTTGTTGTGTATCACATCTCCCTGGATCAGAGCTGACTATAACAACTAACAGCAATAGTAATGAAAGCAAACTTCAAAATCCCAAATTTTTCTGATTGAGACACATTTGAGCTGAGTAAAGATAAACAAATTTGGCTGAGTTAGGTAGGGTTGATTCCAAAAGGAACAATGAATGCAAAGGTCTTCTCGGGAGTGAAAGAATGAGGATGAGTGATGTGATTTGGGGCTCAAAAACAAGCAGAGCCTGGATTCACCCAAAGTGATTCTTCTCTGTGCCTTAATGCATATGAGCTGCCACCAAATCCTGCAGTTCATGACATCTACTTCCTTCTCAAAACTCTTTTCTATTCTATAATATTGTTTGAATTGTGTCTGTAGTCTTTTGAGAGCTATTATGGATTGAATTATGGTCCATCCCTAAATTTATATTGAATTCCTAATTTTTGTATCTGTGAATATGTCCCTGTTAGTAAATAAGGGTTTCTTTTCTAAGATAATGGATATCATATCAGAGTAAGGTATGTCATAAACCAAATCACTTCTGAATTACAAAATGGGCAGAACAAACACAGGCACACACAGGGAGGATAGATGTTTATTTAGGATCATCTATAAGCAAGGAGCTCTGGTAGCGTAGTGGTTATGAATTGAGCTGTGAACCTTAAGGCCAGCAGTTCAAAACTACCAGCTGCTCCGCAGGAGAAAGATGAGGTGTTCTGCTCCAGTAAAGATTTACAGCCTCAGAAACCCTGTACAGGGTCACTATGTGTCGGAACCGACTCGACGGCACTTAACAACAACAACAACATAAGCACAGGAATGTCAAGGATTCCCACAGTTACCCAACAATACGAGTGAGACTTTGTAGGATAGTCACTGGATTTCTAACCACAAGGTTGGTGGTTCCAGTTGGCCAGCCATTCCTTGGGGGAAAGATAAAACTTTATGCTCCTTTTTGGAAGTATATCACCAAGTCTTTTTTCCCTAGTCCATCCCTCCCCTGGAAACTCTGCTAAAATCTTTTCAGCAACATAGCAATACATAACCCTGTACTGGAACTGCTAATTGCTGATGGTGTACTAGATGGAAATCAAAACCATATTTCCTGTATATAAAGTGAGAATTTCACCACTGAACCACCAATGTCCCCCAGTACAGAATAAGCATTGACACCCACCAGCCACTCCTCAGAAACTCTACTATACAGAGTCACTGTGAGTCAGAAATGGTACTTACAACAAACAATATCCACTAATATTCAATCAATCTTTATGCTGAGCAAAAGTTACAACTCAAAATAAGAAACAGCTGTGAAAAAGAGGAAGACCCTCAACAAAATTGATTGACAAAGTGATATAAACATAACCATTTTGAGAATGTCACAGGACTGGCCAGTTCTAGTTTGTTGTGCATAGAGTCGCTATGATTGGAAGAGACTCAGTGGCAGCTAACAATGACACCTAACAGTGATGTTGTTTTTGTTCGATGCCACTGAATCAGCCTTGGACTTATAGGGACCAAGAATACAAGGCTGCCTGTTCTTGGTCCATTCCTAGGATTGATTATAGATCAAACCTTTGTGATCCTTTACAGAACTAGATCCCCAGGACTTTTTCCCTAGTCCATCCTCCTCTGAAAGCCCTTCTGAAATCTGTTCAGCATCATAGTAACTCATACCTGTCCACTGAATGATGATGATGTGCATGATGTACACTGGCTGGAAATTGAACCAAAGTCTCCTGCATAAAAATTGAGAATTTCACCATTGAACCACCCATGTTGCCTGGCACAGAATGATTATAATTATTATTAATAAACTTTACATTGCTTCTCTTCTCTGAGTGAACCTCTCAGACAAATCAACACATCTTTGTTTAGGGCTGAAATTTAAATAAGAGGGAACTAGTGAACCCAAGGGATGATGAACTGAGTGTGGTTTTCATCCCCAGCTGGGTGGAAATCCATAAGAAGAATTGGAGCTCCAACCCTCAGGAAAGAACTCCATCTGATTTGTGTGTGTGTGTGTGTGCTACTGAAGAGGAGTTCAAGGTTATTTCTTGATAATTTTGCATTTTGGAAAGTGCCTGAATCTATTCATGAGTTAGTTGCACTATTTGTTGTCACAGAGAATGGTAAGGAAATCATCTTAAATTGACTGTCATTTATAATTTCACTGCTCTGTATTCTGTAAACTCGGCAGCAACCATCAACACTCATGGAAACAACAGTCAAGAAATCAACTGATGTTTTGCATTAGGCAAATCTGCTATACAAGACCTCTTTAAAGTGTTTAATAGAGAAGATGTCAGCTTGAGAACTAAGGTGCGCCTGACCCAAGCCATGCTATTTTCAATAACCTCATATGCATGCAAAAGTTGGATAGTGAATAAGGAAAACCATAAAATAATATTTGAGCTATGGTCTTGGAGGAGAGTATTAAAACTACCATGGATTGCCAAAAGAACAAACCAATCTGTGTTGAAAGAAGTACAGTCAGAATGTTCCTTGGAAGCTAGGATGGACAGACGTTGTCTCGTATACTTTGGACATAATGTCAGGAGGGACCAATCCCTAGAGAAATATATTGTGTTTGGTATAATGGAGGGTCAGAGAAAAAGAGGAAGACCCCCAATGAGATGGATTGGCATGGTGGTGGTAGTGATAAGCACAAATGTGGCAATGATTGTGCGGTTGACCCAGGCCTGGACAGTATTTTCTTCTGTTGTGCATAGAGTCACTACTAATTGGGATTAATTTGATGGTATGTAACAACAACATATTATATGCAATTGGTAGTATGTTATGCACTGGACTGCTAGCTACAAGATCAGCAATTTGGATCCACTATTTGGACTGAGGGAGAAAGCAGAAGCTTTCTCTTCCAGTAAAGATTTACAGCTTCAAACCATACATAAGGTCTCTGTGAGTCAGAATGGACTCAGTGGCAGCATTTTTGTTGTGTGTTTCTTCATATGTAAAATGATTGTATCACAAAAAATTAATTTAAAATTTATAAAGCTGACTCATCCTGAATACTTTAAAGACTGTATCCTCTTTTTCCCCTCATTTATCAATACGGTCAGGCTCCAGAGACCAGGTTATGTGAAAATCTGTGTTATGCAAAAATGTGGGATGACCACATTAGATCACAAAATGGAGGCTATATAACTGCCAAAGCACATAACTGGTCCACTGACATAATTTTAATTGTCTCATTCAGTGTTGCTCTTGCCTTGTACCTTGGCATTCGTTAATGCCAGATACATGTTGTTACTGTGTAAAATACTCTGATAGTAGGTATTTTACTTAATAGTAATGTGAAATGTCTAATAACAAGATAGATATCAGATATTTACTAGGGTTTTCTTTCTTTATTTATTTATTTTTTCAGTGGCTAGGTATGAGTGACACCAAATAGATTCCCCTGGACATTGCCTATCCCCATAATGTAGTTACTAGAACAAATGAAAAAGGCACAGTCCATTCATATGTCAGTTTGTCATACTCTGGTTATGTGCATGTTGCTGTGATGCTAAAAGCTATGCCACCAGTATTTTAAAGACCAGCATGGCAGACAGGTTATTTTTGGAGCTTCAGAATTAGATAGACTACAAAGTTTAGCTAATGAAATCCTATGAATAGCAGCAGAACTTTACCAAATATAGTGCTAGAAGATGACAACTTTATGAATAGCAGCAGACTGTTGAAAGACACAGTGCTAGAAGATGAACCTATCAGATTGGAAGGAGTAAAAATATGACTGGAGAAGAGCTACCTCTTCAAAAATAGAGTTGACATAATTATATGAATGGAGCAAAATCTCCTGGACCTTCGTTTGCTAGTGGGGCACAACTCAAAATGAGGAGAAACAGCTGCAAACATCCACTAATGAGAACATACAATGTATGAAGTATGAACCTAGAAAAATGGGAAGTTGTTCAAAATGAAGTGGAATGAATAAACATCAATATCCTGGATATTAGTGACCTTATATGGACTAGTATTGGCCATTTTAAATCTGCCAATCATATGGTTCATTATTAATTGAATGAAAAATTCAAAGGAATGGCATTGTGTTTATTGTTAAAAAGAACATTTCAATATCTGTTCTGAAGTAAAAATGCCTGTCTGTGATAGGATGATATCCTTATGCATAGAAGGAAGACCAGTTAATATCACTGGTATTCCAATTTATGTATAAACAACTTAATTCTGTGATGATGAAATTGAAAATTTCTACCAAATTCTTTAGGCTGAAATTGATCAAACATACAATCAAGATGTATTGATAATTACTGATGATTAAGATGAAAATACAGTGAATGTATCAGTAGTTAGAAAATAGGGCCTTGGTGATAGAAACGATGCCAAAGATCACATGATAGAATTTTACATGACCAATGACTTATGTATTGCAAATACATTTTTTGAACAACATAAAAAGCAACTATACATATGGACTTTACCAGATGGAATAAACAGATATCAAATTAATTTTATCTGTGAGAAGAGATGGTGGGAAAGCTCAATATCCTCAGCCAAAACAAGGACAGTGGCTGACTGTCAAAAAGACCATCACTTGTTCAAATGAAAATTCAGGCTGAAGTTGAATAAAATTAAAACAAGTCCATGACAGCAAAACATTACCTTCAGTACATCCCACCTGAATTTGGGGACCATATAAAGAATAGATTTGATGCATTAGACATGAATTACTGAAGACACAATGAGTGTGGGATAACATAAGGA
>NW_006408850.1:2094263-2104309 GCF_000296735.1 Chrysochloris asiatica
AAAAAAAAAGATGATTGAAGGAACAGAGTCACTGCACCAAAAAAATGATAGATGTTCAACCATTTTAAGAGATAGGATCAAGAACTGATGGTACTTAAGAAAGAAGTCACCCTGTTTTCTACAATGGGTGTATTATTTTGCATCCCCACCAAGAGTAGATAAGGGCTCCAATTTCTGCACATCTGAATCAACATTTATTATTTTTGTTTCTGCTGACCCTGAAGTTAGCAGAGCTTATTTTACAACACCACACCTGGACTTCTTTAATATTTTTGGTGGCCTTTGAATGTCTTTGGTGAAAAGTCTATTCTAATCGTTGTTCGTTTTCTGATTGGCATATTTGGCTTTAGTGGTTGTTGAAGATTTTTATATATTTTGGTTATTAGATAATTATTGGATATATGGTTTTTGTAGATATTCTTTTTAAGTTGATAGTTTGCCTTTTCACTTTTTTGTCTTTTAAGAAATTTTAAAAAGTATTTGTTATTGTTTTATGAACATACACAGCAAACCATGCACTAATTCAACAGTTTCAGAATGTGCATTTAGTGACATTGATTACAATCTTTGTGTTGTACATCAGCTCTCTATTTATTTTTCTGAGGTGTTTTCCGCGTTAACTCACTGCCCCACTAAGATCCCTATCTATTTGTCCAATTGCTGTTGTTAATTTAATTCCATATTGTGACTAAACACAGAACTGTTTTTTTTTACTAGTTAAGCTAAACTGCTGTGTGGTTTTAAAAAGACTGAGGGAGTTGTTGCTATTGTTAGGTGCCGTTGAGTTGAATCAGACTCATAATAACCATACTATGTACAATAGAACAAAACACTACTTGCCTCACCATTGTAATTATGTTTGATTCCAATGTTGCAGCCAGCTACTGTATCAATCTATCTCTTTGGGTCTTCATTTTTTTTCTCTGACTTTCCACTTTATCAAGCATAATGTCCTTCCAGGTTTCTCCTCATAACACATCTGAAGAATGAGAGGTGAAGTCTTGCCATCGTTGCGTCTAAGGAACACTCTATTTATACTTCTTCTGAGAATGATTCGTTTGTCCATCTGGTAATCCATGGTGCTTTCAATATTCTTTGTCTACACCAAAATTCAAATGCATCAATTCTTCTTCAATTGTACTTATTCGTTATCCAGCTTTCACCTATTCATGTTGTTGTTAGGTTCTGTCGAATCGGCACCGACTCATAGCAAACTTACACACAGCAGAACGAAACAATGTCTGATCCTGGGCCAGTCTTACTACTGTTGCTGCCACCTGGCTAATCCATCTCGTTTGGGGTCTTCCTCTTTTTCTCTGACCCTCCATCTTAGCAAACATGATATCCTTCTCCAGCGACTGTTCCCTCCTGACAATATGTTCAAAGTGTGAGAGACGAAGTTTGGCCATCCTGGCCTCTAAGGAGCACTCTGGCGGCACTTCTTCCAAAATAGATCTGCTGTTTCTTTTGGCAGCCCATGACACTTTTAGTATTCTCCACCTATTCATGAGGCAACTAAAAATACTGTGGGTTGGGTCAGGCACACTTTAGTCCTCTTGTTGTTGTTATTAAGTGCCGTAGAGTCAGTTCAGACCCATAGCAACCCTGTATAGGGGTTCCAAGGAGCAGCTGGTGCGCTTGAACCACCGACCCTGCAGTTCAAATGGCTTTGGAAATCTGGTACATTAACCCACAGAGCCATTAGTCCTCTAAGTGGCAGCAAATTTGCCCAATGCAATACATCTTGCTTGGTGGCTGCTTTCATGAGCATTGATTGTAGATCTAAGTAAAATAAAATTCTTGACAAATTCAATATTTTCTCTGATTATCATCATATTGTCTATTAGTCCAGATGTGAAGATTTTTGTTTATGATAAGGTATCCATATTGAAGATTGTATTCTTTGATCTTCATCAGCAAGTGCTTCAAATTCTCTTTGCTTTCAAGTAAAACATCATCTGTGTATTGCAGGTTGTTAATGATCTTTCTTGATAATTGTGTTCTCCATAATATTCAAATCCAGGTTCTTCAATTACTTGTTAGTATGCAGATGGAATAAGTATGGTGACAGTATATAATCCTGACACATACTTTTCTTGCTCTTAAACCATGAAATGTCCTCTTGTTCTTTTTGAATGATTTCCTCTTTGTCTATGTACAGGTTCTACATGAGCACAATGAAGCGTTGTCAAATTCCCATTCTTTGAAACATTATCCATAGTTTGTTATGATCCACACAGTGAATGCCTTTACATAGTTAGTAAAACACAAGTCAACATATTTTTGGAATTCTCTACTTTCAGTCAAGATTTGTCTGATGTCATATTGTGGCTCTTGTCGACTTTTTATTTTCTTCACCTTCAGCCTGAACTTTCATATGAGTAACTGATGGTCTGTTCCAGAGTCTGACTCTGATCTTCTTTTCACTGATTATATGGAGCTTCTGCATAATTTCATTCTACAAATGTAGTCAGTCTGATTCCTATGGATTTCATCTGGTGAGATCCATTTGTTGTTGTTATTGTTGTTAGATGCCATCAAGTTGTTTCCGACTCATAGTGACACCATACCAATCCATCTCATTGGGGGTCCTCTGCTTTTTCACTGGCCCTACATTTTACCAAGTATGATGTCCTTCTCCAGAGACTGCTTCCTCCTGACAACATTATGAAATATGAGAAATGAAGTCTTGGCTTCTAAGAAGCATTCTGGCTATACGTCATTCAAAACAGATTTATTTGTTCTTCTGGCCGTCTATGTACTTTAAAGATTTTTCTCCAACACCATAACTCAAATGCATCAATTCTTCTATGGCCGTCCTTATTAAGTGTCCAACTTTCACATGCATATGAGGCTATGGAAAAATACCATGGCTTGGGTCAAGTACACTTTAATCCTCAAACTGACATCTTTGCTCTTGAACATGTTAAAGAGGTCTTATGCAATAGATTTGCCTAATGTAATACATCATTTGATTTCCTGACCACTGCATTCAAAAAAGACAGAGAGTAGATCCAAGTATAATGAAGTATTTGACAACTTCAATCTTTTCTCCATTTATCATGGTATTATTGACTAGTGCCATTGTGAGGATTTTTGTCTTCTTTACATTGAGGTGCAACCTATAATGAAGGCTGTAGTCTTTGATCTTTATCAGATAATATTTTAAGATTGTATCATCTGCAAATCACAGGTGTTTAATGAGTCTTCCCCAATCTTGATGCCATGTTATTCTTCACACAATTCAGCTTCTCAGATTATTTGCACAATTTATTGGTTGAAATATGGTTATTGTTGTTAAGTACCAGTGAGTCGGTTGAATAAGTATGGTCAAATAATACAGTCCTGGGGCACACCTGATTTTAAGTCAGTCAGTAACCCCTTTTTTTGTTAGAATGACTGCCTCTTAGTCTCAGTACAGGTTCCTCATGGGCACAACTAAGTATTCTAGAATACTCATTCTTCACAGTGTTGTTCATAGCTTGTCATTGTCCACACTGTTGAAAGCCTTTGTCTAGTCAATATAGCACAGGCAAACATTTTTCAGGTATTCCTTGCTTTTAGTCAAGTTCCATATGACACAAGCAGTGATATTCCTTGTTCCATATCCTTGTCTGAATCTTGCTTCACATCTAAATGTGCAAACTGAAACCATAAAATTCTTAGAAGAAATTACAGAGGTAATGTTGTCAGGCTTAGCTTTGTAATAATGAATTATATAATTACTGAAGCACAAATATCAAAAGACAAAATAAATAAATGAAGCTTCTTAAAAATACAAAAGTTTTGTTCATCAGAATTTTAAATTCTCATGGACTCCAAACTTTCTGGAGCCATAAAACTAGCCTGATATAATATGTAAATGATATACTAACAATTTCCCCTGAAGATATATACAGATATATGCACACCCATATTCATGTCAGCATTACTCACAATAGCAAAGAGATAGAAATAAATGCCCATTAATGGATTAATATATCAATAAACTGTAACACAGGAACACAATGGAATATTATGTAACATTAAAGAATAACAAAGGATCCACAAAACACTTCATAAAGTGGGTGAACCTGGGAAATATTAGCCTGAATGAAATAAGTCAGTTATAAAAGAAAAAAAAAAATATTGAATTCGTTCATTATTCTACAAAATGACAGATGGAGACAGCTATCACTGCTGACCACTGTGAAATGGATCATAATAGGGATTCTAAATTGAGTCCTGCTGTACTGCTATAAGGTAAGTACTGGACCACAAGGTTTGTTTGAATCTCAAGGCTGTTGGTTCAAACTCACCAGTCGCTCCTCAGAAATATGGTGAATCATATTTATATTTTATCTTCTACAATTTTCTATTTTATTAAATCTCTCTTTATGGAACTTACATTTTAATGGGGGAATAGATTGGTGTTGTTAAGTGCTGTCAAGTCCATTCTGACTCACAGAAGGCCTTATAGGGTTTCTAAGGAGCAGCTGGTGAGCTTGAAACACTAACCTTGTGGTTCAAACCAATTTTGTAGGCCAGTGCATTACCCCACAGTGCTGCACCAGAAGATAGGTGGTGAATAATAAATCTAATAATAAAATATTATATAGTTTATAGGAAAAGAAAAGACTATGATAAATGAGGTCAGGAATATGTATGCTAGAAAGGAAATCATGACATGATTTTTTTTTTTTTTTTTTTTGACATAACATGACAAAGAACTTTGTAAGCAACATTTGAGCAAAGATTTTAAGGAGTTGAAAGAAAGAGCCATGAGGATAGTCAGTAGTCTGGGAACCAAACCAAGCAGAAAGGAGAGGAAATGAATGATTTCAGACTGGAAACCTTTTTAAAACTAGCAAGGAATCCATGATGGCTGGATCCAAAAGAGAAAGAAGAGTGTTATAGGAGATCAGGACAGAGATTTAATGAATACCACAACAAGATTGCCTTCTATGCTAGACAAGACAGAGACTTTGAAAGGCTTTGAACAAAGAAATGATTTGAATAGAATTCTACTTTTAAAAGATTTTTATGCATACTGCAAAGAGAATATTCTGTAAGAGGTAAGCAGTAGTAAAGAGTAATTAGAAGGCTATTAAAATAATCCAGTTGAGAAATGTTTGTTGCTTCAACCAAAGTGATAGTAGTGGAGTTTTAGTAAGTGAGAGAAGTGGCTAGATTTAGGATATTTTGAAGCAAGAGAAGAAAAGTATTAACTGACCTATTTTACACAGAGCATGAGAAAAAACGAGACATGAAAGAGGACACCAAATTGTTTTTAGCAGAACACCTGGTGGTATTTGATTTCCAACTCTTGAGATGGAAACACTGAGTGGAAAAGATTTTTGAGGGACGATCATGAATTTATTCTGGACGATATGCAGAATGAGATGCTTATTAGGTATTCAAGTAGAAATGCCAACATAATTGGATAGATGAGTTTAGATTTATGGAAGGAGTCCTAGGGTTGTTGTTGTTGTTATGTGCTGTGGAGTCGGTTCTGACTCATAGGGACCCTGTACAGGGTTTCCGAGGCCGTAAATCTTTACGGGAGCAGAAAGCCTCATCTTTTTCCCACAGAACAGCTGGTAGTTTCGAACTTCTGACTGTAAGATTCACAACCCGATTTGTAACCACTACTCTACCAGAGCTCCTTAAGGGTAGGGGGAACAAATGGTTAATTAATTGAGTGCTTACTGAAAGGTTGATGGTTTAACTCACCCAGAAGAAAAGCCTGGTAATCTTCAGATTGATCAGTCAAGAAAATCTTCTAGAACAGTTCTACTCTGTAACACATAATGTCTCTATGAATTGAAATTGACACAACAGTAAAGGGGTTAGCTTTTTTTTTTTTTTTTTTTTGAAGTTGAGGAGAGAAGAGGAAGTAGGCTAATATTTATTTAAGGAGTTCTCGTAGTTAGTGGTTACAAATCAGGCTATCCTCAGGATCAGCAGTTTGAAACTACCAGCTGTTCCATTGGAGAAAGATGAGGCTTTCTGCTCCCATAAAGATTTACAGCCTTGGAAACCCTGTATAGAATGGCTATGAGTTGGAACCAACTCCACGGCACATAATAACAATATATGTGAGTCATGAGAATAGATGAGATGGCCAAAGGAGTGTGTATAGAATTGGGAAGAGAAAGAGTTTACAGACTGAACACAGGATCTTCAACTAACAAGACCAATATGAAACTGAGAAACTAGTAAATAGGAAGGGAGAGGAGTGACAGTGGAATTAAAAAAAAAAAGAGAGAGAGAGAGAGAGAGAGAAATGTAGTGGAAGTCAAGAGAGAAGGATATGACTATTTCTAAGGTTGATGAAACTGAGATAGGAACATGGAAAGTAGAGTTGGATTTAGCAGCATGCAGACCATTGTTCATTTGAGGCCTAAGGTGTTCCTGACCCAGGCCATGGCATTTTCAATAGCTTCATATACATATGAAAATTGGACAGTGAATAAGGAAGACCATGGAAAAATTGATGCATTTGATTTACGATGTTAGAGAGGAATATTAAATTTACCATGGACTGCTAGAAGAACAAACATATCTGTGTTGGAAGAAGTATAGACAGATTGCTCCATAGAAGCCATGATACTTCGGACATATAATCAGAAGGCACCAATCCCTGGAGAATGATATCATACTAGGTAAAGTGGATAATCAGCAAAAAAGAGGAAGACACCAAAGAAATGGACTGTCCCAGTGGCAGCAGCAATGGGCTTAAGCTTAAGAATATTATGAAAATGGCACAGTACTGGACAGTGTTTCCTTCCATTGTGCATAAAGTCACTATGAATTGGAACTGACTTAGTGGCACCTAACAACAGCAACAACAACACATCATTGGTGACTTTGATAACAGAAGTTTTGGTGGAATACTAGGCATGTAATATTTTTTTGAATGAGTTTAAAAGTAGATGGAGAAGAGCAATTTCTTATAATTCTGGGTGGCAGTTGCAATTATTAGCAGTAACAAATACTGAAATCTGATACTAATTCCATGATTATCATTACAAAATATTTGACAGATACAGAGGAAGTATAGAATTTATTTACACAAGAAGAGAGCAGAAAAATATGGCAATGAAAGCAGTGACTTCTATTTTTTTCTTAAAAATAAGAAAAATGATAATAAAATCATCTTGTAGAAAGGAAAAAATAAAAACTGTAAAAGAATGAGGGATATTGCTGAAGCAATTTATTTGAATAAGTGAGAGGCATATATTGTCATTAAATAAAACCATGGGAGTCCTGGTGTGGCACTGTGGCTTAATGCACCAGACTGCAAAGCCATTTGAACTGCACGTTTGGCAGCTGCTCTTTAGAAGTTCATCAGCTGCTCTTTAGAAACCCTACAGAGGGTCACTAAGGGTCAGAAATGACTTGATGGCACTCAACAACAACAGTTTATGTCAATTAATAGGAAGGAAGGCAGGGTATTTGGCTTCAGAAATTTGTAGGTCAGCAAATATGGTGGCAGGAATTTGTAGAAATTCTTTTCTGACTGCTTCAATTTTTAAAAAAGTTTTAATTGTTAATTGAGTGATAGTTTACATTGGAGAACATTGGTTTTACACTCGTTTCATTGCAATGATTACAATATCCTCTGTGCTTCATCATTTAACAGTATTTGCTTCTATTCCTTCTGTTCTTTTATTTTTGTTTTTGTTTGGGGCAGGATGTATACAAAAACACTCAGGAATATATAATAATTTAAACAACCAAAGGGCACATTCTACAAACCTACCTCCTGGCCACCAGCACACAGTCTTTCTCTTTCCATGAGTCTAGAACCCTCAGTTGCTCTCTTTCTTCATGTCCTCATCTCTGCCTCCAACTCTGGTGTAACTGTTTCTCTGGATAGGGTCCCACATTCTGCTCCTACTCTTTTCCCTTAATGGTCCTAAGATCCTCTGTTTCTGGATTGTAAGCTTAACTACTACCCCCTTTTTGTTATAAAACTTCTACCTTTACAGTTGTGACAGTCACAATTAGTCATGATAACAATTACTCATGATTGAATCGTAAGAATCTTATCTCCATCTCTTTTCACCAGACCCCTTTAGACAAGATGAAAACTATCCAGTGGGGACTACCTTCCTCCACACACTTTTAAACTAAACTCCCTCTTAAAACCTTGTAAGCCAGTCACTTCATGCCTTTATAGCCTCCCTTCCCGATTTTAAGTAGCCAATGTCTGAGTTGCCTGTCCCTATCAACCTTGTATACAGAGAGGATAGGATTAATACTTGATGTGAAGACTCCTTCCCTCTCAGTTGGTATTTTGAGCTACTACATCCATAAGTATACATCAAGTTCATCAAATTGTAGCAATTTACACTTGTTTCCTTTAATAAAAAAAAATGTTTATCTTCCTCTAGTTGTGTTCTGCTCATCAAGCCATTGAGGTTAGGTCAAATTGGGAACTATCTACAAATTTGAGTGTTCTTGTGTATCTCCACTCACTTCAATATCAACTAGAAGTTTCAATCTCAGCTCTAGTCCTCTGTAGCTATGTCCTGGTCCCTGGGCACAGGCATCCCCATGTCCCACCACTCTTTGGAACCAACCAGCCCTTCCTCTTCTCTCTCTCATCTCCAGGTCAATGGGAGTCTATGGAATGTGGTCAAACTCAACCCATACCTGAGTTGATGCATTTCCCCTTCTTTCACACATCGGTAGACCAGCATGGTTGCCAGCAAACTTACATGTCTGCTCATGTGTTCCCTTTGAGTTTCAGTCTTTGAGGGGTGTTTGTCCTGAAGGAACTTGATTGCTTGCTTTGATGACTCCCCAGAGAACAACTTGCTTATTCTTATAGTAGCCAATCAGACTGCCATTTTTGTTCTGGATTTTTCCTGCTGATCTTTCTTTCAAAAAGTATCTTCTGTTGTTCTAGCTGCTCCAGGCTGGTCTGCTTGTACTTTCTAGTGGGAATGTCCCACCTTAGAAAGTTCTGGATGGGGCTCAGGATTCCACCTAAAGTCCTATACACTCCAAAGGCTGTGCAAGAAGACTTTTTCATTCTTCTAGAACCTCTTTTAGGTATTCCAAGCAGTTATAGGCTGAAGACGGGCTTACAATCTTTCTGTAATCATGTTTCCCAATATTCCTTTCCATCCCTCTCAAGTGTCTACTTTACAATAGTAGGCAAGGGAAACCAATATTCATAAGAGTTGACTGCTTCAATTTTGTTAGAGATAAAGTAAGCAAGATTATGAGCTGAGAATGAGGAAAAAGAAGGTAGGGTTGGAGGCTTGAGGAAAAATCAAAAGGCATTAAATAGCTGTGTGAGCTAATAGACAAATTAACTTAGGGAATATGTTTTCATTCAGAGGATACAATAGCCACTGGAAGTTAGTGGCCATGACTTTAAAGTAGCATAAGAACAAGCTGAGTTGTTTGCTTTTTTCATTAGTCATATGTACCATGTGTGAGACTTGTGTTTTAGCAGAATCATGGTTCTGTCAAGAAAATAAACCAAGTTTGATAAAGCAAGAGTTGTGCCATGGAATTGAGCCTATATGCAATAGGATTTTTACAATGATTGGGCAATTTGAGCTAGATAAGAATAAATGAGAGGGCATGAAGGGATTGAGGGACAGACAATAAGCAGTGAAATCAATCTTTAGATTAAGGATTACTGAAGTCCAGACACTAGAGGGAATAAATCAAGAAGGTAGAAGATTGTAGCCAGAGAGTGGAATGCTTATAATTGAAATTATGGTGGAGCTGTGACTAGTGGTAATAACCAGTGCTAAAGTCTGATGTTGATTCCATAGTGTACTAGTTGATCATAACTAACTGTCTGAAAAAGCATTGTCAAACAGAGGTACTGAGGTAGGTGTGTATGGATGCAGAAACTGTTGCTGCATGGGTCACATGTGCCCTAAGGCATAAATGAGGATGAACCTTCTGGCACGGGCCTGAAAGAGAAGCATCCCAGGTCAATGTAACTTCTGAGGAAGGACTGACCTTGGCATGTTAGGAAAACATGTAGGTCAGTAGTAGTTGAAGCAGAGTCCTGGTCTAGCACTGTAGGGTTAATG
>NW_006408850.1:2106324-2107738 GCF_000296735.1 Chrysochloris asiatica
AAAATGTGCAAAGATCTGGAATCAGAAAACCAAAAGGGAAGAACACACTCAGCATTTCTCAGGCTGGGGGAACGGAAAACAAAATTCAAGCCTCGATTTTCATTATTGAAAGATTCTCTGGGTAAATTATTGAATGATGCAGAAAGCATCAAGAGAAGATGGAAGGGAGGTTAGAAGGCGTAAACTCAGATATCTGTGACATTACTGACCTTGCTTTCCCTGTGTGGTCCTGGAAATGACCGAGAATGTATTTGAAATGGAATTAGATGAGGAAAGACTAATTATCACATTGGTTCCAATAAAAAAAGGAACCTAACCAAGAGCAGGAAATAGAGCCAAGTGTTCCTTCAACTGCAGAGTTCAAACAGAAGAAGTCTAGGACAAAAAATAAAGCTCCTCTTCCTCAGATGAATGAACAACCCAAAGCTAGCCGAAAATCTAGTCATAACAGAGCAAATCTTCCTTTGCCAACAATTTTGCCACCTGTTACTGAGGTTCATCGGAACACTCTGAGGAACTGGTGTCGGCAACTCAATTTGAGTACAGACGGCCAGAAATTAGATGTTTATCTGAAGCTCCAGAAACATACTTACCCTGAGCAAAAACAGGATATTCCTAGCATATCACAGGCGGTCAAGATGCATCCAAGTTTCAGGAAACACATGGCCAATAGAGAAAAGCTTTAGGAAAGTTCGAAGACTGAGACAGAGGACGTAACTAATGCAATTGAAGTGAGCTCTTCAGCTCAGGAAGCCACACTGGCATCTGGGCAAGAATTTCCTCAAGGACACTTCAACCTAAGTCTGTGAATTCGTGTTGTATTCCTACTTCAGTTCAGGTATTTTTGCCACAAACCTTTGGTGGCAGATGGTGTGTGGTCCATGGTAGAATTCCATCTGCAGAAACAAGAGGGCTGGGTTCGCCTGCAGTGCCATGCAGGTCAAGCCTGGGTGCTGGACTCGCCCAAGAGGATGGTTTCTTTCTTCCTGCTACTGGCTTGCATTTCCCATCCTCAGACCTAGAAGATAATACATTATGTCCTGAATGTGTTAAGAGGAATAAGAAGTTGATGAAAAGATTAATTACATTAGGGAAGGCGAAGTAGCCTGGAATGAACACACCAACTTCATTCCTGTTGAATTGGCAATGTCTTAGTAACCAACAAGTAATGGAGAGCCCATACTTTAATTGACATGCAACAGTGATTGCTATGTTCTGAGTTATCCATCCTCAATGCTATCTGATGCCTTATCTACAGACAAGAATGTCTGGATTTAAGCTTTCAATCTGTCAGAAGGTAGTGCTGTTGCTGCTACTCATAAATTGGAATAAAGAAGAGGCTTTCCCATCAGTTACAATTAAGATATTCCTCTGTGTACTGGGCCCTATATATGATATTCTTTGAGGAGAATTC
>NW_006408850.1:2133751-2146220 GCF_000296735.1 Chrysochloris asiatica
AATTCCCTTTAAGATGTTTTGAAGTGCTGGATTGGCTTTGACAAAATCTCTTAGCTTCTGTTTATCCTGGAATGTTTTAACTGCACCGTTGTATTTGATTGACAGTTTTACTGGCAAGATGATTCTTGGTTGGCAGTTGTTAAGTACTGTGGAGTCAGTTCCAACTGAAAGTGACCCTGTGCAGGGTTTCTGAGGCTGCAAATCTTTGCAGGAGCAGAAAGCCTCATCTTTCTCCTATGGAACAGCTGATAGTTTCAAACTGCCAGCCTTGAGGTTAACAGCCTGATTTGTAACCACTACGCTACCAGAGCTCCTTAAAATTATGTCTATGTGGCCCAGGCCAAAAGCAGTAACCCCTACCACAGAGAAGTCTCTGCAGGAATTTCCTTTAAGGTAGTCAATATGAGTGGAAGAGGTGATAAGAAGGAAACTGAGGTTGTGGGAGCTAAGGTATAACATTTGCCCAAGAGGGGACAGAGTTGGTAGAGCCTTTGTCTTCCCTTCTGAGGGAACCCTGCAGGCAAACTGTAAGTTGACAGGGATTTTTTAGGCACAACATCATAATACATATTCAGAGACAGGTCTGGAAGGATACAATAAGATGTGATGACATTCTAAAAGTATTGTCATATGGAGAATACTGCTTAGGCATGAAGAGAATGGGAACAAGTAGGATGAAATGAATTAGCAATGTGTAAGGATACGAGGAAAGCCATGGATCCTAAGATTCAATTTGACCCTCAATCCTAGCAAATCCTCAAAAGGTGGTGATATCAGAAGTCCACAACTGATCAGCTAGAATCTTCTCACCAGGGGAACTTCAATTATCTTTTTTTCAAACCTAAAGTCTTGCCCATGAATCCCCTCAGCCCACACCTGAATATGAGCAGGTCAAAATTATGGAGTAAAGGGAGCAGTAATGGCCACATACACACACACAAAATAAATAAATAAATAAAAAGGGAGATCTTTTCTTCCAATATTCATCCAGCAGAGGAAGTTCTGGGAAGTCTTCATTTGCTACTTTGTTTACAGATAATAATTTAGTGAGAAACAAAAACTGTATAGAATTTCCCAGAAAGTAGACACTGTGTGTGAGTGTGTATGTGTGTGTGTGTGTGTGTGTGTGTGTGTGTGTGTTTATGTGAAAACTCTTATTTCACAGAGAGAAAAGAAAGGGGTCTTTTGTATGCATTATGAGAGAGTAGTCAGACATTCTAATATCTCCAGAGAGAAAATTGTAGAGTGTCCTTCTTGTTGTTTTCAAGGTATTTCCAGAAAGACATGTTCTATGCTCTGCACCCAGAAGCCTGTGTTGATATGATATTGGTTTCTGTTTTCTTGCAGGTAGATCAGCAACTCCAGTTGAGTTATAACTTCTCCCCTGATGTCGAATTCAGGGCTCTCAGGTCACTCACTTTGGGGAGAGTCACAGGTTTGTTGCTTCAGTTTTGAAAAATAAATTATTACGCAATTTTCATTAGAGTTTTCATTGATTCAATTCTGGAATCTTTTACCATACTGTCTAAGATATGGAACCAAAATTTTGGGTGCAAGAGATGCTAAGGTATGTGTGCTTGTTGGGGAGGTGAGAGGGTAAGTAGAGTGGGGACAAGTCAAAATGTTTTGCAACTGAAGTTCCAGTTTATATGAGGGGGCTTCAAAATAAAAATTATTATCCTTTAGTTCAATTTTACCATGAACTTTTTGAAATCCCCCACTCTTGCTTGGGTTTATTCTAAACAAAGCATGTTTAAACATGGAACTGTGCTGAGTGTTTGGCTTCAGACAAGTTCTCTCAGTAATACGCTTGTTTTAGCCTCTCTTTAGGATGCCTTCAAAAATATCCAGTAAAAATAATGACTTACCAGGGGAATCTGCTAGATCAGTTAATTTCATGGCAAAAGATTAGCTCATAAGGTTATGCTTATAACTTACTTAGGATTTCAAGGAAGTGAACTTGATAAATTCTCAAAGGATATGAGATGATCACAAGGGCTTGTTATGAAGAAGTTTTAAGAAACCTGAAAACTACACTGATGAGAAAAAGGTCAAGAAATTGCACCAAGAAAATTTTTTTTTCCCTTCACAACAATGCATCTGCTTATTTTTAAGGTAGTAAGGGCTGTATAAGAAGAATTTGTTGTTGTTGTTTGAGGGTGTGTGTGTGTGTGAAATATTTAACCAGGTCTGTCCTCCAGCCCTGATCTTGCCATTTCAAGCTTCTTTTTGTTTCCCAAACTCAAAGTATACTTAAGGGGAATGTAAGTTGAATCCCTCCAGAATGCCAAAACTGCCATTTTGGCTTGATTTAAATGGAAGAGGGAAATTTTGGTGTGAACTGCTCACTACAGAACTGGTGTTTCAAACCAACCAGTCGCTCCTTAGAAACCCTATATAGGGTCATTATGACTCGGAACTGACTCAATGGCACTTAACAACAACATCAAATCGAAGAGTGAAAAATTATTCATGGAAGTGTTAGAGAGATGGAAACATTACCTTAGAAGCATTTAAAACTAAGTGGTGGCAAAGTCTGTTTGAACCTCAATCCCAGCGGTTCAAGCTCACTCCTCAGAAACCCAATACAGGGTTGCTATGGGTAGGAACCGACTCGAGGGCACTTCACAACAACAAAGAAGAGACACCGAGAAAGGGTCTATGGGATGCTCCAGACCTTGTATGACTACTTTTGGTGGGAAGGACTCTGGTAGACTGTAAACTTAACCTGAGCTGATCTAGAAGACCAAGATAGACGTGTCTACACCAAGGTCTCAGACCACTGTATCATTCTATCCCTAACCTTGTTTTTTCCTCATCATTCACGATTTCTTTTGAACTTTATGTGGCTATATCAAAGGCTGCCCTTTTGAATGTAAAAGAGAAAACTCGGCTGCAGACCCCTCCCAATCCCACCTTGGAGCATTTCTACCTGACTAGTAGCAAAGGAGCTCTGGTAGTGTAGTGGTTACGAATCAGGCTGCTAATCTCAGGGTCAGCCGTTCGAAACTATCAGCTGTTCAGCGGGAGTGAGATGAGACTTTCTGTTCCGGTAAAGATTTACAGCCTTGAAACTCTGTACAGCGACTGTGAGTTGGAACCGACTCCACGGCACATAACCACCAACCACCAGTGGCAATCAGCCTAAGCAGGAAGATGTTGAGCTGTTGTCACAGCAGAGTGAGCTCTCTGGTCCCCAGGCAGAGCGCTGGTGCCACCGCCGCTACCAAGACCAGCCCAGTCTCCTCAAGTAGTTCGGAATAGCCAGTGGAGATTCGCATTTTACCTGATTGCTTTCATTTCTGGCATGGCCATCATTGTGGATAAACCCTGGTTCTATAACATGAAGAAAGTTTGGGAGGGGTATCTCATACAGAGCACCATTCCTTCCCAGTACTGGTACTACATGATTGAACTTTCTTTCTACTGGTCCCTGTTCTTCAGCATTGCCTCTAATGCCAAACGAACAGATTTCAAGGAACAGATAGATCATCACCATATGGCCACCGTCATCCTCATTAGCTTCTTCTGGTTTGCTAATTACTTCAGGTCAGGGATGCTCATCATGGCTCTGCATGACTCTTCTGACTACCTGCTTGAGTCAGCAAAACTGTTTAACTGTGCAGAATGGAAAACACCTGCAACAATAGCGTCATCATCTTTGCCATTGTCTTCATTATCACTCGACTGGTCATCCTGCCCCTCTGGATCGTGCATTGCCCTGTGGTATATCCACTGGAGCTCTATTCTGCCTTCTTTGGCTATTCTTCAATTCCATGATGGGAGTACTATAGCTACTGCATATCTTCTAGGTCTACCTCATTTTGCGCATGACCTACAAGTTCTTAACTGGAAAACTGGTAGAAGGTGAATGTAGTGACTGTGAAGAAACAGAAAGCTCAGAGTTGGAAGAGGCTTCAGCTGGGGGAGGAGCAAAGAGCTGTCCATCCCATCCTTAATAACCATCTCATTCATAATAACAATGGCCATCCCATTCTCAATAACAACCACTGTAAGAATGACTGAACCATGGTCCCTGCTGCCCCCAGACTGATGATGCATAAAGCCAAGGGACTTCTTCACCAACGCCACAGGATAACTTTAAGCTCTGTGAAGAAGAGAGATAGAGGAGAGTTCTCCTCTGTGCTCAACCTCCTTGCTTCTTTGTCACCCAGTTGACACAACCAAAACCAAGTTCTAACTTATCCTACCCTCATGCAGAGGGAAGATTTGTTACATCCTGGAAGAAGGAATGGTCTAATTTGCCTCTCTATCCTCATGTTGTCCTTTCCATTTCTTTTCATGCCGCTGCTTCAACTCTGGAGGTGAGATTTACAGCTCGCATTCCTTACACTTCAGAATTTGGCTCTAGCTGTTTGCCTTTGACTCCCTGACCTCTTGAGCCAGTGTTGTGCCTTATTGTCCCATATGTGGACCTCATTCTGCCAAATTTGTGCTACCTTTCTAAGCTCCTTACTTGGGCCAGAAACAAAAGCTAAGCTGCTTTTAACCTCTGTCTTCTCTTCTAATCCA
This sequence comes from Chrysochloris asiatica, assembly GCF_000296735.1. NCBI lineage: Eukaryota > Metazoa > Chordata > Mammalia > Afrosoricida > Chrysochloridae > Chrysochloris > Chrysochloris asiatica. The sequence goes on from NW_006408850.1 coordinate 2,138,285, forward strand.
TAACCAGATTGAGTGTAGGAGGGTACATACACATGACCCTTACCTTGTTGTTGTTGTTAAATGCCGATGAGTCGGTTCCGACCCATATTGTCACTGAACAAGGTTTCCGAGGCTGTAAATCTTTATAGAAGCAGAAAGTCTCATCATTCCCCCGCAGAGCAGCTGGTAGTTTCAAACTGTTGACCTTGTGGTTTGCAGCCCGAATCATGACCACTAGGCTACCAGAGCTCCTGACACTTACCTTACCTCTGCTAAAAGTGGGAACTGTGCAAATGGTCTTTCTTCATGTTACTTTTCTGCCTGCTACCCCTGTAGTCACAAGCCCAAGATCTAGAGGCCTTCCTCTGGCATCTTCCTCTTAGAATGGCAAATAATTTTTATTTTTATTTATTAAACATTTGGGGTTTTGGTTTTAAAGTCAAAATTTCAGCTAGCTCCTGGCATTTTAGCAGAGGGACCATTTCAGACCAAAATTTACTGTTAATGCTTTTTTATTTAATTAAAATTTATTAAAGATTAAGTAAAAAATGAAAAAGAAAAACACTAAATGGAGTATGTGTGGAGAAACAATCATTCCACAGTTTGAATTTTTTGTTTAATAAAGGTTTCTATAATTCTGTAGAAATATTTTTTATTTATACTCTTAGGTCTCTGGCTGGTGTAAATGATTAAATCCTTAACTTATGACCAAAAGGTTGGAAGTTCGTGTCCACATAGAGTGGTCTTGAAAGTTAGACCTAGTGATCTATTTCTAAAATATCAGCCACTGAAAAGACTATGAAACGCAGCTCTACTCTGACACACATGGGGTTCACCATGATTTTGAATGGACTTGATGACAAGTCCTATATTTGAAAGAAGCTTGTGTAAGATATTATTGATTGACCTGGTCAATTATTTCATTTCATTATGAGTTCATAAACCATTGAAGTAGGTTTGAAATCTACTATAATGGTGATTTGACTTTCTATTTCTTGGAAGCCCTGTGAGAATGCATTTTAAATATGCTAAGAGTATTTATTATGTGTAAACAGGATTGAAATTGTTATATCTTATTGATGACTAGAACCTTTATGTTTATAAAGTAATGTTTTTAATTTTAATAATGTATTATTATAGGTAGATCTACTTTGTTATTAACATACTTATTGCAATTTTTAGTTAGTATTTGATCTGTCTTTTCATCTTTCTAGTTTTGATATCTTTTTTTTTTTTTTTTCCTTTTTTATGTATGAAGATAATAGAGTTAGATTTTGCTTTGTATATCCACTCTGACCATCTCTGTTTTTTGGGGCTTTTGTTTGTGTGGTTTTTGTTGTTGTTGTTGTTTTTTGGAAAATATAGGTCCTTTTACTTTGGGGGGTTTACTTGTACAGTTGAATTAATTTGTTATTTATCCAACTTTCTCTGTAATTCTTTCACAGTCTTTCTCATTATAGTTGACAGAATGCAGTGCAGAAAGCATTAATCACTCTAAGTATTTTAAGGAGAAATAAATTTCACATAGGAAATTAATTGATTACAAAATAGCAAATTCTTTTTAGGGATTTTGTGAATGATTCTCAAGCAATTCTGAGCTCATTAGGGGGTGCTAGTGAGGAAATTATAAAAGATAAAATATTATAATGAAAGAGACAAAGACCTGGAGTTTAAAATCCAAAAAGAAACAGCATGCTTAGCATTTCTCTAGATGAATAAACTGAAGAAAAATGTAAAGCCCCGAGAAGCCATACTGAAAGATTCAGGAAAGTAGCCAAAGAAACATCCAAAGAATAAAAATGGATCACTGTACCAAAAAGAATTGGTCAACATTCAACTGTTTCAAGACGTCACATGTGATCAAGAACCAATAGTATTGAAAGTAGTTCAAGCTGTACTGATGACATTGGCCAAAAAAACCACCAAGGCTCCAGGAACTGACACAATACCAATTGAAATGGTTTAACAAATGAATGCCGCTCTGGAAGCATTCACTAGTCTATGTAAATAAAAATTGGAAGATGGTTGACTGGCAAAGAGACTGGAAGAAGTCCATATCTGTGCATATTCCAAAGAATGGTGTCCCAACAGAATGTGAGAATTATCCAACAATATCTTTAATATCACAAGCTGAAGATTATTCAGAACTTTGCTAAAGATCATTTAAAAATGGTTGCAGAAGTGCACAGACATGGAATTGTCAAAAATTGAGCTTCAGAAGAGAATGTGGAACTAGGGATATCATTGCTGATGTCAGAGAGATCTTGGCTGAAAGTAAATAATATAAGAAAGATGTTTCAATGTTGTTAAGTGCTGTTGAGTTGGCTTCAACTCACAGAAACTCTGTCTAGGGTTTCCAAGGAGTGGCTGGTGGGTTAGAACTGCTGAACTTTTGCTTAACAGTCCAGTTATTATCTTATAGTACCATACCATTCAAAGGCATTCAACTGTGTAAATCAGAACAAATTATGTATAACATTGAGAAGAATGGAAATTCTAGAACTTTTTATTCTGTTCATCAAGAACCTCTACATAGACCAAGAGGCATTCATTTGAGCAGAACAAGGGTTACTTCAGGTTTTAATCAGGAAATGTATGTGTTATGGTTGTATCCTTTCACCATACTTATTCAATCTGTATATTTAACAAATAATATGAGAGACTGGACTACATGAAGAAGAATGAGGCATCAGAATTGGAAGAAGGCTTATTAAAAACCTGTAATAGCAGTATGGATTAAAAAGCAGTGTTAAGAAAACAAAAATCCTCACAACAGGACAAATAAACAGCATCATGATAAACAGATAAAAGACTGACATTGTCAAGGATTATGTTTTACTTGAATCCACAATCATTGATCAATGATACTGCATTGGACAAGTCTGCTGCCAAAATGTTAAAGAGCACAGATGTCACTTTGAGGACTACTTTGTGCCTGATCTAAACTGTGGTATTTTGAATTGCTTCATATGGTTGTGAAAATTAAACAGTTCTTAGGGAAGACAGAAGAATAATTGATGCCTTTGAAATATGGTATTAGTGAAGAATATTGAAATTATCATGGGAATTACCAAAAGGCAGCACTTAACAACAACCAGAAGAATGAACAAACCTATTTTGGAATAAGTATAACCAGAATGTTCATTAAAAGTGAGGATGGTGAAACTTTCTCTTACATACTTTAAACATGTTTTCAGGAGGAAAAACTCAAATTTTCCCTACAGAGCCACTTGTGGGTTAAAATACCTGACCTTGTGTTTCACAGTCTAGTGCTTACCCTATGGAACCACTGAACTCTCACATAGCTGCCATGTTGTTGTTGTTAGGTGCAATCAAAGTGATTCTGACTCATAGTTGTTGTTATGTGCCGTGGAGTCGGTTCCAACTCATAGCAATCCTGTACAGGGTTTCCAAGGCTGTAAATCTTTATGGGAGCAGAAGCCTCATCTTTCTCCCGCAGAACAGCTGGTAGTTTCGAACTGCTGACCTTGCGGCTTACAGCTGGATTCGTAACCACTACGCTACCAGAGCTCCTTTCTGACTCATAGTAACCCTGTGCGAAACAGAACAAAACACTTCCTGGTCCTGCACCATCCTCATAATTGTTAAGTTTGAACCCAGTACTATTGCCACTGTGCCAGTCCATCTTATTTTGGGGCTTCCTCTTTTTCACTGACCCTCCACTTCTATTTGTGACCATCCCAAAGAGAGGTGCTATCGCTATCTACTGATAACATGTTATCCACTGACAACATGTCCAAAGTATGAGAGATGAAGTCTCATCATCCTAGCTTCTAGGAAGCATTCTTGATGTACTTCTTCCAACACAGAATTGTTTATTCTGCTGGCAGTCCATGATAACTTTTAATAATCTTCTCCAACCCCAAAGCTCAAGTGCATTGATTCTTCTACATTTTTCCTTTTTCATTGCCCATTTTTCACATGCATATAAAGGCATTGAAAATCATGGCTGGATCAGGCACACCTTAGTTTTCAAACTGTTATCTTTTTTTTTTTTTTTGGTAGCACTACAAAAATGTCCTGTGCAGCAGATTTGCCTAATGCAATACATCATTCAATTTCTTGACTGCTGCTTTCATTGATTGTGGATCCAAGCATAATAAAATATTTGACAACTTCAATCTTTTCTTCATTTATCCTAATTTTATTATTGATCCAGAGGTGAGGATCTTTGTTCCCTTTATATTGAGGGTCAATTCATACAGAAGGCTGTATGTACTCTTTGATCTTCATCAGTAAGTGTTTTAAGTTCTCTAAACTTTCAGCAAGCAAGGTTGTATCATCTGCATACTACAGATTTTTAATGCATCTTTTTCCAGTCCTGATGTTCTTCTTCATATATTCTAGCTTTTCAGATTATTTGCTCAGTTTACAGATTGAATAAGTATGGTGATATAAACAGATATAAACACAGCACTCACCTTTCCTGATTTTAAACCATTCAGTATCAACTTGTGTTTTTCAAATAACTGCCTCTTGGTCTATGTACAGGTTCCTCATGAGCTCACAATACTATCCATAATTTGTCATGATGTACACAATCAAAATCCTTTGCATAGGCAATAAAACACAACTGAACATCTTTCTGGTATTCTCTGCTTTCAGCCAAGATCCATCTGATGTAATCAACAATATCCCTACTTCCCCATCCTTTTCCAAATCTCAATTTGTACTGCATCATTTCCTGAAACCTTGCTTTTTGCCAGTGTCTTCAATGAAGCTTGGATGCTTGATTGCATGCAACCTCTTGAAATAGTTGACTATCAGCCAATACTTTTTGGTACAGTGACTCTGTGTATACCTTCTATTCATCTTTTAATGCTTTCTGCATCATTTGGTATTTTGCCATTTGTGGTGGTGGCTATGTGCTATCAAGTCGGTTTTGACTCATAGCAACCTGATAAAGGTTTCCCAAGGTAATAAATATTTACTGCAGCAGATAGCCTCATCTTTTACCCACAGAGCTGCTGGTAGATTCAAACATCTGACCTTGTGGTTAGCAGTCTAACTCATAACCCATCATGCTCCTGAAACTTTATATTGCCAGTTTGTTTTAGGTACCACTGAGTCAATTGTGACTCATAGCAAACTTATACACAATGGAACAAAACACTGCCAGGTCCTGCACCACCCTCAAAATCATGGTTAAGCTTCAACACATTGCTTAGCACCACTGTGCCATTCCATCTCATAAGGATTTTCTTATTTTTCGCTCACCTTCAACTTTTTCTAGTAGGATATCCTTCTCCTGAGACTGATCCCTCAACAAAATGTCTAAAGTAGTAGAGACAAAGTCTCACCATCCTGGTTTTCAAGTAGCCTTCTGGTTGTACTTTGTATGACACAGATTTGTTTGTTCTTTTAGTAGTCCATGGTACTTTCAATATTCTTTTTCAACACCACAACACAAATGCATCAATTATTCTATGGTATTCCTTATTCACTGTCCAACTTTCACATGCATATGAAGCTACTGAAAATATCATGACTTGGGTAGGTTCATGTTCATCTTCAAACTGACATCTTTGCTCTTGAACACTTTAAAGAGGTCTTGTGCAGCAGAGTTGCCTAATATAATAAATCATTTGATTTTTTTGACTGTTTATTCCATGGGTGTTGATGGTTGATCTGAGAAAAATGAAGTCTTTGACAATTTCTATCTTTTCTCCATTGATAAAGAGTGTTGTTTATTGGTCCAGTGGTGAGGATTTTTGTTTCCTTTACATTAAGATGAAACCTAGACTGAAGGCTGTAGTCTTTGATCTTCATTAGTATTTTAAGTCTTCTTCATTTTCAGCAAGCAAACTTGTATTATGTTATATCACAGGTTGTTAATGAGTATATCTCTAATCCTGATGCCACATTCTTCTTCATCTTGGATTATTTGCTCACTATAAAGATTGAATAACTATGCTGAAAAAATACAACTCTGATGCACATCTTTCCAGATTTGCATCCATTCAGTGTCTCCTTTCAGTGTTCGAATGACTGTCTCTTGGTCTATGTATAAGTTTCTCATGAGCACACTTAAGTGTTCCGGAATACTCATTCTATGCAATGTAGTCCATAGCTTGTCATGATCCACACCATAGAAAGCCTTTACATAGTCATTTAAGCCAGGTAGAAATCTTTCTGATATTGTCTGCTCTCAGCCATGATATCTCTCTTCCCATACCCTCGTCTGATTACAACAAAAATCTTTGATAGTTCCCTGTCAATGTAATGTTGCAGCCATGTTTGAATTATCGTGATCAAAATTTTACTTGTATGTCATATAAATATTGTTGATAATTTCTGCATTCCATGTGTTTCCTCTCTTGGGAATGGATAGCTTCCAGTCAGTTGGCCAGGTAGCTGTCTTCCAAATTTCTTAGCATAATTGAGGGAGTGTCTACAGTGCAGCAAGTTTCAGAATCTCTTTTGACAAGCTTTTTGGTATTTTCTTTCTTTCTTGACTTCGTAATTAATTTTTGCTTTTTTCCTGTATGATGTTCTTGATGTCATCTTGGCAAAATTCTATCATGTGATTTCCAGGATCATTCTATCACCAAGACCATATTCTCTAACTACTGATACTTCTTCTTTGTTTCCAACATTTGTATTCCAACTATCAGTAGTTATCAATATATCTTTATTACACATTTATCAGTTTCAGACTGAATGAGTTGGTAGAATTATTCTGTTTTGTCATCACTGGCTTTATGTGTTGGTGGGTATTTTTGAATAATAGTGAAATTAACTGGTCTTTCTTGGAGGAGTATGGATATTATTTTTTATACACAACATTATGTTTCATGATAGATCTTTAAACATTGTTTCTGATGATGAAGGTGATGCCATTCATATTGAATTTCAGGTTCCTAGCATATATAACCAAATGACTGTCATTTCAGCTCACTAACACTTAGGATATCAGTTTTTATGCATTTCTTTTTATTTTGACAAGTTCCAATTTGCCTTGGTTTATACTTCATACATTCTTTGTTCTAATTATTGTCTCCAGTTTCATATGTGAAGATCCCTAAAACTTAATTCTATTCACCCCACCATTGGCTGTTCTAATTTAATGAGGCAAGCCTTCTTGTCTTCTACTTTGAGTATCTTCCAACTTGAGGAGTCATCTTTGGGCACTATATCTGACTATGAGTCTGGACACGAGGCAGAAGCCATTCCACCATGGGTGATCCTGCTGGTATTTAAAATACTGATAGCATAACTCCCAGTACCACAGCAACATGTAAGCCACCATAGTATGAAACATTGAAAAATTAGCATTATTTAGCCTATGTCACTCTTGTTGTTGTTGCTGGATGCCATCAAGTTGGTCCTGATTCATAGCAATCCTATGCACAATAGACCATAACACTTCCCAGTCCAGCACAAACCTCACAATCATTGTTATGCTTGAGCTCACTGCTGCTGTTACTGTGCTAGTCCATCTTATTGGCAGTATGCCTCTTTTTCGTGACCTTCTACTTTACCAAGCATGATGTCCTTCTTCAGTGACTGGTCCTGCCTGATAATGTGTTTGAAGTATGAGAGATAAAGTCCGGCCATCTGAACTTTTAAAGAGCATTCTGGTTGTACTTCTTCCAACACAGATTTATTTATTCTGGCAGTCCATGATACTTTTCATATTCTTCTTCAGCACCATAATTCAGCTTCATCAATTCTTCTGTGGTCTTCCTTATTTGTTGTCCAACTTTCACATGTATCAAGGTCCTATGTCAGGTTCCAGCCTCGACAAGGAAGTGTGGGTATCATGAAGAAGGGAGATCTGGCGGTGAAAGGCATAGAGAAAGAGAGAGACGAAATATATACAAAAAAGACAGGACAGACACACAGATATGATGCAAGCTGGCAGGTAGGAAGATCTGCAAACATATTGCCTAGCATTGCACAGCATTGCACAGCTTTGCACAGCATTACACAGCAT
>NW_006408850.1:2146481-2148558 GCF_000296735.1 Chrysochloris asiatica
TAAGGACCCTTAACATAAAGCAAGGTTCCTGAAAGGAGCCAAACTGTCTCTGTACACTTTGCAAACTTTTGTTTGTGAGCAAGATCTCAGGCACCGGGCTTCATTTATCTATATCTAAAATGCTACATTGTTCTTAATAATCACATTCCTATGTACTTTCAGGAGGAAGGAGAGCATCTGGGTTAAACTGATTATATTCAGAGGCAGTTTAATGGGGCTGCCACTGATCAACCCAGGGTCTGCATATGCTATCCCCAGCACACATGCATGTGAGAATACTGAAAATACCATGGTTTGGGTCAGGCATACCTTAGTCCTTGAACTCATATCTTTGCTCTTGAACACTTTAGAGATGTTGTGTGCAGCAGATTTGCCAATGAAATATGTCATTTGATTACTTGACAACTGCTTCTATGTGTATGGATGGTGGACCCAAGAAAAATAAAATTTTTAATAACTTCAATATTTTCTCCATTTACAATAATGTTATTTATTGGTCCAGTGTTATAATTTGTGTTTATATTGAGGTGCAACCCATAATGAGGGCAGTGGTCTTGATCTTCATCAGTAAGTATTTTAAGTCCTCTTTCCTTTCAGCAAGCAAGGTTGTATCATCTGCATGTTGAAGGATGTTAATGAGTCTACCTCTAATCCTTAGGCTACTTTCCTCTTCATATAATCCAGTTTCTTATATTATTTGCTTGGCATATAGATTGAATAATTATGGTGATAGTCTGCAACCCTATCAAACACCTTTTCTGATTTAAAACCATCCATTTCCTTTTGTTCTGCTAGAACAACTGCCTCTTTTTCTACGTAAAGTTTTCTCATTAGCACAATTCAGTGTTCCACAATGTTGTCCATAGCTTGTCATGATTCACACAGTCAGAAGCATTGTGTACTCAATGAAGCACAGGCAAACACCTTTATGATATTCTTTGCTTTCAGTCAATATTCATCTCACAGCAGTGATAAAACTAGGTCCTTGTCTCAATCCCACTTGAACATCTGGCAATTACTCTTGCAGCCATTTTGAATTATTTTTAGCAAAATTTTACTTATATGCAATATTAATGATATTGTCTGATGATTTTCACATGCTTTTGGTTCACTTATTTTTGTAGTGGGAACAAAAATGGATCTCCTCCATTCAGTTGGCCAGGTAGACTTCTTCCAAATTTCTTTGCATTGAAGACTTGAGTGCTGCATCAGTTTGTTAGAAGATTTCAATTTGTATCCCATCAACTCCTGGAAACTTGTTATTTTCAAATGCATTCAGTGAACCTTGGACGTTTTCTTTCAGTACCACTGACTTGATAATATACTACTTCTTAAAATGATTGAACATCATTTATTTTTGGTACAGTGGTGACTATGTTTCATACTCTTTTGATGCTTTCTGCATCATCTAATATTTTACATATAGAGTCCTTTAGATTTGCAAATAAAGGCTCAATTTTTTCCCTCAATTCTTTCAGCTTGAGAAATGCTGAACATGTTCTTCCTTCATGGTTTTCTAACTCCAGGTCATTGAACATTTCATTATAACATTTGACTTTGTCTTCTCAAGCTGCCCTTTGAAATTTTCTGTTCGGCTCTTTTACTTTCTCATTTCTTCCATTTTATTCAGCATCTCTATGCTGGAAAGCAAGTTTCAGAACGTCTTCTGACATCCATTTTTGTGATTTCCTTCTTTCTTGTCTTCTTACTGATATTTCCTTTTCTTCCTATATGACTTTATTCATGTCATTCCACAATTCTTAGGGTTTTCAGTCATTGGTGTCTGGTGCATTAAATTTGTTCTTGAGATGATTTCTAAATTCAAGTGGGATATGTTTGAGGCCATATGTTGGCCCTTGTGTACTTTCTAAAATTTTCTCCAGGTTCACCCTGAACTTGCATATGAGCAATTGATGGTCTGTTCCAAAGACTGCTCCTGGCCTTGTTTTAGCTGATGGAATGGAGCTTTTCCACCACCACTTTCCACAGATTTAGTCAGTTTGACTTCTGTGTATTACAACTCATGAGGTCAATGCGTAAGTATTTTATGTTGTTTTAAAAAGGTATTTGCAAAGAA
>NW_006408850.1:2152776-2163643 GCF_000296735.1 Chrysochloris asiatica
GCAATTTCCAGCATAATTTTTATAACCAAAGCCATATTTTCCAACTACTGATCCTTCATCTTTGTTTCAAACCTTTCCTTTCCAATAGATCTTGAAGTGTTCCTTTTCATTATGAATGTGACACAATTTCTCCTCACTTTGTCAAATTCAAAATGCCTCAAACCATTTCATTTTTTCTCATTAATGCCTTGGATATCGATGTTCTTGCATTCTAATGCATTTTTGACACTTTTCAATTTTCCTATTCATATTTTGTACATTCTATGGTCTGACTATTAATGGATGTTTACGACTATTTCTCCTCATTTTCAATTGTGCTCCATCAATAAATGTAAGTCCTAACAGTTTTATTCCATTAGTTTCATCACAGTCAATTCTACTTTGATGAGGCAGCTCTTCCCCAGTCGTATTTTAAATTCCTTCTTACCTGATGGGTTCATCTTCCAGCATTTTATCTGATAGTGTTCTGGTGCTATTCATCATGTTTGAATATTCAATTATTTGATGCTATCTGACAGTGTTCCACTGCTATTCACAAGGTGTTCAGTGGCTATCATTCTGAGGAAATTTACCTCTCCTTCTTCTGAATCTTAGTCTAGTAGATTAGCTGAAACTGGTACATCATGAGTGACCCTACTAGAATTGAAAACACTTGTAGCAAAGCTTCCAGCATCACAGCAACACATAAGTCATGACACACTGACAGACAACTGCATATTAGGTTTCTAAGACTGTAAATCTCTCTAAGAGAACACAGCTTCATCTGTGTCCCACGGAGTGGCATGTAGGTTTGAACCACAGATCTTGCAGTTCACAACCCAATGCTTATCTCACATGATTATCAGCACTCCATATATATGTTTGTGTATGTGGTACTTTTTATTATAGTAGCCACTAGAGTGGTGGTTGGGGAACTCATGGCAAATGTATTATTTTGTTTATGAAAAGAGTAATGAGATGCTAGTGAAATTTACATGTGTGTTTAGGAAGGGTGTTAAAGGATGAATTATAAAAGATATTATTAAAGGATGCTAGTATCTCGTTTTTTTTCCATCATATTTTCATCATACCTTGCTTAATTTTTCCAACATATCACCCGCTTAGAGAATGTGTGGGCATTGTTTGACCATTTATGAATAAAATTCAATTATGTTCTATGCTGATGAACAGGGAAACCTTTCTGAAAATTAACATAAATGTAATAAAATTGGAGCCATGGTGGAGCAGTGAGTTAATCATGGAGCACCTGATCACATGTTTGATGATTCAAACCCACCAGTCACTCTGAAAGAGAAAGAATAAGCTGTCTGCTCCTGTAAAATTTTATACTCTTGGAAACCCTAAGAAGCAATTCTACTCTGTCCAATGTTGTTGTTAAGTGCTGTCAAGTCAGTTCCAATCCATTGTGAACCTGCATATGGTTTCTGAGGAGTGGCCGATGAGCTTGAACTGCCAACCTTGTAATTTAAACTGGCTTTGTCATCAAGCACATTAAGCCATGGTGCCACATCAGAACTCCACTCTGTGTAATACAGAGTCAGAATTGACTTGATGGTAGTGTGTTTGGTTTGGATTTGATTTTGTAATAAAATAACCAGCTTAACTCTGTAGGTAAGTAAGATCTATAGAGTAAGAAAACATGGTCCAATATACACTTCCATTATGATCACTCAGTTATATATAATTGTATCATGGCAATTTGTTCAAACACTTATTCTCAAAAAGAAAGAAATGAATTACTGAACATACTTAATAAAATTAATTTTGAGTAAATAAGGCAAGTGGTATTACTTTGATTTGCATAGGGTTGCATCTTTATCTCAGTGAGAACTTGTTGTTGTTGTTGTTAAGTGCCATCGAGTCGGTTCCGACCCATAGCGACCCTGTACAGGGTTTCCAAGGGTGTAAATCTTTACAGGAGTAGAAAGCCTCATCTTTCTCCCGCAGAGCGGCTGGTAGTTTCGAACCGCTGACCTTAAGGTTCGCAGCCCGATTCGTAACCACTACGCTACCAGAGCTCCTTAGGGAGGTTTAATTCTGTCATGGAAAACAGCCTCATCCATAAGCACCACGGACAGAACCACGCAGGCGATCTTGATGAGATAGTCCATTCTACAGATGATGCCCAAAATATTGAACAGAATGTACCTCTGGGAGATTAATTTTTACTTCTGATCTCTGTATCTTGTTTCATTGTTTTCTACTGATACATTTTCAAGTAAATATTGGAGTAATAATTATAGTAAGCTTATATAAATCACCAGCATCTATAATTAAACAGTGATGAAGATAATAACATAAATTCATAAATTTCTGTGTAGAGCAGTTTTTAAAAATTTATATTTAAGTTAATTTAATACTTGGATTAAAATGTAGGAGTTTGAAATCTTACTTTTCTTTTGTGTTTTTTTTTTTTTCCCAAAGAAGATATATGATCCTAAATTTTCTAAGATATATGATTGTTATGTGGACATTCTTGGTGAGGGTAAGGTTAAGTCAAATAAGTGTTAAGAAATGGAGAGGATTTTTGTTACTTGTAGAATCACAAGATAATTTATATAATTTTAGATATAAAGATGATCAATAGAGTTTGAAAAAATAATGTCTGATTGTCTTTCATGTTACAGAGAATCTTGGATTGGATTCAGAAGTTGCCAAAGCAAACAACCTGGGTTTTGTAGGATGCCTTTCTTCAGTACAATACAATAACATAGCGCCCCTGAAGGCAGCCCTACGTCATGCCACCATTGCACCTGTAATTGTCCAAGGGACATTGACTGAATCTAGATGTGGCTCTATGATGGATTTGGACATGAATGCAGTAACCACAGTACATTCCTCATCAGGTACAGTCAAAAGAAAAGTAACACAAATTCATCAGTGGGACTTCTCCCATGACCACTAGTTATTGGTTATCTTTTAGAGGCTTCCTGAATAAAGGTTGGTGATATTATCCAATTCTTTATCTTGTATAATTACAAGTGGTTAAGAATTATGACTAACTTCTTCTTATCCTAGGTGATGTTTTATACACATTATTATATCATTTGTTTTTATATAATGAGTTGTTGAAGTACCGTCAAGTCAGTTCCAACTCACAGTGACCCTGTGAACAATAGAATGAAATACTGCCTGTACTTATGTCATCCTGACAATTGTTATTTGAGTGCATTGTTGCTGCCACTGTATCACTGGGGGTAACACAGTGAGGGTCTTTCTCTTTTTTGCTTATCTTCCACTTTACCAAACATGATTCTCTTCTCCTAGGAGTTGTTGTTGTTGTGAAATGCTATGGAGCCAGTTCTAATTTATAGCAACCCTGTATAGAGTTTCGGAGGCTATAAATATTTATGGGAACAGAAAGCCTTATTTTTCTCCCATGGAGTAGATGGTGGGCTCATATCGCTGACCTTGTGGTTTGCAGTATAGTACTTTGCATACAGAGCCCCAGGGAGTAGTTCATAATAAATGAATGCTCGCATATACGTTTTATATATATATACACTATCCTCACATTGTCATTATGCTTGAGTCTATGGCTGCTGCCAGTGTGCCAATCCATCATGTTGTGGGCCTTCCTCTTTTTCACTAACTCTTCACTTGGTTGTTCTTAAGTGCTGTCAACTTGGTTCTGACTCATAGTGGTTTTGAACTGCCAATCTTATGGTTCAAACCAACTTTATGTTCCAGTGCTTTACCCTATAGTACCACAACAGGAGTTGTTGTCAAGTATCATTGAGATGGTTCTGACTTCTAGAGACCCTGTATAGGTTTGTGAGTAGCAGCTGGTGGATTTGAATGACTAACGTTTTGGTTAGCAGCAGTCCAGTGCTTATCCTTCAGCACCACACCAAGATGCTTTTATATGGTTGTTTTGGTGGCTGTGTGCCATCAAGCCTGTTCCGATTCATAGAAACCCTTTGTGGGGTTTCTGAGGCTATATATCTTTCTCTGTGATGGAGCAGCTGGTAGATTTGAACTGCTGACCTTGTGGTTAACATCCCAGCTCATAATCCATTACATTACCAGAGTTTATGTATATATAAATATATGGAAATGTAATGGATATATATATATTTATATACCCACCACTTAATTGTAAGTTTCTGGTACTATTTTGACTTGTGTGTAGCTATAGTATGAAAGTTATGCCCCAGATGTTTTAAATATCAGTGGGGTCACCCATATTAAACAGGTGTTACTTCCAGATTAAGACAAACTTGGAAGAAAGAGAGGTGGATCACTTCTGAGAGATTAGCTGCTGAAAACTTTATGAAAAGTAATGAGATTTGTCTGACACACTGCCAGATGATGAGTCCCTCAAGTTGGAAGTCATTCAAAATATGACTGGGGAAGTGTTGCATCCTCAAAATAGAGGTAACCTTAATGACATGGATGGAGAAAAGCTTTCAGGCTTTCATTTACTGATACAATTCAAAATGAGAATAAACAGCTGGAAACATTCATTAACAATTTTAATGTGGAATGCATGATGCATGAATCTAGGGTATTTGGAAGCTGCTCAAATGAAATGGGATACAAAGTTTCTACAGTGACATGATTAAATTTTCTGTAATATACAGCCATTCTCAGTTATTTTTATCAGTTATTCTTCCCTCATCAACATAGACCCACTGAACCCGAAGTTTCCTTCAAATCTTAATAGTTGCTGTGGTCTGTTTAGTCCCCTACAACCTGTTCTGAAAACAGCACAATTCTCAAGACAGATGTATTTTATTGTTGTTAGGCACTGTGGAGTCAGTTCTAACTCATAGACCCTGCAGAGGGTTTCTGAGGCTGCAAATCTTTACAGGAGCAGAAAGTTTCATCTTTCTCCCATGGAACAACTGGTAGTTTTGAATTGCTGACCTTGAGTTTAGCAGCCCGATTCGTAACCACTACCCTATTTTATTGTTGTTGTTGTTGTTAAGTGCTGTTGAGTCGGTTCTGATCCATAGTGACCCTGTATAGGGTTTCTGAGACTGTAAATCCTTACAGGAGCAGAAAGCCTCATCTTTCTCCCGCAGAGCAGCTGGTAGTTTCGAACTACTGACCTTAAGGTTTGCAGCCCTATTCGTAACCACTATGCTACCAGAGCTCCTTACCCTATTTTATTAGTTAAGCTAAATTATTGTTTGGTTTTAAGAAGACCTAAAGAGTTAAATTGGCATAAATATTTATATAATTACAACAGTTCCTAAAGAGAGAGAGGCTGCTTGTGTACCAAGCAGTTCATGTAACCTGATTCCTTGGTTTGAAGTCTTAGGGTCATGGTTTCATGATACATCCCAGTTATTTTGCCTATTAATATTTTTAGTGCTTCTGTTCTACCTCCATAGGGTTTCAAACCTTTTGGAAGTAGATGCACAGACCTTTCTTCCATTGAGCCACTGAGTAGATGTTGTTGTTATTGTTAAGTGCTGTCGAGTTGGTTCTGACCCATAGAGACCCTGTATAGGGTTTTTGAGGAGCAGCTAGTGAGCTTGAACCACTGACTTTGCAGTTCAAATGGTTTTGCAGTGTGACACATTAACCCACAGCATCACATCAGGACTTCTATGAACGACCAAATTTTTAACTACTAGTCCAGCACTTAACTATGGAATCATTCAGGGATTGTGTGTGTGCATTTATTATATAGTTGTCATTTGCTGATGAGGTCCAACTTAAAATGAAGACAAACAACTGTAAACATCCATTAATAATTGGAATGTAGAATGTATGCAGTATGAAGCTAGGAAAATTGGAAATTGTAAAAAATGAGATGGAACACATAAATATCGATATCCTAGGCATTAGTGGCCTAATGGTATTGGCCATTTTGAATCTAACAATCACATGGTTTATTATGTCAGGAATGACAATTGAAGAGAAATGGCATTGGATTCATTGTCAGAAAGAACATATCAACATCTGTTATGAGGTACAACACTGGCTGTGATAGGAAGACCAGTTAATACCACTATTATTCAAGTGTACATACCAACCACTAAAGCCAGTTAGGGTGAAATTGAAGAATTCTACCAACTTCTTCAGTCTGAAATGAATCAAACATGCAAATAAGATGTACTGATAATCACTGGCAATTGGAATGCAAAGGTTGGAAACCAAGACGAAGGATCAATAGTTGGAAAATATGGCCTTGGTGATAGAAATGATGTTGGAGATTATATAATAGAATTCTGCAAGATCAATTATTCATTCATTGCAAATACCTTTTTTATACAGCATAAAAGACAACTGTATATAAGAACCTCACCAGATGGAATACACAGAAATCAAATTGATTACATCTGTGGAAAGAGAAAGTAGAAAAGCTCCATATCATCAGCCAAAACAAGGCCAGGAGCAGATCGTGAAACAGACCATCAGATTTGTTCATATGCATATTCAGACTGAACCTGAAGAAAAAGAAAACAAGTCCACAATAGTCAAAATATGACCTTGAATATATCCCACCTGAATTTAGAGATCATCTGAAGAACAGATTTGGTACATTAGACACTAAAGACTGAAGACCAGAAGAGTTGAGGGATGACATCAAGAACATCATACAGGAAGAAAACAAAAGGGCAACAAGAAGACAAGAAAGAAGGAAAAGACCAAAATGAATGTCAGAAGAGACTCTGAAACTTGCTCTCCAGCATCAGAAGGATCTTGGTGGAAATCAGAGAATACCAGAAAGTTGCTTATTTGTGCTTTATTGACTATGTAAAGGCTTTTGATTGTGTGGATTATGACAAGCTATGGACAACATTGTGAAATATGAGTACTCTGAAACACTTAATTGTGCTCATGATGAACCTGTACATAGACCGAGAGGCAGTTGTTCAAACAGAACAAAGGAACACCGAATGGCTTAAAATTAGGAAAGGTGTGCGACAGGGTCATATTCTTTCAACATACTTATTCAATCTGTAAACTAAGCAAATAAGCTGAGAAGCTGGATTATATGAAAAAAAATGTGGCATCAGTATTGGAGGGAGACTCATTACAACCTGCAATATGCAGATGATACAACCTTGCTTATTGAAAGTGAAGAGGACACAGAATACTTACTGATGAAGATCAAAGACCACAACTTTCAGTATGGATTTCATCTCAATGTAAAGAAAAACTACCTCACCACTGGACCAATAAACAAAATTTTTATCAGTGAAGAAAATGCTGAAATTGTCAAAGACTTCATTTTTCTTGGATCAACCATCAACACTCATGGAAACAACAGTCAGGAAATCAAACGACATATTGCATTAGTCAACTCGGCTACACACAACCCTCTTTTAAGTGTTGAAGAGTAAAGGTGTCAGCCTGAGGACTAAGGTGTGCTTGACTCAAGCTATTTTCAATAAACTTATATGCATGAGAAAGTTGGACAGTGAATAAGGAAAACCGTAGAAGAATTGATGCATTTGAGTTATGGTGTTGGAAGAGAATATTGAAATTACCATGGGCTACAAAAAGAACAAGAAGATCTGTGTTGGGAGAAGTACAGCTAGAATGTTCCTTGGAAGCCAGGATGACCAAACTTTGCCTTTTATACTTCAGACATATTGTCATGAGGGACAAGATACTGGAGAAGGATATAAGGTGGAGTATCAGAGAAAAAGAGGAAGACCTCCAGTGAAATGGATTGGCAAAGTGGCAACATCAATGGGCTCAAGTTTAGCAACAAATGTGAGGTTGTCTCAGGACCGGGAAGTGTTTCATTCTGTTGTGCATAGGGTCACTATGAGTTGGTACCGACTCAATGGCACCTAACAACCATAACATGAATCAGAATCAACTTGATGGCACAACTGTTGAAGTAGCTATTGCTTTGAAAATTATAAAATTGAGGCCAGGGAGGCTGAGCTAATATTATAATTTATATTATTGATAGCATTCATTTTAAAAGTTGAAAGATCTAGCAATATTGCATTCAGATAAATTTTGTATACAGAATTATCCATCTATTTTATTTTGCTTTTCCACTGTTTGAAACTTATTTTTATCTTCATAACCATAATGCTGATTGAAACCTGATTTATCAAAATGGTTTTATTATATATGTTGAAAATGATATTAAAATATACATTCTGATTGTGGTTTTAAAACTTATTACAGTTTTTGTTGCTGGTGGTCAGAATATATACAGGAGAACATACAATTTCAAAATGTACACTTTAGTGACATTTTTTGTTACACTGATTACATTGTCCAAATATCCTCACTCCCTATTCTGAATTGTTCCTCATCCATTAACAAACTCCCTAAGCTCTGTATGTCCTATATAATCTTTCTAGTTGCTGTTGGTAAGGTGGAGGGTCAGAGAAAAAGAGGAAGACCCACAGAGAAATGGATTGGCAATGTGGAAGCATCAGTGGGCTCAAGCATAGCAACAATTGTGAGGTTGGCTATATGGATAGTTCTTTAACAAAGAAAAATGCTCAAGGCAGATATTTTTTAGTAATTAAATTAAACTATTGTTTAGTTTCTTAAAGACTTTAGTGAATATTATTGGTAGAAAGTGTATTGTTTTAAGACAATCTCAAAAATTACTTTTGGGTGTTCATCCAGCCAACATGACTCCAGTAGTGTTGAATTCCATGAGAATCTGCATTTCTCCCCTTTAATTAGAATTCTATTTTAGAATATTTGTTGCAAAAATTAAGTAATAAAATGCAAGCAACATTCATTTCTTCTGATCTCATGGCAAAGGAGGCAGTTCATAAAGGCAATTAGCCACACCTTCTATTTCTTCCTATTTCTGATTCTCCTCACTTTTTTGCTCTAGGTAATGGAGACCAATTCTTATACATGGAATGGTCACTTAAAAGCTTTTAAGACATGAGGTACTATGCAAAGAATTAAGAGGTAGAATTAGGATGTCACGTGAAACTATGACCCTAACCTCCTAAAGTAGAGAGTTAATTGCCTGAAGTGTTTGGTTGCACACAGCAGACTAAGTAGTACTTCTTTTTGTTGTTACTAACCATACATCCCTCATACAAATTTTGTCAATTCAATTTTTTACTTTTTGACAGGTGTGCAATTTATTAACAGCAAACAAATTAATTAAATGTGCAATCCACCCATAATGGATGTTATTTTTTCAATCACCATAAGTCCTCCCTTCTACCACTGGTATCAATAAATTTAGGACTATACACATTTATATGTTCTTGCCATTTATATAAGTGAGGACATAGGAGATGGCTTCTGATGGATAATGGAAAAATTCAATTATGCAAGGTGAATCTAAAATTATTTGCACTCTTGTTAGATTAAAACACCCATCCATGGGTCATGACAACACTAAGCTTGTGTGTGAAATGATTCTATTAAATAGACAAGTGACAGTTATGTGGCAAATCATGTGCAAATCAGTCACGGCTCTGCCGATGAAATAATCCACCACAGACTTGGATTTCAAAAAGTTTGTGCAATATGGACACCAAAACAACTCACAGAAGAGCATAAAAAAAGTATTTGTACATTTGCACACAAAATTTGGACTGATACTCGAAGGAAGATAAACATTTCTTTAACATGGGTTTATCACTAGGAGCCTAAGAGTAAATGATAGAGTATGGAACGGAAACATCCTCAATTGCCAACTAAGATAAAAGGTCAGAAGTCAACCATCAACTGGAAAATTGATGCTTACAGTTTTCTGGCATTCTCAAGGGCCATTTTTGGAACACTATCAGGAAAATTTTTCAGAAATCAATGGTGCAATGCTCACTGAAGAATGGCAACCTAAACTTCGGATTAAATGCAGAAGACTGCTATCCAAGGGCATTGTGATGTTGCATGACAGTGCTTGTCCCCACACTTCTGCCTTCACTCTTGATACTCTGCAAAAACTTCATTTTGAGGTGTTAAAACTTCCTCCATATAGCCTTGATTTTGCTCCATCAGACTTTCACCTGTTTGGTTCCCTGAGAGCAGTCCATTGATATAGTAAAGACAGTGATTCATTCATGGCTCAGAGCTCAGCTTCAAATATTTTTAAATAAGGGAATACAATAGCTTTTTGACATATGAACAAAGGGTACTGAAAAGGTAGATTAGGTTGAAAATGGATGAATTTTTCATTTCTAAAAGTTGATTAAAATAAATTCTACAGAGTGTGGCTAATTTTTTACTCAAACTCGTAGGTAGCAGAACAAAGACAACTTTTCAACTGCTACATAAGTAGATTACATGGTGCAGGTGGTACCTAAGGCAGATGGGACAAGTTGTAAATAAAGTCACTAAGAGGCATATTTCCTGGTATATTAGGCACTATTCCAGGAATGTGCAAATCCTCAGTGCATTTCCACAACAAAAAAGAGGAATTGGCACAGTATCAGCTGAAAAGGGCTCAAACATAACAACAATTATGGGGGTAGGACAGAACTGGGCAGTGTTTTGTTCTGTTATGCAATGGAACTGTCTCAACCACACCTAAAAACAATTTTTTTCTTGAAGGAGTGTTTTGTATCTTTCCTTATGAAGACACTTTGTTTCTCTGGTTATGTTTATCCCAAAGTAGTATTTCAGCTTTTGGGTGGCTATTTTACATGATATTGCTTTTCTAATTTTCTTTACAGACCTCTCTTTTGTTATTAAAATGAATCCAACTGATTTTTGTTGGTTGATCTTATATGCTAGCATTTTGCTGATTCATTCCATGAATTCCAGTAATTTCCTTGCTGATATTTTGTTATTATATATCTATTGTTGTTGTTAAGCGAGTCAATTCCGACCCATAGCGACCCTGAACAGGGTTTCCGAGGCTGTAAATCTTTACGGGAGCAGAAAGCCTCATCTTTCTTCCGCGGAGCAGCTGGTAGTTTCAAACTGATGACTTTGCAATTTGCAGCCCGATTCATAACCACTA
>NW_006408850.1:2164827-2168032 GCF_000296735.1 Chrysochloris asiatica
ACCACTGGACCAATAAACAACATCCATATAAAGGGAGAAAAGTTTGAAGTTGTCAAATACTTCATACTCCTTGAATACATAATAAATAGTCATAGAAGCAGCAGTTAAAAAATCAAGGATGTATTAGACAAATATACTGCACAAGAACTCTTTAAAGTGCTGAGGAGCAAAGATGTCAGTCAGTTTGAGGAAGAAGGTGCACCTGACCCAAGTCTTGCTATTGTTAATAACCTCGTAAGCATGTGAATGTTGGACGGTGAATAAGGAAGACCACAGAAGAATTGATATATTCAATTTATGGTGTTGCAGAAGAATATTGAAAGTGCCATGGAATATCAAAAGATCAAACCAGTCTGTGTTGGAAGAAGTACAGTCACAAAGCTCCTTGTAAGCCAGTATGGCCTAAATTTGTCTCTCATACCTCAGACATATCATCAGTAAGGACCAGTCCCTGGAGAAGGATATCATGTTTCCTAAAGTAGAGGGTTGGAGAAAAAGAGGAACCCCCCCCCCAATTGATTTAGCACAGTATCAGCAGCAATGGGTTCAGATTTAGCAAGGATTGTGAGGTTGGTGCAGGACTGGGCAGTGTTTCGTTCTGTTGTGAATGGGATTGCTATGAATCGGTGCCAATAACAACAACAACAACGTCTTCCAGTACAATATAGAATGTAGTTTTTGTTAAGTGCCATGGAGTCAGTTCGCAATGGCACCTAACAACAAGTCTTCCAGGGTAATATACAATGCAGTTGCTGTTAAGTGCCATGGAGACAATTCAATAGGGTTTCCCAGGAGCAACTGGTGGGTTTGAACCCCTAGCGTTGTTGTTCATCTATAGTAAAGTGCTTATTCTACAATGCCACACCAGGACTCCAGAACTATATTGAATAGCGTGTAATTAAGAGCTTCATTTTCTGGTTCCTGTTGTGAGTAATACTGGCTGTATACATGCACTTAATTATGGTGAGTAATTTTCTTTCTTTCTGTATTCTGTTGACTGTTTTTATCAGGAATGGGTGTTGGATTTTGTCATATTTCTTTCTACATCAATTGACATGATCATGCGGTTCTTTTCTTATATTTACGTGGTGTATTACATTGATGTGTTTTCTAATACTGAAACATCCTTGCATTCCTGGAATGAATCTCATTTGGTCATGATGTGTGTGTGTACATATATATATTGGAATGGTTATGGGAAGTTGTATGTTTTATTGCATTTATTTAACTGAAAACATTGAAGTAGCTGAAAGGTCAGATGCACCTATAATTTAAGGAATCGTACTAAAGGTACAGAATGATGGCAGGTTGATGAAGATGAAATGAAAATCCCTGCTTGCAGTTGGAGGACCACTGCAACACTGTTCTGTTTGAGAACCATTTGCCCTTCCTTCTCTGCTCCACCCTCCAAAGGTTTTAACACAAACATGCACCTGTGTCTTCATCAGACCCAAGTCTTTGACAAGAAGATAAGATGCTTTTTTAATTTTTGAACTGGTACAGCATTCAGGTTAGAACCCTGGTGGTGCAACTGTTAAACACTCAGCTGCTAATGGAAAGACTGGTGGTTTGGACCTTGCCAATGGCTCCATGGGAGAAAGACTTGGTGATCTGTTCCATAAAAATTACAGCTGAAGGGTAAGCTCCTGAAACTGATCAGTGGGAGAACACTCTGCTAAAAACTCCACCTCCCTCTTAGAAAACAAGAAGAGTGTGTATGTTGTATAATAACCAAATCTCTTAAACAACAGAGTCAGAAACAATGGTGCCCAATCAAATATGGCAGTCAGTCATGCTGCTTTGGCTGTGTGTCTCTTCTCCAAAGGTTTGGCAATAATCCAGTCTCCCACATCAGGCTTCTAAAGAAGCTGACTATACCTCTTTTGAGCCTTTGCTTCCAGACCTATAGATTCCAGCCTATGATTCACGCAATAACTTTTATTTTCTGGTTATCATTTGGGTCTGTTCTGTTCTGCTTTTACTGCATCCACCCTGACTGAGCCAGTTTAAGGTCCTGCCTTAAATAAAAAATATCCTCCAAGGTCTTCTTTAAGTTTTTGTTGTTAATTGAATGATAGTTTACATGGGAGAACATCTGTTTTACATTCATTGTTTTGTTGTAATGATTACAATCTCCTCCATGCATCATCATTCAACAGTATTTGCTTCTATTCCCTCTGTTTTGTTTTTTGTTTTGGTTTTGAGGGGAAGGATGTACATAAAAACACTCAGGAATATATAATAATTTAAACAACCAAAAGGCACATTCCACAAGACTGCCTCCTGGCCACCAGCACATAACCTTTCTCTTTCCATGAGTCTAGAATCCTCAGCTGCTCTATCTATCCAAATCCTCAATTCTGCATCCATCTCTAGTGTTACTGATTCTCTGGATAGGGTCCCACATTCCACTCATGCTTGTCTTCCTTGATTGTCCTAGGGTCCTCTGTTCCCTGACTGTAAGATTAATTGCTCCCCCCTTTTTGTCACAACACTTCTACCTTTACAATTGTGACATTCTCATTTAGTCATGATGACAAATACTATTGAATCACAAGAATCTTATCCCCATCTTCTTTCGTTAAACCCGTCTAGACAAGAAAACAATTCAGTGGGGATTCTACCTTCCCCAGCACAGTCTGAAACTTGAAAGCCAGTCACTTCGTGCTTTATAGCCTCCACACCCCATTTTAGGTAGCCAGTGTCTAAGTTGCACATCCCTATCAACCCTATATAAAGAGGGGATAAGTTTGATCTTTGATGTGAAGACTCCTTCCTTCTCAATTGGTATTTTGAGCTACTATATCCATAAGTATATATAGGTCAAGTTCATAAAATTGTAGCAATTTACACTTGTCAAGTTCTGATCATCAAGCCATCAAAGCTAGGTCAAATGGATACTATCTACAAGAGTGGGCATTCTTGTGCATCTTCCCTCACTTCATATCAACTAAACATTTCACTCAATGTATATATATTTTGATATATTTTGTCTGATTCTATTCTAGGATTTTGTTGGTAATTTTTATATCTATATAGATCAGAGAAATTTGCCTTTAATTTTCTGTTTTACTGATGATTTGGAAATCTGGATGTATATATGGTTTGATATCAAACTTGATATCAAAAGTTTATGCTCCTTTCATAAAATGAATTTGGGAGTTTACCCCATCCTTTTCTATGTTCTGGAATAGTTTGAGTAGAA
>NW_006408850.1:2186918-2196064 GCF_000296735.1 Chrysochloris asiatica
AAGGTTGTACCATCAGCATATTGCAGGTTGTTAATGAGTCTTCCATCAATACTGATGCCATGTTTTTCTTCATACAACCCAGTTTGTCATATTATTTGTTCAGTTTCCAGACATTTCTCAAGCTGAAGGAATTGAAGAACTGCCTTGTAGAAGTACAGATATTAACCTATCACAGATAGTGTTGTATTTCAATATAGATCCTGCAATGCTCTTTTTTATGTTGAATATGATTCCATTCTTCTTGAATTTGACATTCTCAGCAGAATAAAACATATTGTCAGAATCAAAATAGTCAATACCTGTGCTGTTTAAACTCACTAATGTCTAAGATATCAATCTTTTTGTGTTCCATTTCTTTATAGACAACTTCCAATTTTCCTTGACTTCTATTTTGTACAAATAATTGATGTATGTTCCCAGTTGTTGCTCCTTATTTTAAGCTGTGCCCCATTAGGAAATGAAGGTCCTGAAGCTTTACTCTATTAGCATCAACACAGTTAACTGGAATTTGAGGAGACACCTCTTTCTCACTCAAATTTTTGAATTACATCCAAACTGGAACTACATCTAACAACTGTTGTTGTTGTTAAGTGTTGTAGAGTGGATCCTGGCTCATAGAGACCCTGAAGAGTAGCTGGGGAGCTTGCACCACTGACTTTGTGATTCAAAGAAACCTTGCAGTCCAGTGCATGAGCCCATAGAGCCACACCAGTACTCCATCTAACAATATTCTGGTGCTACTTATAATGTTTTCATTTTCTGGCACTGTATCTGATCATGTTCTTCTGCTTATTATAAGATTTCAGTGGCTAAGCCTTCAGAAGTAGTCCATCTCTACAACTTTGTCTGTCTTAATCTGAAGCTCTGCAGAAACCTGTCTGCCATAGGTGATCTTTCCATTACGTAAAATACTAGTGGCATAGCATTTGGCATCACAGCAACACGCAAGCCACCACTGTATAACAAACTGACAGACATATGATGGTGAATGGCCCCTAGCAATGGCTTAATCTCTCCTTTGCTCTACAACCCTGGCAACATTTGCTGTAGTCTATGTTTTGGTTATTAATGTGTCTTTTTTTGCTTTGGTCTCTTGAGTGACCCTATCCACAAGGAAACCAAATAATGCCTGATCCTTTGCAGTCCTCACAATTGTTATGTTTTTGCACATTATTGCAAACACTGTGTCAGTTCATCTCATTTAGGGTCTTCCTTTTTTTCCCTGACCCTCTACCCTACCAAGTATAATGTCCTCTCCCAGAGACATGTTCTACCTGATAAAATCTCTAAAGTATAAGGGAAGAAGTATCAGTATCCTCACTTTAAAAGACCATTCTAGCTTCTTCCCAGACTCCCAGACAGATTTGTTTATTCTTCTGGAAGTCTGTGTTACCAACAAAATAATCCAAATCCATCAACTCTATCCTAATCTTCTTTATTCATTGTCCAGGATTCATATACATATGAAGTGACTGAAAACACAATGTCAACTTAGTTCTCAAAGAGACATTTTTGCTCATTAATATTTTTTAAAATCTTTTGCAGCAAACTGGCCCCATGCAATAACTTGTTTAATTTATTGACTGCTGCTTCTATAAGCATTATTGTGAATCCTGGAAAAATTAAATTATTGACAATTTTAATAATTTATCAAAATACGATGATGCTGCTTACTGGTCTAATTGTGAGGATTTCTGTTTTCTTTACATTGAGTTGTAATCAATACTGAAGGCTGTATTGTTTTCAAGGTTTCAAGTTCTCTTCACCTTCAACAAGCAAGGTGATTTCATCTGCAGATCACATATTGTTAATCCCTGATTTTTCATTCCTCTCCTCCTTTGATGTGCATTCAGGTTGCTTCCACTTTGAACTAGTTTGAATAGTACTTCAATGAGTATTAACAGTTCTATAAATATGTTTGTCTGTATCACTTTTTTCAAGTCCTTTGTATATGTCTCTAGAACTTTAAATGCTTGGTCATCTGGTAGTTCAATTTTTACCCTTTTGAGGAGTAGACACATTTTTCAGTGATTATTGTTTTTGTCTACCACTCGTCTGTCAGTTTGTTGTACTGTGGTGAGTTATGTGTTGCTGTGATTCTAGAAGCTATACCACGAGTATTTAAAATATAAGCAGGCTCATCTATGGTGGGCAGGCTTCAGCTGAGCTTCTAGATGAAGAAAGACTAGGAAGAAGGAGAGACAGACTATTTCCAAATAGTAAGTAACTGAAAACCATATGAATAGCAGTGGAATGCTGTCAACACTAGTTATTGAATATTGAAACATGAAGAGCACCATAATACTGTCAGATATAGTGCCTAAAGATGAGTGCCTAAGGTTGGAAGGCATTCTAAATTCAACTTGGGAAGAGCTGCCTCCTCAGAGTAGAGTTGACCATGATGACACAAATGAAGTAAAGCCCTAGAGACCTTCATTTGCTGATGGGGCACAACCCAAAATGAAGAGAAACAGCTATAAACATCCATTAACAATCAGAACATGGAGTGTACAAAATATGAATCTCAGAAAATTGGAAATTGTCAAAAATGAAATGGAACTCATAAACATCAATATCCTAGGCATTAGTGAGTTGAAATGAACTGGTATTGGTCATTTTTAATCTGACATTCATATGGTTTAATATGCAAGAAATGACATATTGAAGAGGAATGGTGTAGCATTCATTATCAAAGAAACATACCAAGATCTGTTTGAAGTACAAATTTGTCTGTGATATAATATCCATATTTCTACAAGGAAGACCAGGTAATACCACTATTATTAAAATTTATGCATCAACCACTAAAGCCAGTGATGGTGAAGTTGAAGAATTCTACAAACTCCTTCAGGCTAAAGTTAATCAAATATGCAATCAAGATGTATTGATAATTATCAGTGATTGAAATGCAAAGGTTGGAAACAAAGAGAAAAGATCAGTAGTAGGAAAATATAGCATTGGTGATAGAAATGGTGCTGGAGATCACATGGCAGAATTTTGCAAGACCAATGACTTTCTTCATTGCAAATATCCATTTTAAACAACATGAAAGGCAACTCTACACATGGACCTCACTAGATGGAATACACAGAAATCAAATTGACTACATATGTGGAAAGATATTGTGGAAAAGCTCCATATCATCAGCCAAAACAAGGCCAGGGGTAGACTATGGAACAGGCCATCACTTGCTCATTTGGAAATTCAGGCTGAAGCTGAAGAAAATTAAAACAAGTGCATGAGAGCCAAAATTGACCTTGAATATACCTAACCTGAAGTTAGAGATCATCTGAAAAATAGATTTTGTGCATTAAACACGGAAGACCAGAAGAGTTGTGGGTGACATCAAGAATATCATACAGGAAGAAAGCAAAAGGTCATTAAGAATACAAGGAAAAAGGAAAACACAAAAATGGATGTCAGAAGAGACTTTGAAACTTGCTCTCCAGCACAGAGATGCTAAGGAAAATGGAAGAAGTGCAAAGCTACAAGAGCTCAAGAGAAAATGCCAAAGGTCAGCTTGAGAAGACAAAGTCAAATATTATAATGAAATTGCAAAGACCTGGAGTTAGAAAACCAAAGAGAAGAACACACTCAGCATTTCTCAAGTTGAGGGAACTAAAGAAAAAAATTGAAACCTTGACTTGAAGTATTGAAGGATTCTATGGGTAAAATATTAAAAGATGCATAAAGCATCAAAAGAAGATGGAAGGAATACAGTCACTGTACCAAAAAGAAATGATTGATAATCAACTATTTTAAGAGGTAGCATATGATCAAGAGCCAACGATCCTGAAGGAAGAAGTCTAAGGTGTACTAAAGTCATTGACAAATAATGAGGCACCAGGAATAGGTGGAATACAAATTGAAAATTTTCAACAAACTGATGAGGCACTGGAGAAAGTCATTCATCTATGCCAAGAAATTTGGAAGATAACTACCCAGCCAACTGACTGGAAGAGGTACCTGTTTGTGCACATTTCAAAAAGAGAAGACCCAGTGGAATGCAAAAATTATCAGACAATGTCATTGATATCCTTTGTGAGTATAGTTTTACTAAAGATAATCCAAAAATGACTGCAACCATTCATTGGCAGAGAATTTACAGAGGTTAAAGCCAGTTTCAGAAGAGGACATGGAATTTAGGATATCATTGCTGACATTAGATGACTCTTGGCTGAAAGCAGAGAATACCACAAAGATGTTTACTTCTGCTTTATTGGCTACACAAAAGCTTTTAACTGTGTGGATCATGACAAGTTGTAGATAACATTGAGAAGTATGAGTATTCTGGAAAACTTACTTGTGCTCATGAGGAACCTGTACATAGACCAAGAGGCAGTTGTTCTAACAGAACAAGGGAACACTGAATGATTTAAAATTAGGAAAGGTGTGTACCAGTGTTGTATTCCTTCACTGTTGTTGTAAAGTGCCTTCGAGTCGGTTCGACCCATAGTGACCCTGTACAGGGTTTCCGAGGGTGTAAATCTTTATGGGAGTAGAAAGCCTCATCTTTCTCCCATGGAGTCAATCTGTATGCTGAGCAAATAATCATAGAAGCTGGATTATATGAAAAAAATAAAAAAAATGTGGCATCAGGATTGGAGGAAGACTCATTAACAACTGTGAATATGCAAATGATACAACCAAGCTTTCTGAAAGCAAAAAGGACTTGAAATAATTACTGATGAAGATCAAAGACCACAGCCTTCTCTATGTGTTGCATCTCAATGTTAAGAAAACAAAAATCCTGACCACTGGACCAATAAACAACATCCACATCAATGAAGAAAGATTGGAGTTGTCAAAGATTTCATTTTGTTCAGATCAACCATCAACACTCGTGGAAGTAGCAGTCAAGAACTCAAATGACATATTGCTTTAGACAAATCTGCTGCATAAGACCCCTTTAAAGTGTTGAAGAGCAAAGATGACAGTTTGAAGATTAAGGTGCGCCTGACCCAAACCATGGTATT
The DNA here is from genome assembly GCF_000296735.1 of Chrysochloris asiatica. Taxonomy (NCBI): domain Eukaryota; kingdom Metazoa; phylum Chordata; class Mammalia; order Afrosoricida; family Chrysochloridae; genus Chrysochloris; species Chrysochloris asiatica. The sequence continues at coordinate 2,191,895 of NW_006408850.1, forward strand.
TTCAATAACCTAATATGCGTGTTAAAGTTTGATCATGAATAAGGAAGATAGTAAAATAATTGATGCATTTAAGTTATGGTATTGGAGGAGAATATTGAAAGTGTCACAGACTCCCAGAAGATCTGTGTCAGAAGAAGTACAGCTATAATGGTCCTTGGAAGCCAGGATGGTCAGACTGTGTCTCTCATACTTCAGACATATCAGGAGGGACCAGGCACTGTTCAAGGATATTTTGTTTGTTTAAGTGGAGGGTCAGAGAAAAAAAAGGAAGAGCTCCAATGAGTTAGACTAGTAGAGTGGCAGCAGCAATGGGATCAGACCTTATGCAACAGATTTACCTAATGTAATATGTGATTTGATTTCTTGACTTCTGCTTCCATTAGTGTTGATTGTTGATCCAAGCAAAATGAAGTTTTTGATGACTTCTGTTTTCTATTTATATGGATGTTGTTTATTGTTTGTGACCCATAGCCCCCATTATTGATAGCTGATGCCTACATTGTCCATTCCTGTCACCGCAGGGTACTGAGAAAACAAGCTTGATCCTAGATATGAAGAATCCTTCCATTACAGTTGGAATTTTGAGCAACTGAGTCCATAAACAAAGGTCCAATTCATCAAATTGTAGCAATTTATGCCTTTTCAGAGTATCAGACATCTTTATCTTCATCTGGTCAAATTCTGGTCCAATAGCTACCCAAGCTAGATCAAATCAGTACTATTTCCAAGTTGGGGAGTTCACCCATGCTCCCCACACACTTTAGACCAGCTGGCTGCTTCACTTTAAGCTCTAGCCCCCAGTGGCTAGGTCAGTGGCCATGGACTTGGGAGTTCACACATCTTTCTAATCTTCAGACCAGCCAACACTTCCTCTTCTCTCTCTCATCTCAAGGCCAATGGCTGTCAATGGGACATGCCCCAACTCAGCCCATGTTGTCATGACTGCCTGTCTCCCATTTCTACTCACATGTCAACTAGGGTGGTGACAGCAAGCATACAACACTTTTTGTGGGTTCTCTTTGAGTTTTAGTCTTAGAAGGGGGTTTTCCCTGATGGACTGATTTTCTGGCTTTAATGGCTCCAAGGCAAGCAGCTTGCAGGTTATTCTAACATCCAAACAGTATGTTTTTTTCCTGCTAATCTTTCCTCAATATGTATTTCTTGTTCTTCTAGCCATTCCAGGTTGGTCTGTATGTCTTTTCAAGAGAGACTGTTCTACCTCAGAAGGTTCTGGGTGGGGTTCAGGAGTCCACCTAAAGCCACATACTCCACAAAGTTTTAAAAAGAAACTAATTTTCCTTGGCAAATTCTAATTCCTCTTTTATCTAAACCCTATAATTATAGGCTAATGACATGCTTATAAGCTTTCTTTAATTATAATTTCCATTACTTTTCTATCATATTTAAACATCTATTTTACAGTAGTAGGCAGGGGAAACCAATATCCATAAGACAGTCAAGCCCCTTAACATTTCCCCCTCTTTTATCCATTCATACTATATCTCAATCACCGAACATGATTATTACAAGTTTGTATATATATCACTATTTACCTCTATCCCATTTAGCCTATGCTTACCTTACTTAATCTTCCTCTATCTTCTTTGTTCGTTTACCATCCTCCCCTTTCTTATACAGTGCCCTCTCCCTCCTTGTATATTGCCTTCCTCATCACCCTAGCTATCATGTGTCTAACTCTTATCCTGTTAATTACTCTCTCCTGCTTCCTACTTCTGGTAACCATCAATTTTGTCTTCTACTATGTAAATTTTTCTTAAGCTTTTACAATAAAGGTCTCATGCAATATTTGCCCTTTTTGTGACTGACAAGTTTCACTCAACATAATGTCCTCAAGATTTATCCATGTTATGAGGTGTTTTGCAGCTTCATCATTATTCTTCATGTTTGCATAATATTCCATTGTGTGTATGTACCAACGTTTGTTTATCCACTCTTACATTGATGAGCACTTAAGACAGTATTCACCTTTTTGCTATTGTGAATAGTGCTCTGATGAACATTGGTGTGCATATATCTACTTGTCTTCTGGCTTGTATTTCTTGTGGATATATACTAGGTGTACTGGTATGGTGTAATGCTGTGGACTGCAAGGTCAGTTTGAACTGCAGTGTTGTCAGTTCAAGCTCACCAGCAACTCCTGGGGAACCTTATACTGGGTCACTATGGGTCAGAATAAACTCGATGGCACTAAACAACAACAACAACATATACTAGGTAGAATAATTGCGGGATCATAAGGTATTTCTATTTCCAACTTTCTCAGGTAGTGCCATCCATACCATTTTCCAGAGTGGTTGAACCCTCTTACAGATCCACCAAAAACTAGGACGGTCCAATCTCTCCACATCATCTCCAGCATTTGTTGTTTTATGTTCTTTTGAACTTCATTCTTAATGCTGTTGTGAGATGCTATCTCACTGTTGTTTTGATTTGCATCTTGAGCTGGTAGCATAGTGGTTATGATTCAGGCTGCTACCCTCAAGGTCAGAAGTTCGAAAGTACATGCTGTTACATGGGTGAAAGATGAGGCTTTCTGCTCCCATAAAGATTTGTAGCCTCCGAAATACTATATAGGGTCACTATGAGTCAGAATCGACTCCAAAGCACATGAACACCACCACCAGTTGCTAATGATCATGAACATTTCTTCATATGTTTGTTGGTTGCCAGAATGTCTTCCTTGGTGAAGTGTTTGTTCATGTCCTATGCCCATTTTTTAATTGAGTTATTTGACTTTTTCATATAGATATGTTGTTGTTGTTAAGGGCCATCAAGTCGGTTCCAAACCATAATGACCCTGCATAGGGTTTCCAAGGAGCAACTGGTAAGCACCCAACCTTGCAGTTCAAATCAACTTTGTAGTCCAACATATTAAGCCACAACAGGACTCCACAGGCATTGTGTTGTTGTTATTGTGAAGTGCCGTCATGTCGGTTCTGACCCATAGCGATCCTGTATAGGGTTTCTGAGGAGCAACTGGTGAGCTTGAACTGCCGACCTTGCAGTTCAAACGGCTTTGTAGTCTGGCACATTAACTCACAGTGTCACACCAGGACTGTAGTTTCCTATATTATAGAGATTAGTCCCTTGTATGATATGTCATTGCAAAAAAAAATTTTTCAGTCTGTGAGCTCCCTTTTTATTCTGTAGATGAAGTCTTTTGATGCACATAAATTTATAATTTTTAATATGTCTCAGTCATCTATTTTGTCGTCTATTATTTGTTTTTGTACAATGTTTGATATCTATGTATGGCATGTATTAGAGCACCTAAATTTGTCCCAATTTTTTTTATAGATGATTTTTATACTTTGAGGATTTACATTTAGGTCTTTAATCCATGTTGAGTTGGTTTTTTATATGGTGTGAGATATGGGTCTTTTCTCATTCTTTTGCAAATAGATTTCCAGTTTTGCCAACACCATTTGTTGAAGAAATTATCTCCTCTCCATTTAATGTATTTTGGTCCTTTGTAAAAGATCATTTGACTATATGTGGATGGATTTACATCTTGTTTTTCAATTCTGTTCCATTGATCTATGTGTCTCTCATTGTACCAATACCATGCTGTTATGACCACAACAGCTTTATAGTAAATTTTGAAATCAGGATGAAAGGCCTCCAGCTTGGTTCTATTTCTTAAGCAGTGTTTTATCCAAGGTTTCTTTCTTTAATATATAATGTTCATGATAGTGTTTTCCATCTCCTTCAAGAACATTGTTGGAATATGTATTGAAATTGTGTTATATCTGTAGATTCCTTTGGGTAATATTGACATTTAAAAAAAACTTCAGTCTTCTGATTCATGAGCATGGCATATTCTTCAATTTTTGTAAGTCTTTTGGTTTCTTATAATAGCATTTTGTAGTTTTCATTGCCTTTTGTTTCTCTGATTAGGTTGATTCCTAAATATTTCATTTAGGAATAAATAAAATAAAATATTTATAATATTATACTACTTACAATAGCCACACAAAGATGTGGCTAATTTCCTTTTCAGAGTTGTCTTTTTTTAATATAGAGGAATCCAACCCATTTTTGTATGTTGATCTGAACCTTCCAATGAGATCCAGTAAGTTTTCTGCTGAATCTTTGGAATTTTCTCTATATAGGATTATATCAGCTGTAAATAGAATTTTAACTTCTTTG
>NW_006408850.1:2196974-2200874 GCF_000296735.1 Chrysochloris asiatica
TTTTTTGGGTACACCTCTTTAGTATTCTGTTATTATTGTTTTTATTTCCATTGGTTCTGTTGTGACATCACCCATGTGATTTATTATGTATGTTATTTGCTTCTTCTCCCTCTAATCCTTTGTTATATTTGCCAATGGTTTGTCAATTTTAATAACCCTTTAAAAGAACCAGCTTCTTTTCTTCTTCTTTATATTATTTTTATGTTTTCTATCTCATTTTGTCTGCTCTAATCTTTATTATTTCTTTTCTTCTGGTGACTGTAGGTTTACTTTGCTAGTCTTTTTTCTAATTGGTATAGATGTTGTATTAATATATTAATTATGGTTCTTTCTTATCCTATATTTTATTATTTTCTTCCTCATTTTAAATCAGTATGTTTTATTCTAAAATCTACCTGACCTCCTAACTACCTGGATCTTTGTAACTATATTTTTCCTTGCTTCTCTTTGTAGTTGTCCTGATCATAGACTGACATCCCAGATTCCCTTTTGAAGAGTTTGATTATGATATGACTTGGTGATATTCATTTGGGGTATGTCTTGTCTGGAGTTCATTTAACTGCTTGAATGCTTATCTCCTCATCCCTCAAGATGCTAGGGAAATTTCCTTCCCGCAGCTTTTCAAGTATCTTTTCTAAAGTTTTCTTTGTTTCTTCCTGTTCTGAAATTCCAGTCTCCCATAGGTTATTCCTCTTAATATTGTTCCACATGAATCTTAGGCTTTTTTTCAGAGTTTTTCATTAATTTTTTTGCTTGTTTTTCTATCGTAGCATTACTGAGAGGTTTATCTTCTAGCTTGCTAATTCTGGCTTCCATCTATTCAGTTCTACTCTTTTGCCCTTTTAGTGTATTGTCCATTTCTGATATTTTAGTATTGATCACCTGGACATCTGTTCACAGCTTTTTTTTTTTTTTTTTTCTCCTGTCCTATATCTATTTTGTTTGTTTGTTCTTGTACTGCTTTTCTGACTTCTTCCTTATTATCCTTGACTTTCTGTGAAACATTTAGATGTGACTCAATATCATTTTCCTAAATTCGTTTTTAGGTAATTCCAAAGACTCTTCTCCCTCAATATCAATTTCTAGCTCTACTTCTTGGTCATGTGTTTAAGCTACTGTGATTTGTTTCTGCATGTTACCAGAAATTTTCTGCTGCTTTTTTTTGGCTTTGTGGTGTATTTATATTAATTTAATGAATGTTTGTTGATTTCTTAAGCAATCTCCAGTTGCCTTCTGGTAGGTGTGATCATGAGATTGACTGTTTTGTTCACCTTGTACAGATCAGCAGGTGCTGGTTGTAGATGTTGTTCTGGTGTATAACATCCGATATTGGCTCTTGCCAGTTGGTGGGGTTTTAGAGAGTATAGTTGTAGATTGACCATATGACCATAGTTGCTGTCTCCTGTTGGGTGAGGCAAGAGAAAGCACTCCCATAAGATAGTAGGAGGACCAAAAAAATAAGACTCATATGAAAGCAAAAAAAAAAAAAAAATCCAGGTAAACAATATAAAGACAAAACATTGGAAAAAGGAAATAATAAAAATAATAGTGAAAATCAGCCATGAAACAATATGGAGAAAATAAGAGTAATTCTCTAGTGCCACCTAATGCACTCTTGCCTCACAGCCACCTGAGAAACTTCATGATGTTTCTGCTGTGACTCTCTGATATATCACAAGCTCTTTTCCTTTATCTTTCCCCTTTTTTTCTCCTTTCTCCTCCAGTCTGTTAAGCTGTTTCCCCTAGTGAGAACCAGCCTGGGGCTGGCCAGATCAGATTTGGAAAAGACTGCTGGTGCTTGCTCTTTCTGTTGTCTCCTTGCCCTTTGATTATGCCCTGATCTGCGGAACCAATGTGGCATGGGACCTTTTCCAATGGTATCTACTCATGCAGGTCTGATCTCTGGTCACCAGAAAGGAAATAAGTAGAAAGAGAAAAAGAAAAGGAGATAATAATAATAATAATCAGACCTTTGTCTCTGTTAGTCACAGGCAGGTTTCTACAGTTGAATGCTCTCTTGTCTCTCAATCTACTCACTCCTTTTCAAAATGGTTGCAGCAGGTCACATTGGCTGCTCCAAATCACGTCACCTCCTTTCTTGCTTCTCCTGGTAAACATTCAGTCCACTTATTTGTCCCTTCATCTGAAGCTCAAGAGTTCCAGGACTGTCCTCTTTATCTGTTTTGTCCAGTTTCCATGTTTTTGCTGAAGAGGGTCTGTACAGCATTTCTGCACAGCACATCAAGTCACAGTTTTATTTTCATGTTTAAAATTCCACAGTTTAAATTCCATGGATTTTTACCTTCAATCTTCATGTCCTACAGTGGGCCAGATGAAGTCAGAGCCAGAAGAAAATTGTAAAGTTTTGTGGGGTTTTTGTTGCTTTTGTTAAGTTATCATAATTTTGTATTTGTTTTGGTTATTAGATGCTTATCAGCTATTAGGTTTCCAAAGACAACATTCCAGTTGGTACTTGTCTTTTTACTGTTTTGGCAAAGTCATTAGATTAACAAAAGTTTTTAAATTTTTATGAGGAATGATCTTTTTTTTGCTACACATATTTTTGTTACTATATGAAATCGTTCATTGTTTAAAACTAAACCTGTCAGACTTGCCAGTTCATTTCTTCTAAGTATTTTATGTTTTTAATTTTGATATTAGGGTTCTTAATCCATATTTAATTTGATTTTGTGTATGGGAAGAGGCATGAATCCTGGTATTTTTTTCTGCATGTGAAAATCCAATTTTCACAGCACAATTTATTGAAGAGGCTCTTCTTTCTCCATTTAATGCACTTATAATTCTTGTGAAAAAAAAAATCAATTGACCAGAGATGTGTAGATTTATTTCCGACTCTGAATTCTATTATATTGGTCTATTATTCCAGTACTATGATTTTTGGGAGTCCTGGGTGCTGTACAATAAGCACTAAACTGCTAACTGTAAGACTGGTGGCTCAAACCACCAGTAGCTCCTTGAATACCCTATACAGGGGTCACTATGAATTGTAATCAACTTGATGGCATTTAAAAAGTTAAATATGATTTTAAGAGCCTTTTTTATTATGAATTGGATGAATAGTCACAGAGAGAATCAGGTTTACATTCAATTATTCCTACATATTTTGATTCATGTCACTGATTGCAATTATCACAATTTAACATCTCTTATTTACTACCTCTCTTTGTTTCCCATTTCTGTCCCTCCTTCTTTCCTAACCATTGTGAAGATTGTCCTTGGGCATATTATTGCCCTTTTGATCTCAAATGATTGATTATTCTAAGGAACCCATATCTCCTTAGGTTACTGTTACCCTTATAGACCTGTCTATTGTTTAGCTGAAAATTGAGCTAAATGAGTAAGTTCAGTTCCAGATCTGAAGGGTGACTAAGGACCATAACCTCCAGGATTCCACCAGTCTCTATCCCACAAGTAAGCATGGTTCATTTTATGATTTTGAGTTTGATTCCACATTGTTCTCCCATTCTATTCAGTATCTTCTAATGTAATCATTAGAGCTGGTAGTAGTATCCAGGCTCCATCTATTTTTTTTCTGTTCTCACAGTTATGAATGTTGAGGTTTACATGCTCTGTTAGGTTAATTATTTCCATGAATCTTTGGGTTTATTTTTACACTTCTTTGCTCTCGATGGAGAGAGACCAGTAGTTGCACTGTATGTACATGAGCACTCAGGAACTTTTAAGATTCCAGTCACTACTCACCAAAGTGGAATGTAGAACAGTGTCTTTGTGCACTATGTTATACCAGTTGATCTGTGTATCCTCAGAAACCATGGTCCTAAGCCCCCAGGTCCAATGACTCATTTTCTCAAGGCTGATAAGTCTTCATAACTTTGTCCCCTGTACTCTACTGTATTCATGGCTATATATATATATATA
>NW_006408850.1:2201536-2203861 GCF_000296735.1 Chrysochloris asiatica
GCAACATTGTATAGCATTTCTGAAGAGCAGCTGGTGAGTTTGAACCAACATCCTATGGTTCAAACTGACCTTGCAGTCCAGTTCTTATCCTATAACAGAACACCCGGACTCCATATCTCTCATATCCCTAAGAACATAACATAGTGAGGAATAAATATAACCAAGTCTCTCATATCCTTGTTATTTATTCCTCAGTATGTTGTTCTCTTAGATACTATTATAAATTGAATTGTTTCCTTAATTTCTCTTTCAAATTTCTCATTTCTAGCATATAGAAACTCAATTCATTGCTGATTATTGACTTTGTATGCTACAACATTGCTACATCCTTCTATTAACTCTAGAAGTTTACTTGTGGATTCTTTGGGATTTTCCATATATCAGATCATGTCATTTATAAATAGAGATTATATTACTTCTTTACTTATCTGGATACCTTTTTTTCTTTTCATTTTTTTGGCTTTGTCTTCTAATAAATCATTAATAGAAGGTGTCAGAGTGTTACTTCTTCCCTTGTTCCTGATTTCAAGGGATAAGCTCTCAATCTTTCTCCATTAAATATAATGTTGGCTGTTGGTTTTTCATGTGCATCTTTAGTCATTTTGAGGCAATTTATTTCTATTCCAATCTTCTTGAGGATTTTCGTTAAGAAATGATGATAAATTTTAACAAATGCGTTATCTTCATCCATAAAGATGATGACGTGGTTAAGCCATATGTTAAGTTAATGTTGAGTATCCCTAAATTCCTAGAATGAATCTCATTTGACTATAGTGTATGATTCCTTTCTTATGCTGTTGGATTCTGTTCACTAGTATTTGGTAGCGGAATTTTGCTTTTGGTGTGGTGCTATGGGTTAATGTACCAGACTGCAAAGCCGTCTGAACTGCAAGATTGGCGGTTCAAACTCACCAGCTGCTCCTTGGACTATGGGTCGTAATCGACTCAACAGCACTTCACAGCAACAACATTCATATAGGATATTGGCCTGTACTTTTCTTTTGTGTGTGTGGTGTCTTTGTCTTGTTGTGGTATTGTTGTTATGTTGCTTAGTGCTGTTGAGTTGGTTTTGACTCATAACAACCCTGTATAGAGTTTCCAAGGAGTGGCAAGTGTAATTGAACAATGACCTTGTGGTTCAAACTAACCTTGCTGTCCAGTGCTTATCCAACAGCACCACACCAGGTATTAAGACTATATTTACTTATTAGAATGTACTAAGGAGTACTTCTTACTTCTCTAACTCTTAGAAAAGTTTAAACAGGTTTGATGACAATTATTCTTTAAATGTTTAGGTGGATTTCCCAAATAAGCCATCTGGTTCCAAATTTTTGTTATTTTGGGAGATTTGTGATCACTGATTCTGTTGAGGTTGAGGTCTGTTAAGATTTTCTATTTCCTCTTGGATCACTTTGTCTAGGTTGAGTACTTCTAAGAATCTATCCATTTCATCTGTACAGTTTGTTACCATACAATTATTCCTAATATTCCATCATAATTCTCTTTCTCTTGAGTCAGCTGTAATATGTCCTGGAATTATACAGTCCTGGAGAATGGTCCATATCCACAGGAACAATATGTGTACTGTACTGCTTTGGAATGAAATGTTGATATGTGACTTTTACAGCTAGTTGGTTATAGTCCCTTCCAGGTCCTTTGTTTTCTTGTTGATCTTTATAGATGTTCTGTCCACCATTAAAAATGGTTTATTGAAGTCTCCAGCTACTACTATCTAGTTTTCTTTTCAACTGTATCAGCAGTTGCTGTTTAGATTTATGTGCCTTCATGTTGAGTGCATATATGTTTATGATTGTTAAGTCTTTTAGATTAATTGATTCTTTTATCCCTATATAATGTTCATTTTTATCTCTTCAGACAGATTTTCTTTAAATTCTACCTCATCTGATATTAAGATGGTCAATTTAGCTCTAGTTTATTATTTGCAAAAAAGATATTTCCATCTATTCACTATTCATCTATTTATGTCTCTGTGTCTAAGGCATATATATCTTTTGTGTGAACAGTATATAGTTGGATCATGGTTTGCTTGGTTTGTTTTTTAATTCTTTGTAATCCATTATACCACTTTTGTCCATTTAGAGCATTTAGTCCAATTACATTCCCTGTAATTACCAACAAGAAATGACTAACTTCTGGCATTTTGCTATTTGATTTTTATATTTCTTAAGCAGTCTTTGTCTTTTTCATTTATTACTGCTGACTATGGGAGCGCATTCCATTTGAGTGGGACTTCTGTGGTAATTTGTAACAGCCTGGCAGTTGACAGTTGACAGTTGTTGTTGTTGTTGTCAGGTGCCATCGAGT
>NW_006408850.1:2208780-2210055 GCF_000296735.1 Chrysochloris asiatica
ATTTCAAGCTTTGAAACAATATTGAGAGTTTCTTGGAGCAAAATATTGAATAATGCAGGAAGCATCAAAACAGGATGGAAGGAATAGAAATAGTCACAAAACCAAAAGTGAAGTTCCACCATTTCAAGAGATACCATATGTTTAAGAACCAATGGCATTGAAGGAAGGTCAATTTGCACTGAAGGCATTAGCGAAAAGCAAGGCTTCTAGAATAGACAAAATACAAATTGAAATGTTTCAACAAACTGATGCAGCACTGGAGGTGCTCTTTCATCATTGCTGAGAAATTTGGAAGACAGCTACCTGGCAACCCAATTGGAAGAGATCATATTAATGCCCATTCCAAAAGCAGGTGACCCAATCAAATACAGAAATAACTAAACAATATCATTAAGATCACATGCAAGTAAAATTTTGCTGAAAATAATCCAATAGTGATTGTAGCAGCATATCAACAGGGAGTGGCCATAAATTCAAACTGAATTCAGAAGAGCAAGGGATATCACTGTGAAAACAACAGTAGTTTCAAACATAACAATTGTAAAGATGATGCAGTGTTTACATTGTAAAGATGGTCAGTGTTTTGTGCCATTGGACATAGGGTCTCTATGAGTCTGAAGTGACTCCAGGCCACCTAATGACAAGAAGAATTCAGAAATAAGGTATTATGGTATTTGAGGTTGGTCTTTAGTTCTGGATATTTGGCAGAGTTTGCTTAGCTATTTATGAATTTGTTATTTTCTTGTTCAATTACTCCTTTGTCTAAATTGACTCATATTTCTTGACCAGATGATTTGTGACACTCTCTTCTTTCTCCCCTCCCCATTTCTTTGCAGGAGTGATAGCAGTGGTGATCTTCATCATCTTCTGCATTATTGGCATCATGACCCGGTTCCTTTACCAGCACAAGCAGTCACATCATACTAACCAGATGAAGGAAAAGGAGTACCCAGACAATTTGGACAATTCTTTTAGAAATGACATTGATTTGCAACATACAGTGAGCGAGTGTAAGCGAGAATATTTCATCTGAAAAAAATGCAGGGTCACCTGATACTTTTTCAGTTAAAAAATGTCTTCTGTTTTAAATTTTTACCATGCTATTCCTCTTACTTTTGCCTTTTCATATCTGGAAAATACCTGCGTCCACAACAGCATCTATTCTTTTGACCAAGCCCAGGAAAGAGCTCTGGTAGCGTAGTGGTTACGAATCGGGCTGCGAACCTTAAGGTCAGCGGTTTGAAACTACCAGCCGCTCCGCGGGAGAAAGATGAG
>NW_006408850.1:2210155-2219233 GCF_000296735.1 Chrysochloris asiatica
GAGAAAGTGAGGTGGCACAAGAGGCACTCACTCATCTCTGCCAAGAAATTTGGAAGACAACTATCTGGCTGACTGATTGGAAGAGATCAATATTTATGCCCATTCCAAAGAGAAGTGACCCAACAGAATGCAGAAATCATCGGACAATCTCTTTGATATCTCAAGCGAGTAAAGTTGACAGTTACAGAGTAGGAAAGGGAATGGTATGCTACCAGGAACAAACAGGGAGGTCTGCCTTTTATTCTGTTGGTGTTTTTAAGTGTGATGAGCCAGCTCAACTCATAGTGACCCTGTATGGGGTTTCCAGGGGTCCTGGTGTGGGACTGTGGGTTATTACGCTGGACTGCAAAGTCAGTTTGAACTGGTGGTTCAAGCTCACCAGCTGCTCCTCGGAAAACCTATACAAGGTTGCTATCAGTCAGAACCAACTTGATGGCACTTAGCAACAACATAGGGTTTCCAAGGAGAGGCTGATGGATTTGAACCACTGACCTTGTGGTTTAAACCAACCTTTGGTGGTGGTGGTGGTGGTGGTTATGTGCCATGGAGTCGGGTCAGACTCATAGCGACACTGTACAGGGTTTCTGAGGCTGTAAATCTTTACGGGAGCAGAAAGCCTCATCTTTCTCCTGCAGAACATCTGGTAGTTTTGAACTCCTGACCTTGAGGTTTGCAGCCCAATTCTTAACCCTTACTGCTACCAGAGACAGGGGATATGGTGATTAGAGCGGCAGGTTTTTTTGCTGGGGTAATTTCCTTAGTTCACAACAGCCTGCAGGGATGGAGGGAGAAGTGGTTTCCCTACCATATGCCTTTGTTGTTGATTGAGTCTTGCCTGTCTGCAGTTCCCTGCTTCTATCCCTTCTCTTCAATTCATATCCTTTCAAAGACAAGCACAATTTCCTTGTTTGTTTGTGGGGGAGGGTCAGAACAATGATTTGTTTACATAACCATCTTCCCAGAATTGCCCTGATGATGTTTTGAAGTAGCTTTTATAAGGGTGAAGAGGCCTCACAGGCTTAGTTCAACCCCCTGGGGAGTTCTTTGAAAATATACAGAACACAGGCTTTGTTCTGATTCCACTGTTAATACTTTTACGGCATATGGTATTTGGGGCTATTCATAACAAAGTGCCTAGTTCTGAGATTTTTTATCCCTCAGTTCTTCTGAAAATGTTCTACTATATCACCACTATCCCTTCCAACATTCACTGAACTCACAAGTGGTGGAAGTGAAAATTTCATTGAGAAAAAAAAAAATAAGTGTTTTGGTTTGTGGCTTATGATTTTGTTTTCCCTCAAAGTGGTGATTCTTTCACAATAATTTGTGAGAGGTAATTGATTTGTTATGAGTAAGATAAAAGTTGGTGTAGCTTTATTTACTAAATAAACTGTGGTATTTTTTGTTTTCAGACTTATTCTTTATCAGTTTTTAGGATTCATAAGTAAGAGCCTTTGGAGTCCTGGTGTGGTGCTATAGGATAAGCACTGAACTGTCAGTCACAAAGTAAGCAGTTCAAACCCACTCCTCAGAAACCTTATACAAGGTCATTATGTGTCAGAATCAACTTGATGGCAATTATTTTGTAAACATTAAGAAAGAAGAACTCCTAATTTTTTATATACTTCAAAAGGGTCACAGAAAAATTCCATTAGTTTTTCATTCCATTTTCCTACAAACTTTTGAAACTCCCTCATATATAATAAGAGCTGAAAGGTTTCACATTTTCTTCCATTTGCTCTTTCAGGAAAGTATTGGAAATAGTTTTACTGCCTATGTCTTATTATGTGTATTAAACAGTCAGCATAAGGTTACTGTATTTCTGTTTTGGTGTCATTCATCACACATCCACCAAGAACTTACTTCATACTAACTTAGTCGTTAGTGCAGATACAGAAATAAAAAAAATAAAAAAAATAAAAAAAAATGACAAACTATAAATGTTCAAAGTGCCTCATTTCAGAAATCTAAAAATCTGGTATAAAATTGATGAGTCAGGAAGTGATGAAATGGCATGGTTTATTATTGTATATCATGTAATACATATGTAAAATGCTATAACAAAGGATGTTCAGAGTCATGGGTGAGATGAACCCACAGAAAGGGAAAAGCAATTCTTTTTCAAAGAGCTAGTAATAGATTTTAGAGAACTTTATCATGTAAATTCCCAGTGGAGGAGTTTGCAGGTTTTCAAAGGCTATTATTTAAAAGGTGAACTATATATGCAGAGTTGTGATTCCCTTGAGACATTTACAATATTTGATACTTGTGGAAAACTCACAATGGATAGATGATCAGTTGCATAGGAGGAAGTATATTATATTTCAAAAGTTATGAGTTCCCCAAAACTGCTAAACTCTACCCTTTGGACATGAAATATTTAAATCCTGGTAACAACTGTTCCAGGGTAACTGAAAACTATATTCCAATCAAATGCTTATGGTATAGGGATGACTCCATTGCAACAATATTGAATTTTGTCTTTTAAAGAACATAATTATATGAAACCTACACAGAGATAAATGAATGCTATTCTTGGTTATAATGTTGTTGTGCTTAAGTGGCTTCAAGTCATTCCCGACTCATAGTAACCCAGTATATGGTTTCCAAGGAACAAGGTTGAGGTTAGCAACCCAGTGCTTATCTTACGGTGCCACATCAGGACTAAAAAAGTATTTCAAACATTTTGAGAATTCTTCTTTTGGAAGCAGTTGTGGAGAAAAGAGCACAAACTTTTCATTATCATAGTGTATCCAAAAGTCATCTGTCTTTGGAGACTACACAGTTGTCTGTTTTATTTGACAATTAAGAAACTAAATTCAGCTTTAAAGATTGAATATGTACCCATAACAAATTTATTAGATAATATATTTTATTTAGACAGGTTATTCTGTTTATTGATGATGGTGTGGATTTGATGATTAAAAAGAAAGGATGGTTTAAGAAAATTTAGACAGGCTATGATTAGTGGTTGTGTGATTTAAATAACTAGATAACAAACCTAAAGATTATTTTGCAGGATGGTTCTCATCAAGCATGAATGCAGGCATGATTTTTATAGTCATACCTGAAGCTGTCAGAGTTTAAGGGTTTATGTGGAGCTTAAAAATTAATAGAGAGTTAGAATTAATAAACTGAATACATGGGTATCAGCATGACACAATCAGCATATGTGAAGAATGGGGACATTTGTGTGAAAAATCAAAGCTATATTGGTTTCCAATTAAAACTGGTACATTAATTAAATAAGCAGGAAGTAAGAATAGTTTAAAGTAAGAAGAAAAACAAATGTGGAACATGATGGACTGTTAAAATTTCAATATTAAAGTATTAGAAAACATAAATATAAAGAAGCTAGATTTATTGAGGACATTATTGTATCCGACTATTATAAAATATTAGAGTCCTGGTGTGGTGCTGTGGATTAATGCACTGGACTGCAAGGTCACTTTGAACCACAAGGTTGGCTGTTCAAGCTCACCAGCTGCTCCTCAGAAACCCTATGCAGGGTTGCTATGAGTCCAAACAGACTGAGCAGCACTTAACAACAATAAATTATAAAATATCACATATCCTATTTTACAAATGGTAAAATTATAATATTAATTTGCATAATTCTTATAAAACCATATGCGATGGAGATTATTGTATGTCCTATTTTATAAGCGGTAAAATTTCAATGGCACATGATCACCCTGATGTTGTCCCAATATGTGCATAGCCAATTACAAAACAGATAATTAATTATAAGCAAAGAAATTGGATGGATTTCTTTTGCTGCTGCCTGCTTTTCAGTGATATTGGTGTTTTTCTGGGAAAGTATAATAGGAAGTCTTGCAATAGTGAAGGATATTGAAATATCCTTGCAATATTGATGGATTCTCTGTCATTGTGTGATGTTGTATGACAAGCACTAGACTGCAAGGACCATTTGAACTGCAAGGTCAGTGGTTTAAACCCTCCAGCCATTCCTCAGAAACCCTACACAGGGTTGCTATGAGACAGAATAAACTGGACTGCATGTAACGACAACAACATAGGAAAACTATTGAATGGTACAAGAAGTATCAAAAGAAGATGGAGGAATACATAGAGTCATTGTACCAAAAAGAATTGGTCCATGGTCAATCGTTTCAATAAGCAGCATATGATCAAGAGCAAATTATACTGAAGGAAGAAGTCCAATCTATACTGAAGGTATTGATGAAAAACAAGAGTCCAGGAATAAATGGAATACCAATAGAAATGTTTCAATAAACGGATGTAGTGCTTGAGGCACTCACTTGTCTATGCCAAGAAATCTGGAAAACCTGGCTAATCGATTGGAAGACATTCATAATTGTGCCATTCCTAAAATGGTAACCCAACAGAATGGTTATATGATACAATCCAATCATCTAACATATCATTAATATCACATGCAAGTAAATTTTTGCAGGAGATAATGCAAAAATAGTTGCAGTAACACAATGACAGTGAACTGTCAGAAATTTAAGCTGTATTCAGAATAGAATGTGGAACTAGGAATATCATTACTGTTGTCATATAATCTTGGCTAAAAGCAGAGAATTCCAGAAAGATGTTTACTTGAGTTTTATTGATTATGCATAGGCATTCAACTATTTGTATCACAATAAACTAATGAATAACTTTGCAGAGAATGGGGACTGTGGTCATGAAAAACCTGTATATAGACCAAGAGGCAGTCTTTCAAACAGAACAAGGGGTACTGCATAGTTTAAAATCAAGAAAGATGTGTGTCAGGGTTGTATCCTTTCACCATACTTATTCAATCTATATGCTGAGCAAGTAACCTGAGAAATTAAAATATATGACAAAGAATGTGGCATCCAGATTAGAAGAAGAGTCATTAACAACCTGCTATTTGCAAATGACACAACCTTGCTTGCTGGTGAAGATCAAAGATTACCACCTTCAGTATGGATTGCACCTCAATAAAAAAAAATTTAAAAAAATCCTCACAACTGGACCAGTAAATAACATCATGATAAATGGAGAAAAGATGAAGTTGTCAAAGACTTCATTTTGCTTGGATTGAAAATTAGCCAGTCCATACTCATGGAAGAAGCAGTCAAGAAATAAAGCAATGCTTTATTAGGCAAATCTGCTGCAGAAGGCCTCTTAAAGAATTCAAGAGTAAAGGCATACATTTGAGGACAAAAGTGTCCTTGCTCCAAGTCATGTTATTTTCAATTGCCTTATGTGCAATTAATAAGGACGACTGTAGAAAAATCAAGGCATTTGAATTATGGTGTTGGTGAAGAATATTGAAAGTACTATCAACTTCCAGAAGAACAAACAACTCCATCTTGTAAGAGGTGCAGCCAGACTGCTCCTGAGATTTGAGGATCATGAACTTTGGACATGTTGTCAGGAGGGATCAGTCCCTGGAGAATGACATCATGCTGTGTAAAGTGGAGGGTCAGTGTAAAGGAGGGAGATCCCTAACAAAATGGATTGACTCAGTGGCAACAATTGTCAATGGATTTATAATTCTCTTAGAGCTTAAGGAGTTCTGGTGGTGCTGTAGGATAAGCACTGGACTACTTCAAACACAGTTACCAATTTGAGGGAGAAAGTTGAAGCTTTCTGCTCCTGTCAATATTTATAAATTTCTATTTGTTAAAGTAAAAAATAAGTAAAATATTTACAGGCTCAGAAACCCTATGCAAGGGTGCAATGAGTCAGAATTGACTCGATGACATTGAGTTTGGTTTTGGTGATTTTGCAACTACAGAGAACTCTTAAGTAGGGAGACACATGCTTGAGATAAGAAGAGCGGCTTCACATAATGCACAGAAACTGTCTAACAATCCAGAGTGGGACTTCAGAAGTAGACTGTTTAGCAATTCAGAGTGGGACCTCAAAGTGCTGCCACCATATGATTCAACTCCTTACCCTCTAAGTTTCATTTA
The DNA here is from genome assembly GCF_000296735.1 of Chrysochloris asiatica. Taxonomy (NCBI): domain Eukaryota; kingdom Metazoa; phylum Chordata; class Mammalia; order Afrosoricida; family Chrysochloridae; genus Chrysochloris; species Chrysochloris asiatica. Next base: position 2,216,092 of record NW_006408850.1, read on the forward strand.
AGCTAACAGAGTCATGGGCTGTTAGGTAGAAGCAGAGTATATTGGAGATCTTCCTCTTTTTGTTAATGTAAGTTTGCTTGAGCCCCATTTAAAAATGCCAACTCAAAACTCTTTGGGAGCAGGTAGCATAACTCACAAATGTATCATTTTATCTCCACACTGTATACTAACTCCCAGTACTAGGAGTGAAGAATGAAGGTTTGTGTCTTTGACTCTTTTCAGATTCTTTTGGGAAGACAGATGAACAGGAACCACTCACCAATGCAGTACGAAGTGATTCAGCCATCATTGGAGGTAAACCATTCTTTGTTGTTGAAAGCAGAAAAGACATTAATGATCTCGTATTTTGCATAAAGTTATTGGAAGCCTCCTCTAGCTGTAGCTATCCAGCATCCAGAGCCTCACATTATTTGCAAGACTATGGGCCTTTCCATTAATAGACATGTCTGTCACATGATCAAGAGTCCTCTTCCCCAGCATCAGCAGTTTCATGAATGCATACTACATCAGGTAGAGGAGAACTGACTCAACAGTTGAAGGTTTTACTTGTTCACAGTCAATAACATTCTGTTCATCTCATCTAGCTGTCAATTTTCCAAAAGCACAAACAGAACAAACCACTATAACTGGATATGTGAAGAAATCATGTTTAGGCAGACAGATAAGTGAAGCCTCACTCCAGTGGGGTTTTTCTCAATCAAGTGATTTGAGTTAGATCTAATGAGCAGGGTGAATTCTCCCAGGATTTCTGTTTCAAATCCAGGAGCACATATGGTTACAGATGCAAATCTTATTTGCTCTGCTGTGAACGCAGCTTCCTCTCTTAATTTCACTCTCGTTCCCATTCTATCACTGCCACTCTGTCTCACCCCTCTTTATTCTGCCTCATACTGGCTGCTGCCTGGAGTAGTTTGATTTTTCCATCTTTTTTTTCCATGTTTAATATAAGATGCCTGTGACAATCTAACTTAATTTCCTTCTGAGAAACATACTCTAGCATATGTCCCCATTCATGCCTTCTGGTTGACTATATTAACAGCTCTACACTATCTTGGGAAGACCCACAATGAGATGGTCTGGCACAGTGGCAGCATCAGTGGCCTCAAATGTAGCAACGATTGTGAGGTTATCCCAGGATTGGGCAGTGTTTTGTTCTGTTGTGTATAGGGTCACTCTGAGTCAGTATCTACTCGATGGTACCTAACAACAATAACAAACACTATTTTTGCATTTCTTATTTTAAAACTCTGCAATGCCCATTAAATTAACTTATATGTAATGAGCATCAGGAGTCCTGCTGTGGCGCTGTGGGTTAAGGCACCAGACTGCAAAGTCATTTGAACTGCAAGGTAGGCAGTTCAAGCTCACCAGCTCCTCCTAAGAACCCCTATCCAGGGTTGCTATGGGTCTGAACCAACTCCACAGCACTTCACAATAACAACAATGAATATCAGCCAAGGGTCAGGCCCTGTGATAGGGCTTAGGGATACAAGGATAAAAGATGTGGATGTTGCCCTCAAAGAACTAATATCTAGCTCAGGAAGGGATGGATAAGCAAACAGCAACAGACCTTGTAGACAGGGTTCTGAGAGTGGAAGAGTAATGATTCTGTAAACACAGAGATGAGCCATTACAAAAAGACAGCAAGGAAAGAAAGCAATAACCTTTTCTTTTGAAGTTCTGTCAATGTATGAACTGAATTTCTATTACAGCAAAGAGAGTCTAACTTGATTTTTCTTTGGCATTAAGGAATGTGGTGGAAAATTGCTGCCTGTAGAACAAACTTTTGAGACTGCTGACATTCTTGCACCAACTTACCTGTTTCTGTGAGTCTCTAAGTGTAGGAAAGTCATCTTGAGCCCACTGGAAAGTTCCTGGAGATTTGTACTTATCTCTGAATGCATCAAAGAAGTATAAACTAGTTCTGTATTTGATCTCTTAAAATAGCAGTTCACTCCTAGCAGTTGCACTCAGTACTCCCCAGTATAGTCCTAAGTTTGTTTTATCTGGCATATTCTAAAATAGGGTAAATATCACATAATAATTTAGAAATATAAAAAATAAGCAATTTCAATCATGACTACAGCTCTACCAATAAATAAATTGACATTGTACATTCAGTATATTTTTCAATATGAACTCTCAATATTAATTCAATATCAACTCTCAAATACTCATGGTTATGCAAATTATAATTCAAGGTGTATAAAAAGTTATTTTTAAAATATTCATTCTACTTAGAAAAATAAGCAGAAACATATTAAAGATACTAGAAATCAAAGTATTAATATTTTTTTCTCAAATATTTTGATATGAAGAAACCTATATTCCTGTTTGGGCACATTTTCTCATATTCATTTTTACCACCCATTCACTGACTTTGCTCATTGAATCCATAGAGCCTTTCTTACAAAGGTACAGGTAAAATCTTCAGGTTGGCAGGGGCAAGTTGAAAAGCAGAACCAGTCAAACAACATGCAGTCCAAATAGGGGGAAATGTGACACAACTGGATAGAAGTCGGTCATCTTGGTCATCTCTGAGTTCCTCAAGCAAAGAGACTTACAATCTCTGAGTGCAGAGCAGGGTATTTAGTCCATAAGGGTAAGCAATGCATTATGAATACAACATTTTCTTTAGAGAAAAGTAGATGTATACCATAAACAAATAACCAGCAGAAGAACATGTATGTGATGTGAGGTATGTAAATATTATTTTCTGAGATTCTATAGTAATTTTAAATTACTTAGTTTCAAGATGACAAAAACATTACATAAACCATTTTGACACATTATTTAAAATAAATCTTGAAGCAATTTATTAAGCTATCCTTTGTGAGTTCAATTCCATATTTACATGATGATATTCACATTCCATCAAATTAACTCTTCTGTGATTTCACCTGTTTCTTTCCACTGGAAAGCAAAGCCATGGAGAGTTTCACGGTTGAGTTGACACTGACTCATGCCAAGCCCGTGTATCTAAGACTGCAAGTTCTTAATGGGTTTTTTGGAAGTAGACAACACCAGCTATTGCCAGGTGAACGAAAGCTACCAGCCATTTGATCAACAGTCAAGTGTGTTAACTGACTGCAAGACTGAGGAATTCTGACTTTCTCCATAGTAGTCTTAAATATCACTACTT
>NW_006408850.1:2224963-2239207 GCF_000296735.1 Chrysochloris asiatica
AGATGAGGCTTTCTACTCCCGTAAGGATTTACACCCTCGGAAACCCTGTACAGGGTCGCTATGGGTCGGAACCGACTCGACGGCACTTAACAACAATAACAACAACTCTAGACTGAGAAAGAGAAACATGTGAAACTGTTCATATTCTGTTCTATATTTCCAGTTACTAAAATGCACTCTTCTTTTTCAAACATCCAATATTGTAGACTTACCTAGACTAGGAGCTCTGTGACTTAAACACTTAAAGGTCATCCCTGATATCCTCCCCATCTTGAGTACATTTGAGTCATGGAACCCAGAGTAGAGAGAGCAGATCCTAGATCTGGTTTGCTTCAGTGGCATTTAAAAGAAGAAAATCTTGATTTGTATTAGCTTACTTTTTCTTATCAAAGGCAGCCCAATGACTGAACTCATTACCCATCTTTTTCCCTGAATATTTTCAAATATAGGGTTGCTGATAGAAGTGAGAAATGGCGTTCCTCCTTTCTTACCACTCTCTCCCAGAGCCTGCACTTTAGAGCACTGCACAATAGCATAAACCTAGGGGAAGAATGGCAGTAAAATGAGAGCTTATAGGAAATAGATATTCTATAACATCAAATATGCCTTGTCCAATTTTGTAAAAAAGGCTAACTAGGTAATCACTGGGCTCATTATATGCGTTAAAAACCACACACATACACACACCAACATATACATATACACACGAGGGTGCTTTAAAAAAGCTTATGGAAAATTTCATTATCTTTTCATTCCATTTTCCACAAACATTTGGAGCCCCCTCATATATACAAGAAGAATAAGGAAAGTCTAGTATTTAGTTCCAAGAAAGAACTTAAACTATTTTAATTCAGCTCAAAAAGAGAACTGTGTGAAAGCAGGTAAATGTCAAACAGAATTCTTCCCCACTACCTTAATTAAAGATTTGGTGAAGGCAGGGAATATAGGTTTCACACTTAGAACAGACATAATTAATGCATCTTTGTCCACTGAGCATTAGGATGCACTGACTGGTGGTATTACTATCAGCCCTAGCCAACCCTCACTGCTTGATTTCAGAGTAGTCCATTGGTTTCTTTAGCACACTGCATTTTCAAGTCTGCCATACTTTATGTATCTTTAGTTCTCTAAATGCATCTTTTAGAATTCCTAGGTGAGGTGGTGATCGATTTCAGATTCTTTGCCCATTTGATCAGAAAGCATCAAAGAAATATATTCATTCTTTTAAGAAGACCTCTTGAGCTCATCCAGGAGGTGATAGAAAAAAATTCTCTTGATTTTGTTTTAGTAATAACGCCTCAATTTTTGTCTCTGGACCATTAGGAAAGAAACATATGGGAAAAACAATATAAATACTCTAGTATGGTAGAAATGCCAACATAATGACCCACAGATGTGGAAAATACATGCTGATTCACTTTAAAAGACAGACTCCATTTGCAAACAATTACTACATTGCTATTTGCCAGCCTTGACAGTTAGCAGACTTTCCATCATGTTCATAGTACATATATCCTATCCGATTATTTAACATTTTCCTGAGAGATGAGACTCACAGTGATAATCTCATCAGTTCTATTCCTTGCCAGTTCCTCGGCTTCTCTTTCAGAGACAGAATACATGGGGTAAAGGTTTATTTTGTAAGTGTATTTTCTCACTTTGATATGCTGTAAGTATTCATATTACCCTTAAAATGATCTATTGGTTTTACTTCAACATTTCCATCATATTCTTGTCCTAGGGAACCCACTCTAAAGGGATTCTAACAAGGATTTTTTTTGTTTGTTTGTTTGTTTGTTTGTTTTATTCTAGAAGATGTATGATCCTATAAAAGTTAGAATGATCTTTGAATACTAATTTCCCCTGCCCTGTCCTCCCTCATTTCTAACTTTGACTTCTAAAATTTCTATTTCCTTAAAAAGTTATGTAAATTAGCCTTTTGCCTGGCCATATATATTCCTTTTGTCCCATGAAATAAGTTACTCCCAAGTATAGTAGGTTTGGTATGAAACATCTCTAACCATCTCTAACAATAAAAGGAAAAGGAAAGCTTGATTAATAAAACTTGAATTCCTCCTTATTCAAGTCTTTAAGAATCAAGGACTGAAGTTTGCTGTCACAGGGAAGGTAGAAGAAATAAAAAAACTAGCAAGGGCCAACTTAGAGTATTTGCATTTCTCATCTATTTATTCATATTTATAGGTAGTTCTGTAGGGTGAGTACTTTGTAAAGCTCCTCCCTTGATCCATCTTCACAAACAAACTCACCCGCATATCTCCCACATATATAGACTATTATGCATACACACTATGCAGAAATTACCAGTTGCCATCAAGCTGAATGTATCATAGACCAATGCCAAGACACACACAATATGATCTGCTCACCACTTTTATAAATAGAGTCTCAGGGTTAAATCATAATTATCTTACAGGATTGGATCATTTCATAACCCAAGGTAAACACAGTTTTACTGGATGTATATGACAAACAAACAAACTTCTCCCTTCAAAACGAAACACAATTTATAACCTGTTTCCTTAGTGGTGCCAGTACCCATACAGTTTTATGCAGTTGTTCACTTTTGTGTTTTAATCCTTGAGCAATTAAATCTAAAACTAAATGCATTGCTTTTGAAAGCATTCTACTCCCTCTTTACTCATCCTCTTCTGCTTCCATATTCTGGTTTCCTGAGTACATGCTCTGGATCACTGTGATCTCCTTCACTTGAATACTCAATCTTTGGCAGCTGATATTTTTTTAAAAAAATGTAAAACCAAAAATATCTTTACAGTTTCACATTTCAAGAGAATTATTTCACTGATATCCGTTCCACTCGCCAAATATACTTCATTTAACCAAGTATGAGAACATTTACTTGCCCTAAATTATATTTATGGAGCCCTGGAGGTACAATTGTTAAACTTTTAGCTCTATCCAAAAATTGGCAGTTCAAACCCACCCAGCTGTTCATGAGTAAAAGATCAGGCTATCATCTTTCATAAAGATTACAACCAAGAAAACTTTGTGAGGCATTTCTACTCTGTTTCATGAAGTCACTGTGAGTTGGAATCAACTGCATATGTTATCACATCAGTATCAAAATACCATTAAACCCTACTGCATCATTCAATGGAGCTCCGATGGCACACTTTTTAAGCAGCCACCATCCTTTCTGCAGGAGAAATGTGGCAGTCTGTGTCCATAAAGATGTATAGCCTTGGGAAAACTGTGAAACTGCTCTATTCTTCCTATTGGGTCACTATGAGTCTGATCAACATCATTCATTGTGTGCATAGATTTGCTTTGCTACAGTTTTTAGGAGAATATGTCTAGAGAAATATACATTTGTAATTTCTCCAGATATATATTTTTATAAACTGCTTGTTTTCTTATACTCAATCACAGTTGCATATGGAGATTTATTGTAAGGATACTGAAGATGATCATTTTCCGAACACTTTTGATTTTGTAGTCTTTACAAAAAAAGAGATGGTACTAACCTGACATTCTTTGTCAGGCTTGTAAACACAATAGGGAAGCACAGCAGGATCCAAACAAAATAAATAGATTGTTCTTTCCTCTTGTCATCATGGAATATTCATTGAATGTTAAACACTCCTAGAGCTGTGCAAGATTTGGGGTATAAAAATATGTTTCCTGCCCAGGAGGAGCTTAAAGTCTAGCACTGAGGCAGATAATAGTTTAATGTTGTTGTTGTTGTTGAGTGCTGTTGAGTAGGTTCCGGACCATAGCGACCCTGTATAGGGTTTCCGAGGAGCAGCTGGTGAGCTTGAACCCCTGACCTTGCAGTTCAAACAGCTTTGCAGTCTGGCGCATTAACCCACAGTACCGCACCAGGATTGTCTGCAAAGCAAAGGCTATGCGTGATTGTTTTTCTAAAGCATTTCCTAGACAATGAAACAAATAGATTTCTGGATAAATATTTATAAACTTATTAGTTACTGATTACTTCCACTTTTAATAAGTTGTTTCTCCCCCAAAAAACAAATTTCTATCATGAAGTTCAAGTCCTGTGGAGGAAAGTGGATTGACTGTATCATATGTACTTTTCAAAAGACTGAATTATCTTCACCTTTGTTTCAGTTCTGACTGGTGAATTCCAAAGGTCCTCATTCCCAGGAGTCAGACTTAGTGATGAATTTGGGACCCAATTTGTTCAGGAAACAGCAATAATCTTTCTGCCACCTTCCTCTTCTCTTCTCAGTTCTTTTGCTGTCATCTACTATGGCGCTGTGGGTTAATACGCCAGACTGCAAAGTTATTTTGAACTGCAAGGTCGGCAGTTCAAACTTACCAGCTGCTCCTTGGAAACCCTACACAGGGTCGCTGTGGGTTGGAAACGACTTGGCGACACTTAACAACAACTATCTATTGTAGGAATCCTGGTATGGCACTGTAGGATAATGCACTGAAACCACAAGGACAGTTCAAATTTATCAGCCACTTATTGGAAACCCTATACAGGGTTGCTGTGAATTGGAACCGACTCAACAATACATTACAACAACAACTGTCTATTGTGAATTCTTGGTGTGGCACTGTAAGATCAGCAATGGGCTACAAACCACTAGGTCAGCAGTTCAAACTCACCACCTGCTCCTTGGAAACACTATACATGATCACTATGAGTCAGAACCAACTTTAAGGCACTCAACAATAACAACTATCTGTTGCATGCTTGAGGTGTTTTAATTGACCTCCAGATAATTCTAGCACATTTCATTTCCATGATAAGCCACTTTGACACGTTAGGAAGATCATTGAGAATTGGAGTAATTAAATAAATGTTTTGCTTATCTTCATGAGATCTCATCTCTGTCATCTGCATGATTTTCTTCAATCCTAAATCTTCAGCCCACTCATTTGAATAGAGGAGCTCATTGGAGGGTACAGGCAAAGCATTGTCATTATGGTGTTCCAGTTCCGGGCTATCCTTTCTTATGAAAAGACTTGGCAGTTTGTTTAGGAGAGCTTCCTTTGAATTCCCCTAGAGCTTTAATTATTGAAAACCACATTGCAATACTGGGTATTTGGATAGAAGATATCCTGCCATTCATTTTCCCTTACTCTAAATACTTGAGCATAGTCCTCAACTGTCTTAAATGTCACCCATACATCAAATAAATTAATTTATTGCAGGTGACAAAGGTGATTAATGGGAGAAGATGCAAGAATACTTAAAACTTTCAGAATGTTTGAAGAATAACTGAACGCTATTTCATTTATCATGCAATTCAAAATATTTACTTTCCAAAGCATTCTTTGTAATTTAATTACTTTTGCACACAGTTCTTGGGTTTTGTTTATTATTTCATTTTAAACTTCATTTTCCATCCCTATACCAACTTTTTTTCTTTTTAAAAGATTTGCTTTACAGACCATTTGTTTGTTCTTAGTTGTTAGTTTGCTTTCACCAAATTCCAAATGTTGAACCTCCTAACAGAGGGAAAAGTCTAAAAATAAAAGCTTGTAAACAAAAGCCTTATAAAAATAGGACTGTTATTCTAGCATTTCCCAGGAAATTCTGCACACATCTCAGTTAATCAGGGAGAGACATATTCATCTTATGTATCAACAATTATTTGAATCCTTCATATAGAGTTATAATGTTTTGAATCCTTCATATAGAGTTACAATGTTTTACCTTATTGCTATGAGGATTAATCAAAAATGATTGCTAGTAGTGTTGCCGGGTAATTTTCATCAAAGGGAGGTCCTCCTGGGGGGTTCTGTGGCTTCTTTGATAGAGGAAGAAGACATGGTGATGAGGTAGAATAAGCACATTCTTTATTGAAAACAAAGAACTTAGAGGCACAGGACCTAAAATCAAGTTCCCCAGAATAGCAGTTTAACTTTTACAAATTTTCTAACAAGAAAGTTATATATAGGATTCCAAGAAAAAATATTTGTATTTTTAAGAGCTAGTTATCATTCTTTGGGGGCACAGTAGGGGTACAGTCATGGGCATCAGGAGGTATGTTTTTAGCATTATTATATCACTAATTTAAGGGCAAACTTTTTGTTAACTAAGGTTGTGAGCAATGGGGTGCAGGGGAAACTTTTGTGATAGGTTTAAAAGAGCAGTTTATATCTATTTAGGCTGATTAAAACTATATGTTATTTTTTAGTTGCTATACTTCCTCATTCCATTTCTGGCTTATGATTTCTAACCTTTGTGGACTGGCCTCATGAGGGTTCCAGTTCATATGTGCATTCTGAACAAAATGTGTTTAATCATATCTCAGTGGTCAATGGATGGCTGCAGACAAGTTTTCTCAGTAATACATTTGTCTTAGTCTTGTTAAAGTCCTTCAAAAAAAACCCCAACAAAGTTATAATCCACACAGTAGCTTCTAATGGGATCTGCTAGGCTACTTGAATTCCAGGCAGAAAGATCAGCTCAGAAGGTTATGGTAACTGTATTTTTTTTTGTTCCAGAGGGGCAACTGTGAAAGGTTTTATCAAAAGACACAGGGCAATCATGAGGATTATTATAAAGAAGTTTTAAAAAAAAACTGGAAACTGCAGTGGTGAGAAAAAGACCAGGAGGTTTTTCCCAAGAAAAGTTTTTTCATCATGACAAGGCCCTGCTCATTCTTCAAGGGTAGCAAGGGGTGTCCTATGAGCATATTTTGCTAAAAATTATCCCATCTACCATACAGCTCTTATATTGCCCCTTTAGATCTCTTTTTGTTCCCCAAACTCAAAGAATATATAAAAGGAACATGGTTTGAGTCCCTAAAGGATTCTTAAAATTTTGATGTGGTATTGATGGAAAATCTCAGACTTTTGGGGAGGATGCATTAGAGAGATGGAAAAAATACTTTAAAATTGTGTAGGGTCAGAACCTACCTGAGGGCACTTAACCACAACAGAGGATGGAGTCCTGGTGTGGTGCTGTGGGTTAATGCGCTACACTGCAAAGTTGGTTTGAACCTCAAGGTTGGTGATTCAAACTCACCAGCTGCTCCTCGGAAACCCTATACAGGGTCACTATGGGTCAGAACTGACTCAAAGGCACTTACAACTAAAGATAGAGAATATGTTGATAAACAATAACTTCACATTTTGATATTTCTTTTTATGAAAGATTTTATGATTTTTATAGCAATACTTTTTGACTTAACTTCATAATTTTCAACGCTTTTTTTCTTATTTTGAATTATGGTACTCTGGGGAAAAACAGAAAAGCACATTATTTTAGTGACATATTACACTGTGTAAGCTAGTTTTGTATCCTTTGTAATGTTCACAATCTGCAAAGTGACTGAACAGACATAAGTATTGAGAAAAAAGCTGGTTATGGTGTTTCATATACTCCTGCTGGTCACATGTCAAAGGGAAAAGGTAGATGCAGCAGTAACTTTTGGCTGTCTCAGGTGAGGAGGGTCATTTTTCTACCATAAATCATTGACAGTGGGTTTTCCTCCTTTCTTGGATTCTAGTGTGGAGTTTCTTGGTGCATCTTAACCTTTCTCTCATACATTAGGGAAAGAAGCAATATCTTGATCTTCACATGTGGAACTTCTTTGCTCACCATTGAATGGCAGTTTTGACCCTTCCCTATAATTTAATTATATCTATGTGTAAAGTATTTTATTTCACTAAGATTGTCTTAGGGTGTTTAAGATCTATCACCACAATGTCTAACCTGCCCATGTTGAACACATCCTTACTCAGCTAAAACTTTCCGGAAAGGAAGCTGTCAGATATCTCCTGAAGTCCACTGTCCCAAATCAGAAAACTCAATGAGGGGAGGCCTGAATTTCTGGATTACTCTAGTGGTCTTTAATCCCCATTCATTTGTCAACCCACACGTAAATAATAAGAACATATAGCACTTAATCCATGATAATGAATACTGCCAATGACCTGTTATGTAATACTAGCTGGGAATATTGTTTTCTTCAATCTCCCCAGTAATATAGGAAAACTCTTCACAGTACAAAATGTGCAGAGCAATCCTAGGTCATGACTTTAGGTAAAGCTAACTTAGTCATGAAAGCCAGGGTCTTCTTTTCATTAACATTCTTTCCCTACATGATTCAGACTATATCATCTAGGGCATGAAGAAGGAATTGAGTATGCAATGGCTGCCTTAAGTTACTCTGCAGGTTCCTTGAAGGAACTCTCCTTCAAAGTAGTCTCTTTCAATGTATCTTTAGGGCGATGTTAATGGGCACTTGCCTACTCATGCATTTCCATTATAATCAACACCCACTCCAAAGGTTTTACATAGAAAATTAGCACAGTCTCTTCTCTTTTAAAGGCAGTGCCAACCAATGTAAACCTTGTCCTGCCTTAAATAGTCATGCAAAAAACAAACCACCACCACCAACAAAACTTTGCTTAAAGCAACATACTTTTATTGTGAGAGGGCCTTGGTGTGGTGCTGTGGGTTAATGCACCAGACTGCAAATCCATTTGAACTGCAAGGTCGGCAGTTCAAGCTCACCAGTGGCTCCTCAGAAACCCTTTACAGGGTGGCTATGGGTTGGAAACAACTTGATAGCACTTAACAACAACAAGACCAAGATGTCTGTCCTTCTAAATCTGGTGGTTGATAGACTCCCAGCATACTTCTTAAACTGACATGTCCTACAGTAAATCAGAAAAGGCAAAATGGATGCAAAGTATAAATAAAGGAAGAGTCAAGAGTCTGACTCCAAAATCATAGGAAAAGAGCCAGTGAACCTTTTCTGTAAAGAGTCAGATAGTAAATATTTCTCACTTTGCCAGCCATTAAGTCTCTGTTGTAATCACTCACCTCTGCTGATGTAGCAGCAAAGCAGCCTTAGACAACAGGTAAATAAATAGGTATATTACAATATAATTTTATTTGTAGAAATAGGCCACCCACCAGATTTGCCCTTAGGCTAAAGTTTGCCCATCTTTAAATAAGCAGCCATTGTGTGTAGTGGGTTACACTCTGGGCTGCTAGCAGCAAGGCCAGCAGTTAGACTCCACCAACTGCTCTGTACGAAAAAAGGAGCTTTTCTGTTCCTATAAAGATTTACAGCCTTGGACGCCCTACACAGAGCCACTATGAGTAGGAATTGACTTAATGGAAGTGGATAATGGGTAGATTAGAGGAATACAGCCTTTATTGCAGTTGAGAAATTAGCTTCACTCGGGTAGTAAGAGTTCTCTTTCAGAGAATGAGGAAACAGAAAGATTACTTTTAGCAAGTAAATAATAAAAATAGAAAAATACCCCTCTACAAAATACATAGATAAAACTCTTTGTTTTGGTAAAAGCACAAAACAAGTCTCCTTCCTTTGTGGATCTCCTGGAGTCTAGCTTTTCTTTTCCATTGTTGGATGTTTTTCCTAAAACAGAATCCCAAGTGATGTTGCCTCGATCCAAGTCAGTTTTGTAGAGCACGAAATATGTCTTCACTGTATGGGGGGAAAAGTTAGCCTTAGATTTCTTTTTTGTTTTTTTTCCCCTATGGTTATTGTTGTATATCAGAAAGACTTAAACTGTAAATAATGTATATTTAATAAAGAGAGATTTTTTTATGATTTTGTGTGGAAAACAGATGCATCTTACTGTGTCTTCTTGACATAATAATGAGCCAAACAATTAATTCTTTAGTTCCCATTATCATTCTTTAGAGTATTAACTCAGAGATAACATGTGGTCTAGAATGCCTGGTGTGGTGCTATAAGATAAGCACTGGTCAGCGAACCACAAGGTCAGCTGTTCAAACCCACCAGCTGCTCCTTGGAAACCCTATACAGGGTTGCTATGAGTCAGGACCAAATCAAAGGCACTGAACAACAATAAAAACTTGGGGTCTAGAATTGCTGGAGAAGCATGAAACTTGCAGTTCCTGGGTATATTGATTTGTCCATGTTTAAAAGTGCTGTTATGAATTACCTCATAATTAGATGAGATAACTTGGTCTTCTCACCTAGCTCAACTGTCCATAAGATATGCTGGTTGATTAGGTAAATATCAGGTTTAAGACTCTGGAACCATCATGGTTTCAGTCAGTGCCCTCTCTGCCACCTGCATGTCTCATCCCAGCCTACCTGCTAGATTCTTTAGTTTAGGAACTACATATTCAATATGTGAAACAAAATTTCTTGTGGTATTTGTTAAGATTCTACATTCTACAATAATTAAACAGAAATTAAGTCTCAAAGAGTCTTTAAGTAGGAGAATGATACTAACTGATTTATTCTTTTTTAAAAAATTTAGCATTTTAGTGAATAATGAACCCCAAGAGTGACATGAGTTTAGGAACAGAGAACAGTTGGGCTATTTCAGAAGTCTGAGGAAGGGTAAAGTTGGCTTGGACAAAGAATTGTTCTAGTAGGAATTATAACAAGTAGCTGGATCGAGACAAAACAGCACAGTGGGCTGATGGATTGGAGGAAGAGCATGAGAAAATTTAAAAAAAAATTTTTTTTGACTTTAGCAATTGAATGGATGGGAACAGAGTTTTTGTTTTCTTTTGGTAATGGTGATCCTGAATTGGAAAGGTAGATAACTAGTACAGTTTTGGTTTTGTTAAGTTTGGAATTTCAACTAGGAACAGGTTGCTGAATATATGTATCTCATTGTGGTTAAGTTCCATGAGTTGATTCTGACTCTTAGCAACCCAAGAGTGTGGCATGCAGCACATTTTATCTTAAGAAGAGAGATGTGAGCATAGAAAGCAGGACCACTAAGAAAGAAGAACCAGAATGGAGTGTGTCCTTTGAACCTGTGAAGCTTTGTGAAGCTTCTAGATCCAGAGGAAGATTTATGCCAACATGCATAGAGATCTCCTAGGAATGCTGGGCCAACAGATGCTGAAAGGAGAAAAGGGCCTTTCTCCAGAGCATCTTACCCTAGAGTTGGCACTCTGAATTTGAGCTTCAAATCTCTTAAATTGTGAGAGAATAAATTTGTATTTGCTAAAGTCATCCACTTGTGTTACCTCTGTATAGCAGCACTACATAACTAAGACATACAAGAAATGGGGTTCTGCGCTAACAGAAATCTAGAATGTGGGCAATATTTTAAAATTGTGTAATAAGTGAAGATTGGAAGATGACTAAACTGTCTGATAGTAAAAAAAAAAAAAAAAAATCAAGATTTACTAAAAAAGACAGTTGATGGAATTATGAATGTCAAAATGAATTCTGATGAGGGCTCATTGGGAAGTGAGGAGAACTGCAGCACTAGAAACAGTACAGATGGTGAGAAACAGCAACAGAGAAAATGAATCTACAGAACCAGGAGACTGGCATAGAGAGAATGGAAGTCAATGCAGGGAATGTAAGAGAGGATCACTTTCATGCAGAAGCCTTCATGATGGAATTGGGTATTATCTGGTCACTTGTCAGTGAAGTTAGGCTCTCTAACCCAAATAGCATGGCAATCTACCAAGACTTACTGGTTGATTGGGATGTCTCTGGGCATTTATCAGTAGAACTAAAAACTTTGTTAACACTTGTTGCAGCAGAGCAGACACTAGACTGCCCTCTTTTTAGAGATCAAGAAGCATGAGAAACAGAACCAGTTCAGTCAAAATTTAGGGCCATGACCTCTCAGATCTCAAATGGTAAACCATGAACTCTAGAGTTTGTAAGGGTGGGGCCACAGTTGCTTAAAATTCAAGGAGTCAGCTTCCTCACTAACTCAGTTCTGGTGTGTGGGGCTGCCATTAAAATGAGTCCTTTACTCAAAGCTGAGGGAGTGGAGTTGTCATGACTAAGGGGACAGAAAAATTAGGATTTCAGGGGCCAACACATCTCAAAGAGAAAGGGGCTGCCCAAAACTAAGAGAGCAGAGTTGCCATTCTACTGAACCTGGAAAGAAAAGCTGCAGCCCAGGATTGAGCGGCTACTATCGAGTGCATAGCCAACACCCAGGGTTTGGAGAGTTCTCAAAGAAGTGAGGATTATTTTCAAGCCTTGAGAGCTAATGTAAATTGTTCTAATGTGTTTTTAACTTGATTGTTGTCTGTTATCTCTTCTTTCATCTCAACTGCTCTCATTTGTAATGTAAATATCTACCTTGTAGCTTGTTCCACCAAGTACTTTGGAAGCAGGTAACTCCCATTCAAGATTTAGAGATGAGATTTACAGATGAGAATTTTGCCCCAGATTGGAATTTGACTTGGAAGACTTTGGGGATGCCATGATGCAGTGAAAGTGTTTTGCATGTGGAAAGGATGTGTATTTTGGGTAATCAAAATGTGGAATTCTGTCCACGAAAATATGTGTCAGTATGTCTAGAAGCTCTGGTAGCGTAGTTGTTATGAATAGGGCTACTAATCTCACGGTCAGCAGTTCGAAACTACCAGTCGTTCTGCAGGAGAAAGATGAGGCTTTCTGTTCCCGGTAAAGATTTACAGCCTTGGAAACTCTGAACAGGGTCGCTGAGTCGGAACTGACTCCACAGCACATAACAACAACAACATGTCTACATTGTGCTTTTCAGTGGTTTGGCAGTTGTGTGATGATCCCCCAGGATGTGATCTGATTTGACAAAACAATTGAGTGTTAAGGATGGAATGTAGGGTGGAGCCCTGGTGTGGCATGCAGAATAATGCACTAGACAGCAAGGTCAGCTTGAATCACTAGATTGTTGGTTCAGACTTACTAGTCATTCCTTAGACCCTTAGGTCTCTATGAATTGTAAACAACTGATGGTACTTAACAACAACAACAATCAGGTGGGATACACAACTCTTCATCACACTAAGATCCAGATCTGCTGTATGGGAAATTCCCAAGAGTGTGGCATGCAGCACCTTTGAATGGTCAAGGCCTAAGCATTCTAAAATGGCCCCTCTCTTGCTTATCATAATAGCTTCATTTAGAATAGGGTCCTGTGGGAATATTTTCTGATTTGCTGAATCATTGTAGTTTGGGTACTGACTCTAGCTTTCAGGAAACACTCTTGGCAAACATAATACTTCATTTATGGAAAGTAGCCTCTGTTTGCTAAATCATTGTTGTTTGGGTGCAGACCCTAGCTATATTGGGTCCACGGGACCCTGGCTATATCAGGTCCATGAAGTTAAGCAGATGGTCTATTTCCCCTCATGATTACTATAACAGGATGAGCTCATTCTCCCTTAATTCAGAGACCAAGCCCAACTGCCAAAATAACAGTGCTCTTTAAACAATAGCCATAACAGAAATAGCTTGTTTGCTTAGTAGTATAAGAGAGCTTGCTGAGCTCCCAGTAGTTGGCAAAGAAACAAGGGAGCAGAACCTTCTTGTATGGCTTGTCACCACTGGCTGCAGCACTGCACTCCCAGCTTGTAAGTCTCCTGCTTGATTAACTTATAACTTGTCTTTGGTTTAAAAACTGCCTTATGATACTTTATTACTGTTTTGTAATAGATACACTCTATCTTGATTACTATTCTGTAATAGATACTTTGCCTTGATTGGTGTTCTGTAATAAATAGATGTCTTGCATCCTGGTGTGGGCTACTGCACTTAACTGAAAAGTAAATATGAACCTCAAGTTCAATGGTTCAAGCTCACCAGCTGGCCCTTGGAAACCCTATATAGGGTCTTTATGGGTCTGAACCAACTCAATGACACTTAACAACAACACCAACAAATCTGCCTCTGGGTCAGTTTTTCAGTTTCTTGAAGTCCTTAAACAAAGATTGTTTAGTTATTCTGGGTTTAAACCCAAACAACTTTTTATCTTGTAAGAGATAAAAGGAGAAACATGAGTATAGAAAGAGGAACCTGCTACCACCAAGAAAGAAGAGCCAAGAGTGTGATGTGTCCTTTGGACCTGGGATCACTGTATTGTGAAACTTCTAGATCCAGAGAAAGATATATGCAACATACATAGATTTCTCCAAGGAAACTGGGCCTTCAGATACTGATCCTAACAAGGATATTTCTGCAGAGCTGACAAAGAAAAAAGCCTTCCACTAGAACCTGCACTCCGAACTTCTAGTCACCTAAACTGTAAGGGAATAAATTTGTGTTAGTTACAGTCTTCCACTTGTGGCATTTCTGTTACAGCAGCACTAAAACAAAGAGCAAGGATATCAGTCTGAGGACTTTGGACATGTTGTTGGGAGGCATCAGTCCCTGGAGAAGGACATTATGCTTGGAATGGCGAAATGTCAGTGAAAAACAAGAAGCCTTCCAATGAGATGGATTGACACAATGGCAGCAAAAATGGGCTCAAATATAACAATTGTGAGGATGATAGAAAACCCAAAGACTCAGTAAAAAAAACAAAACA
>NW_006408850.1:2260002-2261257 GCF_000296735.1 Chrysochloris asiatica
GACTTTACTCCATTAGTGTCATCACTGTCAACTCTTATTTTGAGGAGGCAGCTCTTCATCAGTCACATTTTGAGTGCCTTCCAACTTGAAGGCCTCATTTTCCAGAACTACATCTGACAGCGTTTCTCTGCTATTTATAAGGTTTTAAGTAACTAAATATTCGGAAGTAGTCCATCACTCCTTCTTCCTGTATGTATTCATCTGGAAGCTTATCTGAAACCTGTCCACCATGGGTGACCCTGCTGGTATTTAAAATACCTATGGCATAGCTTCCAGAATCACAGAAAGTCACAAGCCACCACAGTACGACAAACTGACAGACTAGTGGTGGATGGTGGAGCACAGAGGTGGCAAAATGGTGAAAATTTCATGGATATTATAAAACAACTTCATAGATAATACCAAAGTTCTCAAGACACTGATTTCCTGGGCTTGCTGATTCAGGACTATTGTCAAAGGGACTCCAATATCAGTTGCACAACATAGTCCACAAAGACAATGTTCTATATTGATCTCCTCATGTGTGGAAGAAATGGGAGGATGAAAATTAAAGGCCCTTGGAATCAACTTATACAATAGATCAATGGTGTATGTGAACAATATTTACCATGACTGTGAGACTAGAAGAACTAAGTGGTACATGACCAGCACTTTCAACCACCATTTGTCTGTCAGTTTGTCATACCGTGGTGACTTGCATGTTGCTGTGATTCTGGAAGCGATGTCATCAATATTTTAAATACAAGTAGGGTCACCAATGATAGACAGGCTTCAGATGAGTTTCCAGATGAACACAGACTAGGAAGAAAGAGAAATTAATTATTTCCGAATATTTAGTCACTGAAAACCTTATGAATAGCAGTGGAACATTCAGATAACATTGGGATATTAAATATAGAAACATGATGAAGAGCACCAAAATACTGTCCAACATAGTGCCAGAAAATGAGCACCTCACTTTGGAAGGCACTCAAAATACGACTGGTGAAGAACTGGCTCCGCATAGTAGAGTTGACTGTGATGAAACAAATGGAGTACAGCTTTCAGAACCTTCATTTGTTGATGAGTAACAACTCAAAATGAGGAGAAACAGCTGTAAACATCCATTAATAATCAAAACATAAAATACACCAAGTATGAATCTAGGAAAATTGGAAGTTGTCCTAGGCATTCGATATCTACAATTGACTGGTATTGACCATTTTGAATCTGAAAATCACATGGATTACTATGCCAAGAATGAAAAATTGAAGAG
>NW_006408850.1:2262447-2266259 GCF_000296735.1 Chrysochloris asiatica
CACAGAGCCACTATACCAAAAAGAAATGGTCGATGTTCAATTATTTCAAGAGATAGCATATGACCAAGAGCGAATGATCATGAAGGAAGAAGTCCACGGTGCACTGAGGCATTGGTAAAGAACAGGGCTCCAGGAATTGATGGAATACAAATTGAAAACTTTGAACAAAGTGATGCAGCACTGGAGGCATTCACTGGTCTATGCTAGGAAATTTCAAAGACAGCTACCTGGCCAGCTGATTGGAAGAGATCCATATTTATGCCTATTTCAAAGAGAGGTTACCCAACAGAATGTGGAAATAATCAGACAGAATTATTATTATTGCATTCAAGTAAAATGTTTCTAAAGATAATTCAAAATATGGCTGCAGTAGTATATTGACAGGGAGCTGCCAGAAGTTCTGGACAGTAAGAAAAGGACTTGGAACAAGGGATATCATTGCTGATGTTAGATGGATCTCGGCTGAAAGCAAAGAATACCAGAGTGATATTTATGTGTGCGTTATTGACTTTGCAAAGGCTTTCAATTATGTGGATCATGACAAGCTATGGACAGCATCATGGAGAATGAGTATTCCAGAACACTTAATAGTGCTCATGAGGAACCTGTACATTGACCAGAACAAGGAAACCGTGTATGGTTTAAAATTAGCAAAAGTTTGAAACAGGGTTGTATTTTTTCACCATACTTATTCAATCTGTAGGCTGTAAAAAAAAAAAATT
Organism: Chrysochloris asiatica; assembly: GCF_000296735.1. Classification (NCBI taxonomy): domain Eukaryota; kingdom Metazoa; phylum Chordata; class Mammalia; order Afrosoricida; family Chrysochloridae; genus Chrysochloris; species Chrysochloris asiatica. The sequence continues at coordinate 2,263,170 of NW_006408850.1, forward strand.
GAGAAGCTGGATTATATGAAGAAGAGCATGGCAACAAGATTGGAGGATGACTCATTAACAACCTTTGATATGAAGATGAAGCAACCTTGCTTGCTGAAAGTAAAGATGACTTAAAATACTTACTGATGAAGATCAATGACCACAGCCTTCATTGTGGGTTGCATCTCAATGTAAATAAAACAATAATCTTCACCACTGGACTAAAAACAACATCAAGATAAATAGAGAAAATTGTAGTTGTCAAAGACTTCATTTTGCTCAGATCAACCATCAACACTCATGGAAGGAGCAGTCAAGAAATCAAATAGCATTAGGCAAATCTGCTACATAAGACCTCTTTAAAGTGTTCAAAAGTAAAGATGTCAATTTGAATATAAGGTACATCTGATTCAAGCCATGGTATTTTCAATAATCTCATGTGCATGTGAAGTTGGACAATTAAATAAGAAGATCATAGAAGAATTGATACATTTAAGTTATGGTGTTGGAGGATATTATTAAAAGTTTCATGGACCACCAAAAGAATAAACAAATCTCTGTTAGAATCACAGCCAGAATGCTCTTTTCAAGACAGGATGGCCAAACTTCATCTCTTAGACTTTGTACATATTATCAGGAGGGACCAGTCTTTGAAGAATGATACTCTTGGTAAAGTGGAGGGTCAGCAAAAATAGTAAGATACCCCCCACCCCATGAGATGGATTGGCACAGTGGCAGCAACAATGTTCTTAAGTGAAGCAATGAGTGAGGTTGCCACTGAACTGGGCAGTGTTTTGTTCTGTTGTACATAAGGTGAGTTGGTACTGACTCAAGCACTTAATAACAATAATAACAACAATATCAACTCCTCTAAAAGGGATAATATTAGGAGATCCCAGGTAGAGTGGCAGAAAATATGGAATAAAACTCAAAATTATATATAAGAAACACTGGTCTTACTGTTTGAGACTGGAGGAACCTGAAACTATAAACCTCGACCACCATTTAGATCTGTAACAGAACTCACTATTTGACCTAAATTTCATCCAAGCAGAAGACAGGTATATAGGGTAAATAAAAACAATAGTAAATAATGTTTATCATGGAATGGCCAACCATTGAAGTCAAAAGGGTAGCTTTATCTAAGGACAAAGTTGGGAAGGGGTAGAAAGGAGGATAGAAAAGATACAGGAACCACAGGGAGGGAGTGGAATTAACTGTTTTTTCATGGAATGGATTGTAGTCATTGAAAAAAAGACCATGTGAGTCAAAATATACAAATGAAATGTATCATTTCACTCTACATATTCAGTATGTATACTGAGCAAATAATCTGAGAAGCTGGATTATAGGAAGAAAAACACGGCATCAAAATTGGAGGAAGACCCGTTAACAATCTACGATATGATATTCTCTGTAAACCTTCACTCAAATCACACACAAAAAATTTTAAAAAAATGGAAAACATAAAAATTTATATCCTTGTCATTAGTGGGCTGAAATCGACTTGTACTGACATTTCTGAATCATATTCTATACTATGTCTAGAACAACAAATTCAAGAAGAATGGTGTCATGTTCGTTGCTAAAAAGAACATTTTACAACATATCTTGAAGTACAGTGATGTCTGTCACAGTGCCTACAAGTAAGATCAGTTAATATGCCTATTATTCAAATTATGCACAAACAACTGAAGCCAATGATGATGAGTTTAAATAATTTTACCAACTCCTTAAGTCTTGTAATCAAGATGCATTGATAATTAATGATGATTAGAATGTGAAGATTGGAAACAAAGATCATTAGTTGTAAAATATGGCCTTGGTGATGAAAATGATTCTGTGGATCCCATGATAGAATTTTGCAAGAACAGCAACTTTCAAATGCTATTTTTTCCAACTAAATAAAAGATGACTATACACGTTAACCTCACCAGATGGAATACACAGAAATCAAATTGACTACATCTGTGGGAAGAGATAGTGGAAAAGCTCAATATCATCAGTCAGAAGGAGACCAGGAGCAGACTGTGGCACAGATCATCTACTGTTCATATGCAAGTTTAGGATGAAGTTGAAGAAAACTTTAAAAAGTCCATGAGTCAAAATACAACATAGAATGTATCCCACCAAAAGTTAGAGTTCATGCAAAGACCTATGGAGTCATGACATCAAGAACATCATACATGAAAATTGCAAAAGTTCATTAAAAAGACAGGAAAGAAAGAAAATGTAAAAATGAATGACAGGAGACACTTTGAAACTCAGTCTAGAATATACAGAAACGACAGTGAAAGTAAGAAATGAAGAAGTAAAACAGTTGAACAACAAAAAAAGCAGCTTGAGAAGACAAAGTAAAATATTATAATGAAACGTGCAAAGGCCTGGAGTTAGACAAACAAAAAGCAAGAACATGCTTAACATTTCTCAAAATGAAAGAACTAAAGAAAGATATTCAAGTCTCAACTTATGATATTGAATATTTCTATGGGCAAAATATTGAATGATGCAGATAACATAAAATAAGATGAAAGGCATCCACAAAGTCATAGTACCTAAAGCAAATTTTATTAATGTTCAACCATTTCAAGAGGTAGTATAAGATTGAGAACTGATGGTACTGAAGAAAGAAGCACAAGATACACTGAAGACACTGCAAATATCAAGGCTTCCGGAACTGATGGAAAACAAATTGAAATCTTTCAACAAACTGATGCACTAATGGAGGTGTTTACATATCTATGTCAAGAAATTTGGAAGAGAGCTATCTGGCCCACTGATTGGAAGATATTCATATCTATGCTCATTCAAAAGAGATGTGACCCAACTGAATGCAGAAATCATCAAGCAATATCATTAATATCACATATAAGTAAAAATTTGAAGATAATTCAAAAATGGTTGCAAAAGTACGTGGACAGGGAACTGCCAGAATTTCAAAGCAGATTCAAAAGAGGACATGGAACAAGGGATACCAGATAGATCTTGGCTGAAAGCAGAGAATACCATAGATATTTGTTTTTGTTGTTAAGTACTGTTGAGTAGGTTCTAACTCATAGTGACCCTGTGTAAGTTTTCAGAGGAGCAGCTGGTGAGTTTGAACCATCAACC
>NW_006408850.1:2266644-2267913 GCF_000296735.1 Chrysochloris asiatica
CAAAGACCACAGCCTGCAGTATGGGTTGCACCTCAATGTAAAGAAACAAAAATCCTCACCACTCGATCAATAATAACATCATGATGACTTCAATTTTCTTTGATCCACCAACACTCATGGAAATAGCAGTCAAAAAATCAAACGATGTACTTCATTAGCAAATCTGCTGCACATGATCTCTTTAAAATATTAAATATCAAAGAGATCAGTTTGAGGACTAATGTGCATTTGACCAAAATCAGGGTATTTTTTATTACCTCATATGCATGTGAAAGTTGGACAGTGAATAAGGAAGACCATACAAAAATGGATGTATTTGAGTTATGGTGTTGAGTAGAATATTGAAAGGATCATGGCCAACTAGAATAACAAACAAATCTATGATGGAAGAAGTAAAATCAAAATACCCCTTAGAAGTCAGGATAGCAAAACTTCACTTCCCATATTTCAGACATGTTATCTGAAGGGACAAGTCCTTTGAGAAAGACATCATGCTTGGTAAAAGATCAACGAGAAAGAGGAGGACCCCAGTAAAATAATGGATTGACACAGTGGCAGCAGAAATGGGAACAGACATAAGAACAAGTGTCCTATATACGTTTTGTATGTGTGTAAAGTTATGTGTATATATGTCTGTACATCAAAGTTGGCAGCTCAAACCTACCAGGCTCTCTGTGAGAGAAAGATGTGGTTGTCTGCTTCTTAAAGATTACAGTCTTGGAAACCCTCTGAGGTGGTTGTAGCTGTTGTTAGGTGCCATTGAGTCAATTATGACTCACAGTGATGCTGTGCACAAAAATGAAATAGTGTCTGGCCCTGTGCTATCATCACAATTGTTACACCTGAGTCCATTGCTACTGCCACCCTACCAATCCATCTCTTTGGGGGGCTTCCTCTTTTTCGCTGACCATTTATTTTCCCAAGCATGATGTCTTTCTCCAGGAACTCGTCTCTCCTGATAACATGTCATAAGTATGAGAGACAAAGTGTCACCATGCTACTTCTAAGGAGCACTCCAGCTGTACTGTTCCAAGACAGACCAGCTTGTTCTTCTGGCAGTTCACGGTACCTTCAATATTCTTCTCCAAAACCACAACACAAATGCATCAATCCTATGGTCTTATTTATTCATTACCCAGCTTTCACATGCATGTGAGGATATTGAAAATATCATGGTTTGGGTTAGGCACACTAGTCCTTGAACTGACATCTTTGTTCTTAAAAACTTTAAAGAGGTCATGTGCAGCAGTTTCACCTGACGCAATATGT
>NW_006408850.1:2269818-2274531 GCF_000296735.1 Chrysochloris asiatica
GAAGAAGAGCATCTGGGTTAAACTGATTATATTCAGAGGTGGTTCAATGGGGCTGCCACTAATCAACCCAGGGTCTGCGTATGCTGTCCCCAGCACTCAATGCCTAGAATATTAATCTTTATGCCCTCCATTTAACTTCCAATTTCCTTCCATTTATACTTCTTACATTCCTGGGTATTTGAAGTTGTGTGTCCTCAGTTTGAGTTGTGTTCCATCAGCAAACAAAGTCCCAAACGCTTTCCTCCATCCTTGTCATCAAAGCCAACTCTACTTTGATGAGCAACTCTTCCTCAACCTAAGAGGGCCATCTTCCAGTACTATGTCTGACAATATTCTGGTGCTATTCCTAATGTTTTCAACTTCACTCCCTATTTATGACAATGTTCTGCTGCTATTTATAAGGTTTTCATTGGTTAAATATTCAGAATTAATTTGCCTCTCATTCTTCCTTGTTTGTCTTACTCTGGAATCTCCACTAAAAGCTGTCTATCAATGGTGGCACCTGTGATGGATTAGATTTGGGAAAAAGTAGTATCTGGTGTTGCTGTCTTTCAGGACAACCACTTTTTTTTTTTTTTTTTTTCAAGTTGGGCAATCCTTTTATTGGAAAAATAATAAATGGCCATCCTGTTGCCTGTGCCCAGCCACACCTCCAGAAGGTACACTGGTCAGACACATGCCCAGCCACACAGGGGGGCCAGAGCAAGCACAGGCTAGGTTCAGGGGGCTTCAGTGGGCCCTCTGACTGTAGTACCTCCAGGGAAATCCTTGGACCAGGACTCAGGTCCAGGATCACCTGGGGGACCTCAGGAGGCTGGGCAAACCCTCTTCAGCTCTCTAGGTCAGCATCTGTTGTCACATGTTGCTCACACATCCAAAAGAAAGTCAGGCCCCTCTTTGGTTCCAGAACACCACTTTCAATGGCTGGTCTTTTCAGGTACAGTTGTAGCACCTCCTGCTGGCTGAGGTAGGCAACTCTTTCTAACAACTGTCAAGGCACAAGGGCAGGGGATTCTTCATTCCCACTGGGCCCCACCTCCCCATTCTGACTGGATGGCCCTTTTTTCCTTGGGGTTGAGGAGAAGTAGGGGTTGCCTTTCCCTTGCAGGTTGCCTGCCCCCTCACACAGCTTTAAAGAGCCCTGGAGTCTGGGGAAGGCTGAATATGGAGCACATATGGTCCTATATTCAGAACTCCCAAAACTCTCTGGAAACTAGGCTTTGCCCTCCAAGAACCTCAACTCCAAGAATTTTTCACAATCACCCAATTTAAGGAAGAGTGGACAGCTGTAGTGACTGGCTGTCATCTCTTCTCCCCAAAAAGAAGCAGAGCCCTGAGCACTAGCCAAGATGAGCAACATCTACATCCAAGAGCCTCCCATGAATGGGAAGGTTTTATTGAAAACTACAGTTGGAGATACTGACATACAGTTGTGGTCAAAAGAAGCTCCTAAAGCTTCCAGAAATTGTATTCAGCTTTGTTTGGAAGCTTATTATGACAACACCATTTTTCATAGAGTTGTATCTGATTTTAGAGCCCAAGGGGGAGATCCTACTGGTACAGGGGCTTGTGGAGAGTCTATTCAAGAATGAATTTTAGTCACAGTTCTGCTTTAATCAGAGAGGCCTGCATGCTATGGAAAATGCTGGTCCACATGATAATTGCAACCAGTTGTTCTTTACACTGGATTGAGCAGATGAGCTTAATAATAAGCACACCATTTTTGGAAAGATGACAGGAAATGCTGTATACAACATGCTGTGACTTACTGAAGTGGACACTGATAAAAGAAAGATCACACAACCCCCACAAGATAAAAAGTTATGAGGTTTTGTTTAATCCTTCTGATGACATCATTCTGAGGGAATTAAAAAGCCAAATAAAGAGAAGCCAGAGGAAGAAGTAAAGAAATTAAAACCCAAAGGCACACAAAAATTTTAGTTTACTTTCATTGGGAGAGGAAACTGAAGACGAAGAGGAGGAAGTAAATCTAGTTAGTCAGAGCATGAAGGGAGAAAGCAAAAGTAGTCATGACTTAAGGATCATCCTCATCTCAGTTCTATCCCAGCTGTTGAAAGCAAAAGAGATGCAGCTGGAGATTTAGATGATGATGGAGAAGATGGAAGTACAGAGTGTGATGACTATATTGATGGCAATGAGAAGAGCCTGATGGGAGAAAGGATTGCAAAAATGTTAAAGAAGGACCCAATTGAAACTGTTAAACCAGCTGGTGAGGGCGAAGTGGAGACAAATTCAGAGAGCTGCAGTGAAGAGCTCCAGAAATAAGCAAGACAACTGAAGAGGTAACTCTTAGCAGCAAAACAACAACAACAAAATAGAAAATGCAGCAAAGCAAGTAGATAAAAGAAGTGAAGAGGAAGAAGCTACTTCAATTGGTGCTGTTGCGGAATATAAAATAGGAAAACAAAAATAATGAAACTTTGAAGAAACAGCAAGCAAAAATGGGAACTTCCTAAGAAAAACAGACCCTTGTACTACTGAACCAGTTTAAATCTAAGCAACTGTTGAAACTCCTGAAAATGACATTTATGAAACAGAAGTAAAAGATGAAGGATGAATTTCACATGTACTTCAATTTGAGTACAAAAGCAGAAAAGTGAAAGACACAAGCATGCAAGACTCAGACACACTTGAAATCTATGATCCTTGGAATCCAGTGTATAGAAGAAAATGAAAAGAAAACAAAAAGCTTCTGAAAAATAAAAAAGAAAGAAGATAGAACCTGTCCATCATGGGTGTTTCTACTGGTATTTAAAGTACCAATGGTATAGTTTCCAACATCACAGCAACCTGAATGCCACCAAAGTATGACAAACCTGGCCCTGTGGGGTAGTTCAACTCATTTATCGGGTTATTATGAATCTGAATTGACTAGACTGTTATTTTTATTTTCTTTTTTAAAGTGTAGAGAAAAAGTGACAGACCACACTGAATTAAATACAATGATGAACACAATGAATGGAAGAGATAATCTATGCTGTTTGGCGTGGGGACTCAGTAGATATTTGTAAGCACATTGAATGGGGCATACTTCTTGAGTTCTACTTCTAACTCTTCCATAATTTATTAATATCTTTGACATGAAACCCCATATGTCCCACACAAAAGAATGTGTACAATTTTACATGCATATAAACACATTGAAAAAATCAATTACCTTAAAAGCATTTTGAAATACTTTCTTATATCAGAGAAATTAATAACACAGTCTTTGTCTCCTTATCCATGGCTTCAAATTTCTATTTGAAGGTTAGTGACACCTATTTGAAGATCCTTCTTATCTTCCAAGTTCATTTCTTCATCACTAACTAGATTTTAAAGCACCATTCATGTAATCAAAAACATTACTTCCTTGTTTACATAGTTACATTTGGGAATACCTAAAAGGCATTCTAGTACTTGTCCAGTGAAATAGGTCTCTTGATGAACCTTTGCAGTGTATAGAACCTTAGGTGGAATCCTGAGCCCAATCCAGAACCTTCTGAGGTGGAACATTCTCACAAGAAAGGACAAGCAGACCAGCCTGGGACAGTTAGAGTGACAGAAGATACATCTTTAAAGAAAGATCATCAAGTAAAACCCAAAACAAAAATTGCAGTATGATTGACTACTATAATAAGCAAGTTGTTCACCAGGAAGCCATCAAGGCAAGCAATCAAGTTCCTTCAGAAAAAAAAACAAAACCCTCTAAGACTGAAATTCAAAGGGAACACCCAAACAGGCATGAAAGCTTACTGGTAACCACATTGGTCTACTGCTGAGTGGAAGAGAGGGAAAGGCAGCAATGATGAAATGGGCTGAGTTCAACCACATTTCATAAACTCCTGTTGATCTGGTGATGAAAGAGAGAAAAAGAAGGGCTTGTTGGTGAGACCTGGAGACTCCTGAGCCCATGGTCATGGACATAGTCATAGAGGGCTAGAGCTGAGAGTTTAGCATGTAGCTGATATGAAGTGAGGGGAGATGCACAAGAACACCCCAAACTTGTAGACTGTACCCATTTGACCTAGCTTTGATGGATTGATAATCAGAATTCAACTAGAGGATGATTAAAAATAAAACAAACAAAAAACAACAACAATTTTTGATAAAGGAAATGAGGGTGAATTGCTACAATTTGATGAACTTGACCTATACTCATAGAGGTAGTAGCTCAAAATACCAACAGAGAGGGAAGGAGTCTTCACATCAAGGATCAATGCTATCTCTTCTGTACACAGGGTAGATAGGGATAGGCAACTTAGATATTGGCTACCTAAAATGATGGGCTGATAAAGGCACAAAGTGACTGGCTTACCAGGTTTCACGAGGGAGTTTATTTTAGGAATGTGTGGGGGAGATAACATCCCCACCGAATAGTTTTCATCTTGTCTAGATGGGTCTAGTAAAAACATATGGGGATAAGATTCTTATGATTCAATAGTGAGTAACTGTTATAGTGACTAATTGAGAATGTCACATTTGTAAATGTAGAAGTTTTGTAACAAAAATGGGGGAGTAGTTAATCATACAGTCCAGAAACAGAAGACCCTAGTACCATCAAGGGAGAAGAGCACAAGTGGAATGTGGGACCTTATCCAGAGAAGCAGCAATATCAGAGATGGAGGCAGTGATGGGGACATAGAGAGGGAGCAGCTGAAGACTCTAGATTTATAGGAAGAGAGGGACTGAGAGCTGAGGCAGATTTGCAGA
>NW_006408850.1:2276152-2282889 GCF_000296735.1 Chrysochloris asiatica
CTATACAGGGTCACTATGGGTCAGAATAGACTCGACAGCACTTCATAACAACAACAAAGTTACCTGAAAGGGCATGAGATATGGTGTTAGAACACAAGTGCTTGAAAAGATCAAGTCTTTCCAGACCAATTTAGTTTCTTTCAATGAAAATGTGCAGGCATATAGAAACAAGAGGAAATCAATAAATGTCATCTTTTTTGCACAAAGATTTTTATTAATTCTACATTAAAAGATACTCTTCTTGATAAGTGAGGGCAGTGCAGACTGAAGTCTAAAATTTTGGTAGGAAACTAATCAACTTTAAGAATGATTACTTATAACTCAGTCTCTACCGGTTACGTGGCGATGTACCATAGAGTCGGTTCCAATTCATAATGACCCTGTATAGGGTTTCCAAGGCTGAAATCTTTACAGGAGCAGAAAGCCTCAACTTTCTTACATGGAACCACTGGTAGTTTTGAACTGCTCACTGTGAGATTAGCAGCCCAATTCATAACCACTATGCTATCAGTGCCATAAATATTATTTCACAGTCATCCATGAGCCTGTTTATTAAATACATAGATGAACCTTGCTATGGTAAACAGTTCAAACCTACCAGCTGCTCCTCAGAAACCATATATAGGGTAGCTATGAGTCAGAACCAACTTGAGAGGACTTAACAACAACAACAACATGTACAGCTATTACTGTAGAACAAATAAATGTATTTCAAGATAACATGACACAATGACCAAAGGATGCTACTGGGGGAAAAAAGAAAGAAAGAAAAAAGAAAAGATGGTAAAACTCAATTTCACACATAAATTCAGACTGGGAAAGGATTTGTATAGGGGAAAATAAACTGAGGCCAAAGAAGAAAGGGAAAAGTGGCACAATATTTCTCCAGTGTGTATTATTCAAATATAACAGCTGCCCATCAGTTTTTCTCCTATTTCAACAAAAAGCAATCCTCTGCTATTAAAACCTATATGTCAATGAACTATTTCGTTTATTGCTTCTGTGTCTGGGCTTATTGAGGACAACGATCATGCATTTATAACTACTTTTTATATTGCTGAATACAGGGAAGTTTGGGGACTTTGCATTAATGCTGTTAAATAGATCAGTGGTTTAATATTGTGTAAAATTCTATTATACCTTTACTGAGAAATGTGGAATGTGACAGGGCTTGAAAAAATATGAAGTACTTGAAAATAGATCACACTAATAGCAGAGTACAAAGATTTTGCAATATATCCTCATATTTGGGATTTGATAAAGAAAATACTGAAATACAACATAAATTCTTAAAAGCCTTGAAGATGAGTAATTTGACTTATCTTAGAAAACAGCTACTTTCTCTAGTTTCTTGCCATCAAAAATTTAGTGAATTTCCTCATATTGAGTTTTATTAATGTTCTTTAAATATTAACTTCATGTTAAAGCAAGTACTTACAGTGTTCTAGTTGATTGTTTCTAATTTATAGGGTCAACACTTCCAACAAATTGACTAAAATGCATAATGCATAAAAAAAATGAACCAACCATTCTGCCCTCAGTCCGCTAAACTAGGTTTAATAATTCATTGGAATGGTCACACAGAACTCAGACAACCTGTTCACAGTGTAGGGGTTTGTTAGGAAAATTAACAGTTAACATACAATTCAGAGTCACAAATGTGCAGGCACAGTTTGATGTTCCATTCAGGACAGCATTTCCTCAGCTGTGCTCTGGCAGGCCTCTCTCTGCCTGGGAAATGTTACAAAGTTCTTTTAGGACTGCTGATAATGTGCTTACAAGACATACCACTATAAGCCTCAGCCTGAAGGCACTGGCTCTAGCTCCCTGAATTAGGTAACTGGAGGCAACACACTCTGCCAGCAATCCTCCTGTTCAAAGTCACTCAACTGGAAGGCCCACTTCTCTGTCTCTTGCTTTGGCTCTTTGTTCTACTGCTATGGCTCCTCTGTCACTTGTTCTGTATCACAAGTTTTTGTCTGTGGGTTGAGGAGTTTGAAGACAGAGATTTCGGTGTCCACAGGATGTACTTCACTCTTGGATCTTTCTTAATAGTAGTGAGATTCCCCCCTCCTGCCCTGATATAGCTCATTTTATACACATTAGGTGATTGATGGTGATGGCTTGTGGCACCAAACAGTTCCTACTCATAGTTATCTTGTATAGGGTTTCCGAGGCTATAAATCTTTATGGGAGCAGAAAACCTCATCTTTCTTCCATGGAGCAACTGGTAGATTCAAATTACTGACCTTACAGTTAGCAGCTCATTTTGAAATTCACTAAGCTACCAGGGCATATGTGGTGGGTTGTGAGTTTCTCTGATTCTGGAAGCTACACCACAGATATTTTAAATACCAGCAGAGTCACCCACGGTGGACAAATTTCAGATGAGCTTTCAGACAAAGACAGACTAGGAAGAAGGAGAGATGAATTACTTCTGAATATTTAGTCACTGAAAACATTATGAATAGCAGAGAAACACTGTCAGATATAGTGCCGGAAAATGAGCCCCTCAGGTTGGAAGTCACTCAAAATGCTACTGGGGAGGAAATACCTCCTCAAAGTAGAGTTGACCATGATGATGTGAATGGAGTAAAGCCCTCAGGACCTTCATTTGCTGATGGGGCACAACTCAAAATGAAGAAAAGCAGCTGTAAACATCCATTAATAATCAGAACATGGAATGTACGAATCTAGAAAAATAGAAAATTATCAAAAATGAAATGGAACACATGAACATCGATATCTTAGGCATTAGTGAACTGAAATGGACTGCTATTGACCATTTTGAATCTGACAACCACATTGTTTACTATGCTGGGAATGACAAATTGAAGAGAAATGGCATCACATTCATTGTAAAAAAAAAACCATATCCAGATCTGTCATGAGGTACAACACTGTCTGTGATAGGATAATATCCATGCACTTACAGGGAACAACAGCTAGTACCACTATTATTCAAATTTATGCAACAACCACTAAAGCCAGTGAGGATGAAATAGAAGAATTCTACCAACTTCTTCAATCTGAAATTGATCAAACATGGAATCAGGATATATTGATCATTACTAGAGATTAGTATGCAAAGGTTGGAAACAAAGAGGAAGGATCAGTAGTTGGAAAATATGGCCTTGGTGATAGAAATAATGCTGGAGATACCATGATAAAATTCTGCAAAATCAATGATTTGCTCATTTCAAATACTTTTGTTAGAGAGCACAAGAGATAATTATACACATGGACCTCACCAGATGGAATACATACAAATCAAATTGACGACATCTGCAGAAAGAGACGATGGAAAATTCTATATCATCAGTCAACATAAGGCCAGGGACAGATCACAGAACAATTAATGATCAATTAATGATATGCAAATTCAAACTGAAGCTAAGAAAATGAAAACAAGTCCACGAGAGCCAAAATGACCTTGAGTATATCCCATCTGAATTTAGAGATCATCTGAAGAACAGATTTGATATATTAAATACTAAAAACTGAAGACCATAAGAGTTGTGGGATGACATCAAAAACATCAAACAGGAAGAAAGCAGAAAATCAAAATCATTAAGAAGAAAAAAAAAAAAAAAAAAAAGAAAAGATCAAAATGGATATCAGAAGAGACTGAAATTTGCTCTCCAGAGTAGCAATGCTAAAGCAAACGGAAAAAATTAGGAGGTTCAAGAGTTGAACAGAAAATGTCAAAGATCATCTCAAGAAGATAAAGTCAGATATTATAACAAAATGTGCAAAAATCTGGAGTTAGAAAACCAAAAGGGAAGAACACACTTTGCATTTCTCAAGCTGAGAGGAACTGAAGAAAAAATTCAAGCAACAATATTTGTTATTGAAGGAGTTTCTGAGCAAATTATTGAATGATGCAGAAAGCATCAAAAGAAGATGAAAGGAATACAGAGTCAATGTTCAACCATTTCAAGAAGTAGCATATCATTAAGAGCCAACGATCCTGAAGGAAGAAGTCCAAGGTGCGTTGAAGTAATTGGCAAAGAACAAGGCACAGGAATTGATGAAATAGAAATTGAAATCTTTCAAGAAAGTTAGGCAGCACTGGAAGCACTCACTCATCTCTGCCAAGAAATTTGGAAGACAACTATCTGGCCAACTGATTGGAAGAGATCTGTATTTGTGCCCATTCCAAAGAGAGGTGACCCAAAGGAATGTGGAAATCATTGGACAATATCTTTGATATCTCATGCGAGTAAAGTTGTACTAAAGATAATACAGAGATGGCTGCAAGCATACATTGACAGAACTTCCAGTGGTTCAAGCCAGACTCAGAAGAGGACATAAAACGAGGGATACCATTGCTGAAGCCAGATGGATCTTGGTTGAAAGCAGAGAATATCAGAAAGATGTTTACCTTTTTTTTTTTTATTGACTTTGCAAAGGCTTTTGATTGTGTGGCTCATGACAAGCTATGGACAACATTGAGAAGTATGATTATTCTGGAACACGTGATTGTGCTCATGAGGAACATGTATGTAGACCAAGCAGCAGTTGTTTTAACAGAATTTAATGGTTTAAAATTAGGAAAGGTGTGCAACAGGGTTGTATTCTTTCACCATTCTCATTTAACTGTATGAAGAGTAACTAATCTGAGAATCTGGTTATATAAAGAAAAATGTGGCATCAGGATTAGAGGCAGACTCATTACCAACCTGTGATATGCATATGATACAACCTTGCTTGCTGAATGTGAAGAGGACTTAAAATACTTACTAATGAAGATAAGACCATAGCTTTCTGTATGGATTGTATCTCATTATAAAGAAAACAAAAATCCTCACCAATGGAGAAATAAACAACATTTTTATCAATCGAGAAAAGACTGAAGTTGTCAAAGACTTCATTTTTTGGGGATCAACCATCAACACTCATGGAAGCAGCAGTCAAGAAATCAACAGATGTATTGCATTGGGCAAATCTGCTGCACAAGATTTTTTTACTGTACTGAAGAGCAAAAATGTCAGCTTGAGGACTAAGTTGCACTTGATCCAAGCCATGTATTTTCAATAGCCTCACATGCATGTGAAACTTGGACAGTGAATAAGGAAGATCAGAGAAGAACTGATGTGGGCCCAGAGTCAGTGACATCTCCACAGAGGACTAGAGTGGAGAGTAAAGAAACATCCAGCTGATAAGAAGTGAGGGCATATGCACAAGAACACCCACACTTGCAGATAATACCCACTTGACCTGGCTTCAATGGCTGGATGATCAGAACTCAACTAGAAGAAAGAAGAGGGAAAAAAGAGTAATCTGATACAATTTGATGAACTTGACCTACACCTATGGATGCAGTAGTTCAAAAGAGGGATCAAATCTTTACAGTGAAGATCATTCCCATACCCTCAAAACACAAGGTAGACAGGGATGGGCAACTTGGACATTGGCTACCCAAATTGGGGGGGGGGGGGCTACAAAGGCAAGAAGTAACTGGCTTACAAGCTTTCAAAAGGGAGCCTAGATCCAGAGGGAGTGGAAGAAGGTAGAATCTCCACTGAGTAGTATCCATTCTGTCTGGGCGGGGCTAATGAAAGGAGCCGGTACAATGGTGAATAATTGTTATCAGGACTGACTGAAAGGGTTGGAAATGTAAAGGTAGACATTTTGTAGCAAACGGAGGGGAGTGGTGGACTATTCAGTGTAGAAGCAGAAGACCCTGAGACCATCAAGGGAGAAGAGGGGAGTGTGGAACCCTATCCAGAGAAACAGTGATGCCAGAGATGGAAGCAGCAAAGATGACATGGAGAGATGGAGCAGCTGGAGACTCTAGACCCAGATAGGGAGAGGGTCTGTGTGATGACGACAGAGGAGTAGGTTTGCAGGGTATACCCTTTGGTTGGTTGATGACGCATGGAGGGGATTTAACCATGGCAATGAAACAATATACGATAGGATGAATGTAAAGTTAATATTCTCCCATGTAAACTATCACATAATTCATTTTTTAAAACATTTTTTAAAAAACACCTATACAGGATTGTGAAAAAACAAAAATTTGATGTATTTGAGTTATGGTGTTGGAGGAGTATATTGAACATACTGCGGACTTCCAAAAGAACAAACAGATCTGTGTTGGAAGTAGTGCCATCAGATGGCCAGACTTCACCTGTCATACTTCAGGCATATTGTCAGGAGGGACCAGTCACTTGAGAAGGATTCCATGTTTGATAAGGTTCAGCAAAAAAGAGGAAGACCCTCAGTGAGAAGGATTGACAAAGTGGCAGTATCAAAGGGCTCAAGTATTGATGGCAACTAACAACAACAACCAATGCTCCTTATATACATCAGAGTGCCAGGTTTTTACAATCACAGGTTAATTATATAATCCTATTAATATCTTCTCCCACCTTCTCTTACCCAGACCCAACAAGGTAAAAATTTTGTTTGGTAGGTGTTACAGACTATGGCTAGGAGAGACAGTAAATAAATCACTATACCACACATACCAAAAGCAGGTTGTATGGTTAACACAAAGCCATTATTTTGCATTTTGTTTCAGTTATTTGGTTAGCTGTTAACATCATTTTTTTTAGTGCTTTATTTTGAATTATAATGATAGTTTACATGGGAGAACATTAGTTTTACATTCATTCTATTGTACATCGTATCATTGCCATGGTTACAATCCCGTCCATGTATCATCAACCAACCAAAGGGTATACTCTGCAAGCCTGCCCACTACACGATCCACTCCCCCCCCCCCCCCC
>NW_006408850.1:2283502-2291413 GCF_000296735.1 Chrysochloris asiatica
GGGTATTATCTGCAAGTGTGGTTGTTCTTGTGAATATGCCCTCTCTTTTTATCAGCTGAAAGCTTCACTCTCCATATTGTAGGGCTTAGCTCGCCACTTCATTGTTGTTTTTCCCTCACTTCCCCTTATCAGTGATGAGCGTGGTCACCAATCAGAGTGTGTATTCCCAATGAGTCTTAGTCTTGGAAGGGGGTTTGCACTGAGGGGACCCGATCACTTGCCTTTATGATTCCTGGGCAAGTAACTTGTTTGTTCTTGTAGTAACAGTCCGTCTGCCTCTATTGTTTTGTATTCTTCCTGTAGGTCTTTCTTTCAAGAAGTTTCCTCTATTCTTCTAGCCATCCCAGGCTGGTCTGCTCGTCCTTTCAAGTGGAAATATACCATCTCTGGAGATCTGGATATGGTTCAGGCTTCTACCTATAAACTTATGTATTGCAGAGGCTCCGCAGGAAGCCTCCTTCACTGGGCACGTTGTAGCCCTAATTTAAGTGTTCCAATCAATTATAGGCAGAGAAGATGGACTTATAAGCTTTCTATGGTGATGTTTTTGACTATTCCTTTCTCTCCCCCTCCATGTTAGCATCATTTTTGTTTACTGTAATAAATATTATATATTTTTTAAATGAACAAAATTATTCAAAACTCTAACCACTTCATGTCAATTTTTTTAATGCCCTTTAGAATATGAGATTAGTTGATGCTGTGGCTGGGAGCATTAAGTTTAGACAAAGGTAATACTATGTGTAGCTAATTCTGCACACTCTACACTGTGGTCTTCAGAAGAGTTCTAATAACTATACCTGTTCTATGGAAAAGAAGTATAGTATAGTAGTAAAAAGGAGTACATGCATAAATGATATTTTAAGGGAAAAAAATACAATCCCCAAATTTGACCCTTTCTGATCATTGTACATGATGACTAAGTTCTTCTGCAATAAAGAAACCTGCTGAACTTTGTGTAACCCCCAAATCACAGTATTTTGAGCATGCCTTCTTTATTGCAAACCCCATTAATCAATTTTCATTCTGTGGAATTGGAGAGTGTATTGGCCTGAGAATTAGAAGTCTAGTTGAATACAAGCCTCTAAACTGCTCCTAACACACTGTGAAGTTTCCCCAAAATGAGAGAGTTGGTTGAGGTATTTCTCACAGTCTTTGCAGTTCTCAATCTTTAATGATCGATTTAGGTAAAGAGAACTGAACTTCCTTCACATTGATTTTTCACTTTTAGTCAAGGTCAAACCAAAGGACAAGTAACAATCTTATTGATGGAGAATGAAATCAAAGATTGATAGAATTAGTTACCTCTAAAGAAGTCCTGAAGGAGCTGTGGTAGCATAGTGGTTACGAATCGGGCTGCGGACCGCAAGGTCAGCAGTTCGAAACTATCAGCTGTTACGCTGGAGAAAGATGAGGCTTTCTGCTCCCCTAAAGATTTACAGCCTCAGAAACCCTAGTCATTGTGAGTCAGAACCAACTCCACAGTACTTAACAACAACAACAATAGTGTCCACGATTCTTGGTGTGGCGCTGCGGGATGATGCGCCAGACTGCAAAGCCGTTTGAATTGCAAGGTTAGTGCTTCAAGCTCACCAGCTGCTCCTCGGAAACCCTATACAGGGTCGCTATGGGTCGGAACTGACTCTATGGTACTTAACAACAACAACAGCAACAACAACAAAGGAGTCCTGGTGTGGCTCTGTGGGTTAATGCACAAGACTACAATATTGGTTTGAACCACAAGGTCGGTGGTTCAAGCTCACCAGCCGTTCCTTGGAAATCCTGTCTAGGTCGCTATGGGTCAGAATTGACTCGACGGCACTTAACAACAACAAATAGGGGCTAAAAGGCGCTCTGGTTGCGTAGTGGTTACAAGTCAGACTGCTAACCTCAAGGTTAGCAATTCAAAACTACCAGCTGTTCTGTGCAAGAAAAATGAGGCTTTCTGCTGACATAAAGATTTACAGCCTGGAAATCCTATGCAGGGTTGCTGTGAGTCAGAACTGACTCTAGAGCACAGCACCACCACCACCATTGGGGGGGGGGGGAAATATCCAAGGTAAAAGCATTAGGATTTAAAATCTGTGTATTGAATGAAAGGAATGTCCTTCAAGTTCAGAATTATATTCTGCCAGAGACACCAAGAAATACTTTATACAACAAGATAGTTTATAAACACCATGACATCATCCACAGTGAAACATGCCTCCATCCTTATTTATTCTTATATTCCTATTCATTATATCTGAGAAATCTATTATCTGTGTATAAAATTATTTTTTCATATGGCATTTTCTTCTTTCTATTAACTTTTTATTATGACTTGAGTGAAGGTTAACAGACAAGATCATCAGCTTTACATTCAAGAAATTATATGCATTGTTTCATCTCAATGATTATAATTTCCTCCCGCAACAACAGTTATCCCAGTTTCTCCCTGTGGCTTCTATTTACATCTTATATTTCACAAGTGATCAAAGCAAAAAGTTTTGATGTACACATATAAAACAAAACACATATAGTCATTTAAATGTCCTAAGGGCATATTCTGCAAGCCAGCCTCATGCTTGTAAGCACACAGCCTTACTCAGTCCATGGGACTAGAGCCCACAACTGCTCTATCTATGCCATCGCCTCTGCCACCATCTCTGCTGTTTCTGCCTTTCTAGGTAGGATCTCACTCTCCACTCATGCTCTTCCTCTTTGATGGTCCTAAGATCTTCTGTTCCAGAAATTTAAAATTAACTGCTGCTGTTGTTGTTAAGTGCCATCAAGTTGGTTCTGACCCATAGAAACCCTATATAGGGTTTCCAAGGAGCTCCTAGTGAGCTTGAACCACCGACCATGTGGTTCAAATGACATTGCAGTCTAGTGCATTAGCCCACAGTGGCACACCAGAACTCCAAAGATTAACTACTACTCCCCACTTTTTGTTACACATCTTCTACAATTACAGTTGTGATGATCACAATTAATTCTGTTAACAATTGCTCACAATTGAATCATAAAATCCTATCAGCATTATCCCAACCCCTTTCACCAGATCAATCTGGAGAAGAGGAAAACTATTTAGTGAGGATTCTACTTAGCTTCTTTGTTCTGAAACAAAGCACACTCATGTAAGCCATCCACTTCATACTTTTATAGACCCCAGTTTTGACAGCCAATGTCTAAATTGTCCATCCTGTGGGTTAATGCACTGGATTGCAAAGTCATTTGAGCTCCAAGGTCAACAGTTCAACCTTACCAGCTACTCCTTGGAAACACTGTACAGGATCACTATGGGTTGGAATCGACTCAACGGCACTTAACATCAACAACATCAACCCACTGTACTGACATTGAATAACATCAACCCATTGAACAAGCTGTTCCTTAAGAAGAATCCTTCTATTCTGGTTGAAATTATGAGCAACTACATCCATAAACAAACGTCCAGTTCATCAAATTGTAGCAACTTACACTTGTTCAGAGTATCAAGCATCTTTATCTTCATCTGGTTGCGTTCTGGTCAGCTAGGTTAAATGGGTACTAGCCACAAATTTGGGAGTTCATGCACATCTCCCTGCATTTCAGATCAGCTGACCACTTCTGTCTCAGGTTTAGCCCCTTGTGGCTAGATCTGTGTCATGAGGTCAAGAGTTCACACATCTCCCTAAACGTTAGCCGAGCAGAGCAAGGCCTTCCTCTTTTCTCCCTCATCTTGGGGTCAACAGGTGCCAATGGAACATGTGCAAATTTATCCTGTGTCTTCACTGCTACATTCCTCCCACTTCCACTCACAAGTACACCCAAGTGGTCAACAGGAAGCATACTAGATATCTCACAAGTTCCCTTTGAGTTTCAATCTTAGAAGGGGGTTTCCCTGATGTGCTGACTTTTCTTGCCTTGATGGCTGCATAACAAACAACTTGCTTGGTACTCTAACAAACAGGCCACTTTATTTTTTTTTTCCATGTCTTTCTTTCAATAAGACTCTTCTGTTTTCCCAGGCTGGTCTGAAATCTTTTCAAGTGGGAAAGTTCCAACTCAGAAAGTTCTAGGCGGGGCACAGGATTCCACCTCAGGTCCAATACTCTATAAAACCTTAACGAGAAGACCATCTTCCTAGGCAAATTCAAATTTCCCTTTTAGCTAACCCAATCAGTTATAGGCTGAAGACAGGTTTACAAACTTTCTGTAATCATAATTCCTAATATTCATTTCTATGACACTTAAATGTCTATTTTACAAGAGTAGGCAAGGAAAACTTAGATCCACCAGACAGCCAACTTCCTAAACATATTTTCCCCAGCTTTACTCATTTAGATTCTGTCTCAATGCCTGTTTCACAGAACACTGTTGTTACAAGGTTGTGTATAAATCACTATTTACCTCTGTCTCATTTAGACTATGCATACTCCCCAAGTCTTCCCTTATCTTCACTGTTCATTTGCCACCCTCCCTCTTCTTCTGTATTGCCCTCCCTCTCCTTGTATATTGCCATCCACATCAACTAAGCTAATGTGTGTGAACCCTCTAACCTGTAAATTACACTCCCCTCCCTCCCATCCCTGGTAACCATCAAAGAATGTTTCTTTTAGTATGGAAATCTTTTCTTAAGCATCTTAAGTCTCAAGCAATATTTGTCCTTTTGTGATTGACTAATTTCACTTAGCATAACGTCCTCAAGTTTCATCCATGTTATGAGGTGTTTTGTGACTTCACCATTATTCTCCAAGGTTGCATAGTATTCTTTTCTGTGTCTGTACCAAAGTTTGTTTAGCCATTCTTCCACTGAATGACACTTTGGATGTCTCCATCTTTTTGCTAATGTGAACAGTGCTGTGATGAACATTGGTGTGCATGTATCTACTCATGTCATGGATTGTATTTCTTGTGGATATATACAAAGTAAAGGAATTTCCAACTCTCTGAAGAAGCACCACACGATTTTCCAGAGTTGAACCATTTTACAGACCCACCAACAATGTAGGAGGGCTTCAGTCTCTCTCCACACCCTTGCTATATGTTGTTTTTCTTTTTGTTTTTTTTTTTTTTACGTTGCTGTTAATACTAATGTGAGATGATATCTCATTGCTCTTTTGATTTGCGTTTAGGATAAGCACTTGACCTCAAAGTTGGTTTGAACTGCAAGGTCGGTTGTTCAAACTCACCAGCCACTCCTTGGAAACCCTATACAGGTTCCCTATGAGTTGGAACCAACTTGACACCACTTAACAACAACAATGGCTAATGATCATAAACAATCATAAACATTTCTTCAAATGTTGGTTGACTGCTTGAATGTCTTATTTGGCAAAGTGTCTGTTAATATCCGGAGCCCATTTTAAAATTAGATTGATTGTGTTTTTCTTGCAGAGGTGTTGTAGTTTTCTATAAACATTAGAAGTAAGCCCTTTGTCTGATATGTCATTAAAAAAAAATTTTTCCCCAGGTAATGGGTTCCCTTTGAACTCTTTCGATAAAATCTTTTGATGCATCAATTTTGAAAGGAATATTAATTTTTAAATTTTTTAGTAAATCCCAATCATCTTATTTTGTCTTCTATTGTTTGTGAAATTTTTGCAATGTTTGATAGTATATGTATGCTGTGTATTGCTACTGGTGGTGGATATGTGTCATGGAGTTGCTTCCAACCCATAATGACCCTATATTGGGTTTCTGAGGCTGTAAATCTTTACAAGAGCAGAAAGCCAAATCTTTACAAGAGCAGAAAGCCTCATCTTTCTCCCACAGAACTGCTGGTAGTTTTGAATTGCTGACCATGAGACTAGCAGCCCAACTTGTAGTCACTGCACTACCAGAGCTCCTTATGCCATGTATTAGAGCACCTAAATTTGTCCCTATTTTTTCATTGATGATCTTTATGGTATTAGGTTTTACTTTTAAGTCGTTCATCCATGTTGAGTTTGTTTTGCATATGGTATGAGATATAGGTCTTTTTCAACTTGATTTCCAGTTTTGCCAGCATGATTTGTTGATGATACTCTCTATACCCCATTTAATGTATTTCTGCCCTTTGTAAATGATCAGTTTCTTAATTCTGTTCCAATGATCTATGTATCTTCCTTTGTAACAGTACCAGACTGTTACGACCACTGTGGCTGTGTAGTAAACTTTGAGATCAGGGAATGAGAGAGCTCCAACTTTGTTCTTCTTAAGCAATGCTTTGCACATCTGTGGTCTCTTTCCTTTCCATATAAAGTTTGTGATTCTTTTTCCATCTCTTCAAAGAATGTGTGGTAATCTGGATTGGTATTGCATTTTATCTGTATATTTCTTTGTGAAGTATTGACATTTTCACAATATTAATTCTTCTGTTCATAAACATGGTGTATTCTTCCATTTTTGTAAATTTCTTTTGATTTCTTGTGGCATTGTTTTATAGTTTTCATTATACAGGTCATTTCTTTTTCTGGTTTTTTCACCATTTGGGTGGCTATTATAAATGGCATTGTTTTCCTAATTTCTTTTTCAGAGTCATCTTTACTAGTACAAATGAATCCAAGCAATTTTTTAAAAATGTTTTATTGTGATTTATATGATAGTTTACATGGGGAAACATTAGTTTTACATTCATTCTATTGTATATAATTTCATTGCCATGGTTACAATCCCCTCCATGCATCATCAACCAACCAAAGGGTATACCCTGCAAGCCTGCCCCCTACACTCCCCCTCACCCCCAGTCTTCAGCACACAGTCACTCTCCCTCTCTGGATCTCCAAGTGATATTTGTATATTGATCTTGTTCCATGCTGGATCTTTCAATGAATTCCAATAATTTTCTTTCTGAGTCTTTGGGGTTTCTTATGTATATGATCATATTATCTGCAAATAGAAAAAATTCTACTTCTTCTTTGCCAATTTGGATGCCTTTAATTTCCCTATCTTGCCTTATAGCTCTAATATTGAATACGTTTGGTGATAATGGGTTTCCTTGTCTGGTTCCTGTTGACAAAAGGAGGGCCTTAAGTTTCTCTCCATTGAGAGTTATATTAGCTGTTGGTTTTGTATATATGCTCTTAATTATGTTGCAAATTTCCCTTTAATACCTACTTTGTTATGTGTTTTTATCAAAAATGGGTTTTGACTTTGTTTAAATACCATTTCTGAATCAATCGATATGATTATGTTGTTCTTTTCCTTTTTAATATTTATAAGGTAGATTACATTGATTGTTTTCCTAATAGTGAATCATTCTTGCATTACTGACATGAATTGCACTTGGTTATGGTGAACTATTTTTTGATATGTTGTTGAATTCTACTGGCTAGGATTTTGTTGAGAATAACCATTATTTTTTGACCCCTACATTTATATAGCTACTAAAACTCATCCAAAATTTTATATGGGGAATGTAGTTATTGTCCCTGAATTGCACCTGTAAATATGGTTGAAAAGTGTTATTACATATATTTCACAACAATAAAAATTATATGACAACAAAAACAAACTGCTCCAAATATTAAACCCCATAAGTATGGGTTCCATGGCACAATGCAGAACAAATTTTAATTTGTTTAACTAAAACAAATAACCTGATGATGAATGGAATTTCACTCTCCCAATATTTTAAGATGAATGCCTTCTGTTTTTCCTAATTGTCTACAAACATAAGTGTAGCATCTACCATATGTTGAGTGACTGCTTTATTAGGTAAAGATTTACTTCAGATTCTTACTGAAAGCTAGGTACTCAAACACTGAAGTAGAAAATCGTAGACATAAAGTCATGTGTCTTAGTTTTCATGGTTCCCAAATATTTCATCCTTTGGGTGGCTATTGTATTGTGTTGCTTTTCTAATGGCCTTTTCAGCACTGTCATTGTTACTATGGATGAGTCCCACTGATTTTTGAATGTTGCTCTTATACCCTGCCACTTTGCTGAATCTTCCAATGATGTCTA
>NW_006408850.1:2292658-2293207 GCF_000296735.1 Chrysochloris asiatica
TCCATCTCATTTATTTCTGCTCTTATCATTATTATTTCTTTTCTTTTGGTGACTGTAGGTTCCTTCTCTTGGTCTGTTTCTAGTTTTTGGAGATGCTGTATTAATGTGTTAATTTTGGTTCTTTCTTCTTTTTGGATGTGTGTATTTATTGCAATAAATTGTCCTCTCAGCACCGCTTTCACCATGGCCCAAAGATTTTGTTATGTTATGTTTTCATTCTTGTTTGTTCTAGTAACTTTATGAATTCGCGTTTAATTTTTTTGTTTACCCAGTCACTTTTCAGCAGGGTGTTATTAAGTTTCCATGTATTCAACTTTATTTCTTTGGTCTTCTTATTGCTGATTTCTAGTTTTATAGCATTGTGGTCGGAAACATGCTTTGTAGTATTTTGATGTTTGCTATTTATGGAGGTTTGTTTTGTAACCTAACACATGATCAATTCTGTAGAATGTTCTACGTACACTGGAGAAGAATGTGTATTGTGCTGTTGTTGGGCTGAATGCTCTGTACACATCTATGAGGTCAAGTTGGTTGATTGTGCTGTTTAGT
>NW_006408850.1:2293467-2294746 GCF_000296735.1 Chrysochloris asiatica
CCGATTCATAACCACTACGCTACCAGAGCTCCTTTTGATCATGAGATAGTGTCATTCTTTTATCTCTTATGCTGGTTTTTGTCTTAAAGTTTACTTTATGTGAGATTAGTATTGCCATTCCTCCTTGTTTACTGTTGCAGTTAGCTTGGTATATTTTTTCCATACTTTAATTCTAAGTCTGTTTTTGTCTTTATGTGTAAGGTATGTCTCTTGCAGACAGCATATTGAAGGGTATTTTTTCTTATCCATTCTGCCCCTCTCTGTCTCTTGACTGATGCATTCAATCCATTGACATTCAATGTAATGATCGATTGGTATGAATTAATTGTTACCATTATGTTAATTTTTTGGTAGTGCTGTTCGATCCTTTGTTCTGCTGCCTTCTTGTGCTGAGTGTGTGTTTTGTGCTATTTCTTGTTGGTTTCTTCTTAGTTTTCATGTTTGCTTGTTCTGCTTGTTTGTTCATTTCCATGGCAAGTTGTGAAATATTAACTTGCTTTGGGGTTACCTTATAGTCTGTTCACTTTTCTCTCCATTTAAGACAATCTATTGTATCCTGTAGTCTACCTGACCTCCTCATTACCTGGATCTCTGTTCGTACATTTTTCCCTTCTGTGACATTGATATTATTTTGATCTTCAGTTGACCTCCAAGATCCTTTGAATTTGTTGTTGTAATTTTATTCTGTTCTGGACTCTGCTATCTGTTGTATGAGTTTCAGGTGGTGTTGCCTGTCAAACTCTGGTTGTTGTCTGTTTTTGTTGGTTTTCAGTCCAAAGAAGTCCCTTTAGGATATTTTTAAGTGCTGGATTGGCTTTGACAAAGTCAGAGCTTAATCTGATTTTAAAGTCAGAGTTTAATCTGATTTGCTTGCCTTTGTAAGTAACTTCTTTTGCCCTGGCTGCTTTTAGAATTTTCTCCTTGTCTTTGATTTTGGAGAGCTTGATTATTATATTTCTTGGTGATTTTCTTTTGGGGTCTATCCTTCCTGGGGTATGTTCAGCTTCTTGAATGTTTATCTTCTCGTCTTTCAAGATGTTAGGGAAATTTTCTTCCAGAAGCTCTTCAACTATCTCCTCTGTGGACTTCTCTGATTCTTCCTGTTGCAGAATGCCAATAATTCTAAAGTTGTTCCTCTACATGTAATCCAGCATGAATTTTAGACTCTCTTCAGATTTTTCTATCCTTTTTTCTGCTTGCTCTTCTATCTTAGCAGTATTGAGAGCTTTGTCTTCCAGCTTGCTGATTCTGGCTTCCATCTTTTCAATTCTAATGTTTT
>NW_006408850.1:2298212-2298780 GCF_000296735.1 Chrysochloris asiatica
GGAAACATTAAAACTATGAGGAAACTCACAAGAAAGAACACAAAAATCATGAACTCAACAAAGGAAGACACACTGAACAAAGAAGCAGCAACACCGCAAAAAAACACAAACATAGTGGCAGCAATTAATCAATGTATATCGATAATTACACTGAATGTAAATGGATTAAATGTACCTGTTAAGAGACGGAGGGTGGCAGAATGGATAAGAAAAAAAGATCCTTCAATATGCTGTCTGCAAGAGACACATCTCACACATAGAGACAAAAACAGATTAAAAGTCAAAGGATGAAAAAAATATACCAAGCTAATTGCAATAAAAAGGGAACAGGAGTGGCAGTACTAATCTCTGATAAAATAAACTATAAGGCAAAAAACAACATAATAGATAAAGATGGACAATATCTCATGATTAAAGTGACAATTGAACGAGATGAGATAACCATAATAAATATCTATGCTCCCAATGAAAGAGCACCAAAATATATAAAACAAACTCTAATAGATTTTGAAGAAAGAAATAGATGAATGTACAATAATAGTGGGTGATTTTAATAAACTACTTTCAA
>NW_006408850.1:2298880-2308109 GCF_000296735.1 Chrysochloris asiatica
TCTTTCAAGATGTTAGGGAAATTTTCTTCCAGAAGCTCTTCAACTATCTCCTCTGTGGACTTCTCTGATTCTTCCTGTTGCAGAATGCCAATAATTCTAAAGTTGTTCCTCTACATGTAATCCAGCATGAATTTTAGACTCTCTTCAGATTTTTCTATCCTTTTTTCTGCTTGCTCTTCTATCTTAGCAGTATTGAGAGCTTTGTCTTCCAGCTTGCTGATTCTGGCTTCCATCTTTTCAATTCTAATGTTTTACCTTTCAGAGTATTGTTCATTTCTGATATTTTATTATTAATCATCTGGACCTCTTTTTGCAGGTTTTGAAATTTTCCCAATGCTGTATCAATCTTGTTTGATTGCTCTTGTAGTACTTTCCTGACTTCTTCCTTGTTTTCTCCACCCCTTTATGGAACATGTGAATTTGTTTCCATATCGTTCTTCAGACAAATCCAAAACCTGCTATTCCTCTTCTGGAAAGCCGTTGTGTGTCTCCAGCACCTTTGTCTCAGTTACTCTTTTCTGATTTTGGAAATGTTTTGAGATTTTTTGTTGTGTTTCATTGGTCATTTCTAGTAATTATGTGAGTTTTTAATGCTTAAACGGATGTTTGTTGCTGTGTTATTAAGCTTACTGTGTGTCTCCTGGTGGATATGATCAGGAGATAGGCTTCCCTTTTTGCATGTAATGTTTGTTGTTGTTGTTAAGTGCCATTGAGTTGATTCTGACCCATAGCAACTCTGTATAGGGTTTCCAAGGAGCAGTTGGTGAGCTTGAACCACTGACTTCGCAGTTCAAATGACTTTGCACTCTGACGCATTAGCCCACAGCACCACACAAATGCTTAGCAGCTGTTATTGGCTCTTGTCTTAATGGTGGAATATTATGGGATATGCTTTTAGGTTGGCTATATCGCCACAATTGCTGTCTCTTCTTGGGTAACATAGGGAGAAAAAGCTCCCACCTCCAGGAAAAGTGTGTGATCAAAAGGATAAAAAATAGAAACAATATAAAAGCAAAGACACCACTTTGAAACAAAAATAAAGCTGTGGCTGACTGGCCAATCACCTTGCTACACAGGCAGTGTGTGTGCACCATAGAGGCCTCCAGAAGTGGGTGGTGGTGTGCACTTGCTCAGGCCTCTCCTCTAGTCACCACCATAGAGGTGCATAGATCGATATTGAGAAGTTAATGGGAGAAAGATTATCTACTATTTTTCTCTCTGAAGGTCAGTTAGGTAACTGCGTGTGCACAGCATAATTCTCAAGATAGTTGTGTCCTTTTATGTCGGGGTTTTACAGATTGTTTATATGGTTTGTCTGTCAGGCCCGACAGGCCTGCTTTTTTCTTGCTGGATATGCAGGGTTAAAGGGTCCTGCACAAGTTAATTTTAGGGCTGCGACCAGCAGCCACCAAAGAATTTGCCTTTGGGTCCGATAGGGCTCTATCTCTCTGTGCTGTGGGAAAACTTTGGGCTCAACACTAGACTCTTTTTTGGGGGGTGTGCACCCACCCACCTGAAGGCATCCAGGCTGGGTAAAGAAGGTGTGACAGGGAAGAGGAGGGGAAAATGTGTAGAATTCCCTCCCGCACCTCCTTTTGCAAATGTCACTGCACTGTTTTTAGTGCCAGTTCCCTGTGCTGGTCTGGCTATAGCCCCACCCTCTGAACTCTGCCCAGGCGGAGTGGCTGCAGAGGGAGTCCCGTGCCTAGTGCAATTCCTAAATCACAGTATTTTCCTTTATACTGTGATTTTTTTCACTGGTGTGTGTGGGAAACTGATGCCCTGCACCTTATGCTAGATCCAGAGCTCTGGTGCTGTTCCATGAAAGCAGCTTCTCTGGGTTTTCAGTCCCTCCCCCATGGAGCCTGTCCTACCTGACTCTGCCTCAGCTGCTGCCACAACCAGAAGTCCTCAATACATCTTAATAATATGCTTTATCAATTTCACACTGAAGAAGTTGGCTATTGTTATTGTTGTTAAATGTTATAGAGTTGGTTCTGACTCATAGTGACCCTGTATAGAATAGTGTTTACCAGGAGCTGCTGGTGAATTTTCTGACAGTGTTCAAATGTCCTTGTGGTCTATTGCAACTTTTTAATGTCATCATTACTGGCTTTAGTGTTTGGTAAGTAAATTTGAATAATAGTGCTATTAATTTGTTCTCCTTGAAGGCATATGGCTATCAGTGTATCAAAAACTCTATTGTGGTTCAAGATAGATCTTGAAATGTTCTTCTTTTAAAGGAAGAATGCTATGCCATTCCTCTTGAATTTATTGTTCCTTGGTAGTAAACCATTAGATTGTCTTAATCAGCATAGCCAATACCAGTCCATTTCAGCTCACTAACTCCTAGGATATTGGACTTTATGCATTCCATTTCATTTTTGATAACTTCCAATTTTCCTAAATTCATACTTCATATATTCCATGTTATGATTATTAATGATATTGATATTATTGTGTCTACCATATAGTGGTGTTATAGGATAAGCACTGAACCAAAAGGTCCATTTGAACAACAAGGTGGTGACTCAAACCCACGAGTTGCTACTTGGAAACCATATATAGGGTTATTGTGAATTGAAATGGACTTCTTAACACTTAACAACAATAAAGGAGCTCTGGTAGTGTAGTGGTTACGAATTGGGCTGTGAATCTTAAGGTCAGCAGTTCGAAACTACCAGATGCTCTGCAGGAGAAAGATGAGGCTTTCTGCTCCCGTAAACATTTACAGCCTTGGAAACCCTGCACAGGGTCGCTATGAGTCGGAACCGACTTGATGACACTTAACGACAACAACAACAACCATATTTTACATTACTAGTAAGGTAAAGACTTATTAAAAATGTTTACAGAAAGAAAGGTATTAATACATGGAAGACGAAGATCGTTGAGATGAAGTCATGTCTAAAGTCATATGGCTAAAGGGTCTAAATTTGAACACTAGTGTGTGAAGTGATTCCAACTTCTGAGGAGGAGACAGGACTCAAGCACACCATTGAGCATTCTCCCAGTCCTCTTTGTGACATTTTGAAGCTTAGCTACAAAATGTCAGAAAGAGTCTAATTACACAGCCATAGTATTAGACTTCCTCTCTTTTTGATGTTTGGCTTCTTTCCATATTCACAAATTTATGTAAAAGATACCTAATTGGCTTAATAATTCCTATACGTCTCTTATCCCTCACCCACCCAGGGAAAAGTTCCTCTTTCATTCCATTCAAAATATAAATATGCCCTATTGCATAGGGCTTCTGGGTGGGGAATAGAAAAGAGGGGAGTTAAAGAAAATAACAAACTATTAAGGAACCAAAAAAGGAAATTAGGAAAACTGCTTTTATTCATTGAAACAGAGAAGAAATTAGTAAATGTAGTGCTGTTTCAGAAATTGAAATATGTAACTGTCTTTCTAAGGCAAGCTATACATGTTTTAAAAAACATTTTTTCTGAATAGCTCTGTGGAAGCTAGAAAAAGCTACAAGGTACAATTATTGTTCCTGAAGCATGTTTTATACAGGATGAAGATGTTCAATAAAATATTTGTGTGCATTTCTTCACTATGTTAAGGCTGAGGAGGGATGGGGAGGCATTGTGTTTAACTGTCAGTGTTCATCTTACAAAAATGATCTCAAATGCTGTTAAGCATTCATAAAGCAGATATTAAACCTCAAGGAAGAACAATTAACTCTGTTCCATAAAGATAGGACACACTCTGACCAAACTTGGTGGTTGGTTCTAGTTAAGTCATTGCTACTTAGCCTTAGTTTCTTTCCTTTAAAATGAAGAGAATAGACAAGATGTATTCTAGAGTACCTCCCCACTATTCAGAGATACATAGAAATCCATTGAGAGTTGAATAAATAATTTCAAAATATCTGCATAAGAATTCAAATATGAAAAGTTAACTCACTATCTTCAGAAAATGGGAGCAGGGTGGCTCCAAAGATAAGCAATGGACTGTGAACCACAAGGTCATCAGTTCAATCCCACCAGTGTAGAAAGATGAAGCTTACTACTCCCACAAAGATTTACAGCCTCAGAACTCTATACAGGGTAGCTATGAGTTGGAACCAACTCTTGACAGCCCTTAACAGCAACAATCAATAAGAAAAAAATAAAAATAAAATCAGTGTTTACCATTTCACCAAAGAAGACATTCAAGAAGTCAATAAATGAAGAAAAGATTGAGATCATTAGTGTTATAGATATTAAAATAAAAATTAAAATTAAATATCATCTTACCAGCATTAATAGCAAAGTTCACAAAAACAGAGAAAACAATGCTGGTGAGTCTGTAAAATGGTGCAATTTGAAAAAGAGTGTAATACTTCCTTACATATTTGGAAATAGAAATACCATATGACTGAACAATCCTTCTACACGTTACATCTTAGAGAAAGAACAGCCACGTTGTGAATATATTACTATACACACATGTTCATCATAGCACTATTTACAATAGTAAAACAGATAAATCAACCTGAATGCCAATCAATGGAAGAATGGATAAATAAACTTTGGTACATACACAAATGGAATGCTGTTGTTGTTGTTAACTACCATGGAATTCATTTCAGCTCATAGTGACCCTGTATAGGATTTCCAAGAAGTGGTTAATGGGTTTGGACTGTCAACCTTGGGGTTAGCAACCCAGTGCTTTTCCTATAGCACCACACCAAGATGCTAATGGGATGCTATGCAATGCTAAATAGTAACAATGAATTTATAAAACACCTCTGTAAAAGTAAGAATGATGCCAGTCATCCCTCCTACAACACTCTATGCAGCTTGAGTTTGAGAATTCATTGCAATGACAACATAGAACATAAACACCATATGCACAGTTCTGGGGCTTATTAGGGAAGTTAAAGGGTTACAATTCAGGGATAGAAATATTCGTGGTATAGTTCTTCTAGTGAGAACAGCCTATACTAAGCAGTTTCTTGTAGACTGGCCTCTCCAATGAGGTCATTAGTCCTTGACCTGGTCTCTGCTCTTCTTGGGCAATGTTATTTTTTGGGCTGCTGATAACTGCCTAAAGGATACACCATTCCAACAAAAACCTCAGTCAGAAGGCAGTTGTCTTTAGCTCACGGTTTAGCAAACCTAGCTCCCTTCCTAATTAAATGTTTATAGGTACCCCACCATTGCAAGAAAGCTTCCTATCCAAAATCACTCAGCTTTACTTGCTCCATGAGCTGAGAAATCCAACACTATGTCTCATGCTCTGACTCTTGGCTCTTCTGCCATCTCTGCTGCTCTTCTGCTCTTTCTCTGGTGTCACAGCATTCTGTACCTCCGTCAAGGAGGTTCAATTCATAGTGATCTATACAATACAAAGGACACACTCTGTTCCAGGCATTTCCTCATTGTTGGTGAGGTTTAACTATTCATGCTTCTGAGATGGCTCACTTTATACCCATGTTAAGATTCCAAGTTTTACAATGAAATTAGCCCTGTTAACATTCATTCACAAATGAATCATGACTCATCAGGAAAAAAAAAACCTTTGGTGTGGGTTTTACAAAAGCTATGACTAGAGTCTTCTTGACCCAGGTACACTAAAAACATCACTACATCGCACCTAAAATCATGGATGAACCAAGAGGACATTATGGTGATTGAAATTAGACAATCACAAAAGAGCAACAACCACTGTATGTGACCACTATTATAAGAAGTCATGGGAAGGTTTCACACTAAAATAAGCATTCATGACTATCAGTATTGGGAAGAAGGGAGAGTAATTTTGCTGACTAGAGAAGGTAGACACGTGGTAACTTGGGTAAAGGAGACAACAATCTATAACAGGGAGAATGGCAAAAGAATGATGGAGGCATGAGAAGACACAGGGAGGAGTGAAAGAGTTAAAGGCAATACACAATCCTGTAATAACAGAGATCTATAAATAGATCCTTGGGTAGTCACATTTATTGAACAGTTTATATATTTGTCGCAATAAATATATAAAAATTTGAATGAGAAAAGTTGTACATGGGTATTTACATTTGCTGCAAATATATCCATGAATGTGGTGGAGAATAGAGGGGGCAAAGTTATGAAATCTTTTTAGACATTACAAACCACCTTGAATGAATAAATCTATGAGCCTGGAAGCTCAGGATCACACTTCATTTGTATGCAATGCTTAATCGGCATAATAGTCTACTAAGACAGTATTGTACATCTCTCTTTGGTGAGTAGTGACTAATTTTAAAAGCTCATGAATGGTCATCTAAGATGCAATTGTTGATCTCTTTGTGTCTGAAGGAAATAAGAGTGATGGTCCAAGGTCAGTGGGCTAATTGACCATGTGAATATCAATAGCCACAACCCTAAGACCAGAACTATATGGGACCTGGCTACTGCTACCCAACTATCCTGAAATGGGTCACATTAGAAGGTCCTGAGTAGAATGGGAGAAAATGTGGAACAAAATTCAAAATCATAAAAAAGACCATGTCTACTGGTCAGAGGCTCGTAGAAACCTAGATTTTAGCCCTTGGTCACCCTTCTGAATTTTTTTTTTTTTTTTACAATACAAATAAAAGTTTATTGTACAAAATTAAGGCCTTCATATTTCACAGCTTACTAAGACTAAATAAAGTAAGACTAGGTAATTATTTGAGTCCAAAAAAGTTTAATTTTCACACTCTCCCTGGCTCCCTACAATAAAATGATCTGACCAAAAGTTATCCAAACAGACACTATAAATAAAGCAGAGTCCTTTAAAGAAGATGATCCCAAATGTTATTTCTTGGCATAGGTGATCTTCATGGCATGGGATGGGGTGATCTTAAATCCTTATAAAACATCCCTGGCAGCTCCCGCCTGGCCATCATTTTCAAATTCAACAAAAGCAATGTCATACCTCCCAGGTACCAAGCGCACTTCCTTAAAACCAGGGAACTGCTTAAACAGCATGGATAACATCATCTCATTTGTCTCTTCCGGTAAATTATTAAGAAATAAAATATAGTTTGGAGGGTAATCAGGGACCTGAGGACTTGGCGTTGTATTTCCTTGGGTGTTAGCTGAATTTGGTGTACCCTGACCAGGCTTTTTGTTTGCAGCTATTGCTGCTTGTTCCACAGTTTTAGCTTTTTTCTTTTCTTTTTTCTTCTCTTTGTCAGCAAAAGTGCCACGCATTTTAGAAATTATATCAGAATCGGTTTTTGCATATTGGATTTGCATTGGTTTACCATAGAATGGAAATCCTTGTAATTGTCTCAAGGCATTTGTAGATGAGCCTAATTCCTTAAATATAACAAAGGCCTGTCCTCTCATCTTCATAGTCTTTAAAGCCACAATATCTACCACATGGCCAAACTGAGAAAACAGAGCATATAAGGATCTCTTCAATTCTTCTTTTTTAATTTTGTCATTCATATTGTTGATATAAATTGTATGATTAGGTCTGATATCCATGTTTTCAGTCAAGTCGTTCAAACAGCCTGTGGCTCCCTCCCGTTTGAATAAAAAACCCGGTCACCCTTCTGATTTAGAACTGAATTTACTCCTGCTGCTCAAATTTCAGACAAGTAAATGGGTATATAGGAGGGACAACAACATCAGTGAGATACACACACCATAGAATGGCCAGCCATTTTGAGATCAAAAGGGTAGTATTTAACCAATGACAAATTTCAGAAGTGTTGGAAGGAAGGAAGAACAGAAACAAGAAGCACAGAAAGGAAGTGGGATCAGTGATGCTACATTGAGGGATTGCAATCATGAAGATGAAACAAAGTGTCTGATGTGTTGAATGTAAAACTGCTGATCTGCTCTGTAAACCGTCACACAATTCACAGTAAGAAGTGAAAATGATAGAAAAAAATGTCATTGTGTATCATAATCAGATCCTAAGGTGAATGTTGTTGTTAAGTGCCTTTGAGTTAGTTCTGACTCATGGTGACACTTCATAGACTTTGTGAGACTGGAAATCACTGTGGGAGCAGAAAGTCTCATCTTTGTCTTATGGAGCAGATGTTGGGCTACAACAGCTAACTGTGTGGTTTGCAGTCCAGTGCTTATTCTCTAGATTGATCACACTCCTAAATTGAATGCAATGATCAGTTAATGTTTCCTTCTATCTAAAACAGCAATTAGTGATGACTTGATAAACTTTTATCAAGTTCACATTCTATATACTGTATACAGCACAACATCTCTAATTTGCACAATACCTTCACTAATAATAATACCTCTACTAATAATCTTATTTGCTTATGAGGAAATTTCGTGCTGCAAAAGATAACTTCTTCAGTTATTATTTATCTAGTATGTATATTTGGTCAGAGGTAAATAGAATGCAGGGATATTGATTCCAAATTCCATATTAAAAACAGTTAAGCACTCCACTAGTAATTCAGAGGTTCATTGTTTGAACCCATTCAGTTGAAAGAAATGTATGGAAATCTACTCTGAAATATCATAATCATAATGGGGTTACCATGAGTCAGAACTAACTAGATTATAATTGGTTGATTTTGTTTTTGTTTTTTTAAATATTCACCTCCTGGTGATATCTGTGAATATGTCCTTCTCAGGAGTTAAAAAGGACAAACTCCTCAGATATAAGTTTATGACTCTGCACAAAGTAATTGATTAATATGTATTTGTTAGTTGATTCTGATGTTGGCTCACTCAAAATTAATCCTAAAATAATCAATGAGCTGAATAGAGTTGAAAAAGTAAATAAATAAGGAGAACAAACAAGATGGTGGATCGGGTGGAAGTGCAGTAAAGGAACTCCGCCAGCAACAACACAGAATACCCGACCAAGCAGGCCCAGGGGATGGTCCCAGAACTCAGAACCACATAAAGGAATATTTAAAAGGTTGGAAGGCTTACAGCTGGGAGAGTTTGTGGCAGAAGCAAGAAATCCATTGCTTTCTAGTCCAGGACGCTCAGGTGCTCCAGGCACCGCCATCTTGGGTGAGACCAAGAGTGGGAAGGATCGGAGCAGCCACAGATGCCTGGCAGAACTGCACAGATAAAGGTATGGACATTATTTTCTCTTGGTAGCTGTTCATTGGTCCCTTGCTGTCTGCACAACTCCATAGGGGTACCTGAGCTAGTGGGCACCAGTCCCACCCTCGGAGGGTTGTACTATGCATGTGCACAGATCTCCTTGAAATTTAAAGAGACAGTTTCCAATTAAAACCAAATGGCCACAGCCAGCCCTGAACTGTTTACAACTAGAAAAAAGGCCTGAACAGGGATTGTGG
>NW_006408850.1:2308209-2309493 GCF_000296735.1 Chrysochloris asiatica
AAATGTGAATCCCAGAATTATGAAGGCCATCAATGAAAAAATCAGGACAAATGTGAGGGCACTAATTCAGGGAATACACAAACCACAAAAAATTTTGAAAACTACACAAACAAAAGTAGACAAAATAGATGAGTGGGACATACTAAAAATTAAAAACTTAGGTGCATCAAAGAAATTCACCAGACGAGTAAACAGGGAACCCACAGAATGGGAAAAAATATTTTGCAATGACACATCAGACAAGGGACTCATTTCTAAACTATATAGGAAACTACAACAACTCTATAAGAAAAAGACAAATAACCCAATTAAAAAGTGGGCATAGGACATGAATAGACACTTCACCAAGGAAGAAATCTGGGCAGCCAACGTATGAAGAAATGTTCACGATCACTAGCCATTAGAGAGATGCAAATCAAAACAACAATGAGATATCATTTCACACCAGCAATAACAGAAAAGATTTAAAAAGTAGAGGACAATAAATGCTGGTGGGGATGTGGCAAGACTGGGAAACTCCTGCATTGCTGGTAGGACTGCAAAATGGTCTAAGCTCTCTGGAAAGCAATATGGCATTTCCACAGAAGGTTGAAAATAGAAATACCTTATGATCTAGCAATTCCTCTACTTGGTATTTACATACAAGAAAAATGAGCCACAACACGAGAAGATATATGCACACCAATGTTTATAGCAGCACTATTTACAATAGCAAAAAATGGAGGCAGCCAAAGTGCCCATCAACTGAAGAATGGGTAAACAAACTGTGGTACACACACACAATAGAATACTATGCTACCTTGAAGAATAACAAGGAAGCTGCAAGCCACCTCGTAACATGGATAAACCTTGAGGGCATTATGTTGAGTGAAATTAGTCACAAAAAGAGAAACACTGCATAGAACCACTACTATAAAAGACTAAGAAAAAGAACCCATAATAAAGGGGAGTGCAGGGAATTCTTTGTTGATTGCTGAGATGTTGGGGGTGGGTGAGGGAAGGGAGCAAAGGTGGAATAAAGGGCAGGGATTAGACACAGGATAGTTTGGGTGCTGGGGAGTGATGTAATATACAAGAAGGCAGAGAGGAATGGAAGAACAAAGCAGATTAGAGATCAGTTAGGCAGGTTTGAATGGGCTAAGTGGGACAGAGGTAAATAATGATGTATGCACAACCTTGGAACAATAGAGCTCTGGGCTACAGAGATTGAGACATGGTTGGAATGGAGAAAAGGGGGGAATAATGTTAAGATGCTTGGTTGTCTCTTGAATCTTGGTTTTCCTT
>NW_006408850.1:2309593-2315606 GCF_000296735.1 Chrysochloris asiatica
ACCACAATGGTACTAAGAAGTCAAAATGACCAGATTTCATCTCTCATACTTTGGACATATTATCAGGATGGACCAGTCCTTGGGGAAAGACATCATTCTTGGTAAAGTGAAGGGTCAGAAAAAAAGAGAGAGACCCCCAACAAGATGGATTGGCACAATGGCAGCAGCAATGGACTCAAGTGTAGCAGCAACTGTGAGACTGACACAGGACCGGGCAGTGTTTTGTTCTATTGTACATAGGGTCGCTATGGTTGGGAACCTACTAGACAGAGCCTAACAACAACATGGAGGAGTTCTT
This sequence comes from Chrysochloris asiatica, assembly GCF_000296735.1. NCBI lineage: Eukaryota > Metazoa > Chordata > Mammalia > Afrosoricida > Chrysochloridae > Chrysochloris > Chrysochloris asiatica. The sequence goes on from NW_006408850.1 coordinate 2,309,892, forward strand.
ATCTGTCCTATAGAGTCTCTATAAGCTGGAATCACCTTGATGGTAGTGGCTAGGATTTCTGTTTTCCAGGTAGGGATACAAAATTTTAGAGATTTAAGTATAGAGATGATATAGTTAGAATAGAATGGAGAAACACGTCAAGGCCAGATTTTCTTGAATTCAAATACCAGGGTTTTATCAAATGTGTTGTACTCTATCAGTGGCCAGTAAGGAGAGCTATGCAGTAAGAGAAAGTCTGGACTGAGTCTTGGTCATAGTGGTTTTCATTCTTAGTTCTATTTTGAGTACATGCAGATTCAAGCAAAATGGGTGTATAAGGAGTTTACAAGTGAGGTCGATAATTCATGCAGAGATTAAATGCTTTCCTCTAGGTCAAGCATGCATCTAAGAAACCCAACTCAATTAGAATGCAAGTTAGGGAAGGTTGGACTTAGAAACTGGGCTGTTTTCCAAAACTATGCCATTAACCTAGAAACTAAGCAATTGCTTCCTTTCAACAGTAATATAAAGGATCAGTGGTAACTAACTAGCTACTGCATTGTTGAAATTTTGAATTATCATGACATATCCACCAATTATTTATTTCACATGATTTTCTTTTCTAGAAATTTTTTCAGAAAAATATGTCATAAAAATTTTCACAAATGAATGTTATTATTAAAACTGTAAAAACAAGATGTAGGTGAACTGAGTACTATACGCCAAGGAAAGTCACTTTTTGGAGGTTCTAGGATAAAATAAAAAGCTATGGAAGTGACGTCAGCATTTAAGTAGCTTAATATATTCATTTTTCAGATGAGAAAACTGCCAAATTTCAGTTTTCTGCACACCAACTTGTGGCTTACCATATTTGTGTTATAGTTGGAAAGGCACTTAACTTTTCTTTAACCTCAGGTATTTCACCTATAAAAATCAAAAACCAACCAATTCTCATGGAGTTAATTCTGACTTATGGCAATTCAGATGTGTCAGGGTAGACCTGTGCTCCAGAGAGTTTCCAGTACTGTGTGATCTTTCAGAAGTAGACTGTCAGACCTTTCATTTATAAAGAATGGATGATAATAATAAAACATACCATAAATGGTTAATTAATTACTAAATGGAAGAATGAATAGAAATCACACAGGGTATCACTTGCAACAGGAGGACTTTTTGCTAAATGTTGGCAAATTCCAGTTTACATCAAATATCTCCTTCAGATATCTGTTTAATATTTCATGTCATCCATGAAGCAGCTCCCTTTAACTCACATGAGATTGCTTTCTTTGACTCCCCTTCACGCTGTGCTAGAAATTTCATCTCTTTAATTATTAATGCTTAAGTAGCTTATTTATGTGCAAAACTTTGATTATAAATTAAATTACAAGTTCTATGCATAGTCTAGTGTGGTGCTGTAGGATAAGCAAAGTCGGCAATTCAAATCTAGCAGCTGCTTTGTGGAAATCTTATAAAGGGTTGCTATGTGTTGCAAATTGACTTGACAGCATTTAACAATAGCAACAACATGCAGAACATATACTGAAATTTCCACAGCATTCCCATATTCTCCAAGCATGTTGATTTTACAGTTTAATTTAACTAGGATTTCTTTTTGTAATGTTCATCTTTAGTTACCACATGGCATTGAAAACTGGAGGTTATTTAATATCTTTAATGAAACACTTCTTGTCAGCACTTTACAAAAACTCACATTTTCCAGACAACAGAATGGCCTAGTCCAATGCCATCTTCACAATTGTTGGGACCATCATTGCTGACACTGTATAAATCCATCTCATTGGGGTCTTGCTATTTTTCATTGATGCTCCAATTTACTGAGTATGATGTTCTCCTCCAGGAACTGGTCCCTCCTGACAACATGTCTTGTTATCCTCACTTCTACGGAGTATTATGGCTGTACTTCTTCCAAGAAAGTTTGTTTGTTCTTCTTGAAGACCATGGTATCTTCAATATTCTTCACCAACACCATAATTCAAATGCATTGATTCTCCTGTGGTCTTTCTTATTCATTAACCAATTTTCACATGCATATGAGGCAATTGAACTTGCCATGGTTTAGGACAGGTGCTACCTTAGTTCTTGTTTTACACTATGTTCTCTAGGGAAGCCAAGTGAATGAAGTTGATAAATGTATTGAAAGAGGCACAACCAGAATGCTCCTTAGACATCAGGACAGAGAGAGTTCATCTATCATACTTTGGATATAGTATCAGGAAGGACCAGTGCCTGGAGAAGGACATCATGTTTGGTAAAGTAGAAAGTCAGCAAAACAGAAGATCCTAGATAAGGTAGATGGTTACAGTGGCAACAGCCATGGGCTTAAGCATGACAGCAGTTATGAGGATGATGCAGGTTTGGAGAGTGTTTTGTTTTGCAGCACATAGTGTCATTATGAGTCATAACAATTCGATGGCACATAACAACAAATATACCATTAAGTTAGTTATAACTCAAAACCACCCTGTATAGGGTTTCTTAGGAGCAGCTGATGGGTTTGAACTGCTGACTTTAAAGTTAGCAGTTCAGAGCTTAATCTAAAACACCACACCAGGATTCCATATATATGTATATAAAAAATGGCTCACACATTGTATAGATGAGCAAGTACCAAATCCATGGGTCAGATGAATTGAGATCAACAGATCAGTTGACAAGCAGGCAGGTCAGACAGGTAATATGACAAGCTACTGACAACTAGGATTGACAAGCAATAGAGCAGACCACTGGCTAAACTACAAGAACCAGATGTTGGATGGCTAGTCATATGCAAAACCCAGACCCAAGAGAAAGCAAGACAACTTTGTCTGAGCTTTCGTCAAAATTTCTTGGTGTAAGCAAGTGAGCGCTTCCGGTGCTGCATAAGTTTCTTGAAAGTTTTCAACTTGTATCCTATCAATTCCTGGTGCTGTTAAGTGTAGAGAAGCTCAAGGGACTAAAAGAAAGATGAAGTAAAAGAAATGAACAGAAAAATTCCAAAGTCAGCTTGCAAAGACTTTGTAAATAATTATAATGAAACATGCAAATACTTAGAATTAGAAAACCAAAAGTGGAGAACACACTAAGCATTTCTTAAGCTGAAAGAAATGAAGAAAAAAATTCTAATTTTCACTTGCAATATTGAAGGATTCATCAGTAAGCATCAAAAGAATATGGAAGGAAACCCAAGAAACCAGCTTATGCAAAGAAAAAATGTGGCATCATGATGGGAAGAAGACTCATTAACAATCTGCAATATGCAGATAATACAACCTCACTTGCTGAAAGCTAAGAGGACTTAAAATATTTACTGATGAAGAACAAAGACCACAGCTTTTAGTATGTGTTTCATCTCAAAGTAAAGAACAAAAATCTTCACCACTGGACTAATAAATAACATCATAATAGATTATGATTATAAAAGATTGAAAACAAGACTTAATTTTTCTTGGGTCAACCATCAATATTCATGGAAGCAGAAGTCAAGAAATCAAACCTTATATTGCATTAGGCAAATCTGCTGCACAAGAAATCTTTATAGTGTTGAAGAGCAGAGATAATCAGTTTGAAGACTAAAGTTCATCCGACCTAAGCCATAATATTTTCAATAACCTCACATGCATGTGAAAGTTGGACAGTGAATAAAGAAGAGCACAGAAGAATTGATGAATTTAAGATATGGTGATGGAGGACAATATTAAAAGTCCCATTAACTACCAAACGAACAAACCAATCTGTATTGGAAGAAGTACAGCCAGAATGCTCCTTGGAAGCCAGGATGGCCAGACTTCGACTCTCATACTTAGGTCATGTATCAGGGGATCAGTCCCTGGAGAAGTTATCATGCTTGGTAAAATGGAGGGTCATAGAAAAAGAAGACCCCTTAACTAGATGAATTGGCACAGTATCAGTAACGATGGGCTCAAATGTAGCAATGATTATGAGGTTGGAGCAGGATCAGGCAGTTTTTCGTTTTATTGTGCCTACTGTCACTATGAGTCAGTACTGACTTGATGGCACCTAACAATAACAACAATAATGTTCTTTGTAGCACTCTTTGCGACAGCACAAAAATGATATCAACTTAAATGTTCATCAGTAGAAGAATGGATAAACAAATTTTGGTACATACACACAGTGGAATACTATGCAATGCTGCTGCATATCAATGAACTTGTGAAACACATCATAACATGGATGAACCTGAAGAACATTATGCTTAGTGAAACTAGTCAATCACAAAAGGACAAACGTTGCATGAAGCCACTGTTGTAAAAACTTCAGAAAATGTTTTCGCTCTAGAAGAAGCATTATTGGATGGTTGCCAGGGTTAAGAGGGAAATGGAAAGGGAAGTAATTCACTAAATAAAGAGTTGTTGTTAAGTGCCACTCAGTCGGTTCCAACTCCTAGTGACCTTGTCTGTATAGGGTTTCCTAGGAGTGGCTGGTGAGCTTGTACCACCAATCTTTCTGATCAAACTGACTTTGCAGTCCAGAACGTTAACCCACAGCACCACACACAGGATATTTGTACAGCTACAAACTTATCCATGAATGTGATGGAGTAGAGAATTGGCAAAGTTATAAAAACTTTTTAGACAATACCAAACACCTTGAGGAAATAATTTTATTGGACTGAGAACTCAGAACCATAGTCTTGGGGTATACTATGGTCAACTGACATAACATAGTAATAAAAACAATGTTCTACATCCTACTTGGTGAGTAGCAGCTATGATTTCATGCAATGTTTGTCCTTTTGTGACTGACTAGTTTCACTCATCATAATGTTCTTCAGGTTCATCCATGTTATGATGTGCTTCACAAGTTCATTGTTATGCATCAGCATTGCATAGTATTCTACTGTGTGTATGTACCAAAATTACATGAGCAATGCAACTATAGGTCTCTCTATCTGAAGGTAAAAAGAGTGATGAGAATTGTAGATGCTTCGGAACAGCCAGTCCAATGGATGCATGGACCACGTGAATATCAGCCTCCATGATGCTGAGACCAGATAAACTAGATCATTCCCAGCTACTACTACTAACAGCTCTAAAAGGAATCACATTAGGAGGTCTTGGATAGAGTGGGAGAAAATGTGAAACAAATCTCAAGATCATAGAAAAGGCCATATTTTCTGGTCAGATAGAGACTGGTGGAATTCAGAGACAATAACCCTTTGTCATCCTTAAGATCTGGAATTGAACTATCACTCCTCTGGCTCAACTTTCTGCCAAACAATAGATAGGTATAAAGGAGGCCAACAACACTAATTGAGGCACACACACCATACACCCATTTAAGTTCCAAAAAACATCATTTATCCAAGGAAACAATTCAGAAGGTTTGAAGAAGAAGGAAGAATGAAAATATGAACAACAGGAGGAAGTGGGAAAAATGATGTTCCATTGAGGAGATTGTAATCATGGAGATTAAATGAAGTGTATTGTTTGTTGAATGGAAAGTTAATGATCTGCTCTGTTAAGCAATTTTCAATTGACAATACAAAGTTAAAGAAGAATGAAAAAGGGGAAATGGTCTTGAACTCACACAAAGCATCCTCCATCCTGCATAAATGAAACTACTTAGTCAAATGTACACCAGAAAAACTGCATTAATCAGAAAGGAAAAGTAACAAAGAATTTTACCATCCATCAGGATCTCTGTATGGGGCAAAACATCTCTGGAATAAATTGAAAACACAGATTTGCACAATGCTTCAGTGAGAAGTTCAAA
>NW_006408850.1:2322743-2330730 GCF_000296735.1 Chrysochloris asiatica
CCAGTGGTACTAAAAGAAGTGCAATCTGCACTGAAGGAGTTGGTAGATAACCAGGTTCCAGGAATTGAAGGAAAACAAATTGAAAATGCTTAATAAACTGAAGCAGAACTGAAGTCTTTCACTTGTCTATGCCAAGAAGTATGGATGACAACTTCCTGGCCAAATAACTAGAAAAGACCCATACTTGTGGCCTTTCCAAAAAGTGATGAAACAGAACCAGAAATCATCAAACAATATCATATGCAAGTAAATTTTTGTTGATGATAATTAAAAAGCAGTTGCAACAGTATATCAACAGTATGTCAACTTCAAGCCAGGTTCAAAAGATGATATAGATGTAGGGCTATCATTGCTGACTTCAGATCTTGGCTGAAAACAGAAAATACCAGAAAGTTTATTTGTGCTTTATTGACTATACAAAGGCATTTGACTGTGTGGATAATAACAAACTATGGATAATATTGTGAAGACTGAGTATTCCAGAAAACCTAATTGTGCTCATGAGGATTCTGTACATAGAACAACATACAGGTGTTAGAACAGAGCAAGAGGATAGTGAATGGTTTAAAATTAGGAAAGGTGTGTGCCAGGTTTGTATTTTTTTACAATATTTTCTCAGTGTGGATGCTGAGAAAATAATCCAAGATGCTTGATAATGTGAAGAACATGACATCAAGATTAGAAAAAAACCTCATTAATGAACTGTGATGTGATGTGCAGATGACACTATGACACTACCAAGCTTACTGGATCAAAGGCTTTTGCCTTCAGTATGGATTGTACCTTAATGTAAAAAAAAAAAAAAAAAAAAAATCCCCAAAACTGGACCCGTAAATAATATCATAATAATTGGAGAAAAGATTGAAGTTGTCAAAGATTTCATTTTGATTGGGTCCAAAATCTGCTCTTATGGAAGCAGCAAGAAATCAAACTATGTATTACTTTAGTCAAATTTGCTTCAAGAGACCTTTTTATACATTAAAGAACAAAGAATTCAGTTTGAGACCTAAGAGGTCTGGCCCAAGCTGTAGTATTTGCAATTACCTCACATGCATGTGAAAGTTGGACAGTGAATAAGGAAGACTATAGAAGAATTGATACATTCATTTGAATTACAGTGTTGGGGAAGAAAGTTGAGGCCTGAAGAAGAAAACAAAATCTGTGTTGGGAGAAGTAAAACCAGAATGCTCCTTAGAAATCAGCATGGTGAAACATCATTATTCTTACTTCAAACATGTTACCTGGAAAAGGACATAATGCTTAGTAAAGTGGAGGGTCAATGGAAAAGAAGACCCCCAAAGAGATGAATTGGCACCGTGGCAATAGCAAAAGTCTCAAATGTAGTAACAATTATGAGGATGGTGCAATACCATGCAGTGTTCTGTTTTGCTGTGAATACTGATGCTATGCATCAGAACCAACTGGCCAGCATCTGACAATAACAAAGAAAAATAACTGATAGTGAGCATTTCTTCAGGTTTGTTGGTTGTCTGAATGTCTTCTTTAATGAAGTGTCTGTTTGTATCATTTGTCCCTCTTTTATTAGACTATTTTTATTTTCCTTTTAAAGAATTTAAGTTTTCTACAAACATTGGAAATTAGTCCACTTGTCTGATATGTCACTGCCAAAAAATTTCCCCAGTCAGTGGGTTCTCTTTTTACTCTTTTGGTGAAATATTTTGATGTACATAACTTTTTAATGATTAGGAGGCCCCAGTCATCTAGTTTGTCTTCTGTGTGTGTTTGTCTTCTGTCTGCTGTTAGAGTGTTTTCAGTTGTATTTTGATAGTGTATTTACACCTTGTTGGCATGCAATTTAGTTTGTCCTTATTTTTCCATTAATGATCTTTAACATTCTGCTTTACATTTAGGTCTTTTATTCATCTTTCACTTGTCTTTAAATATGGAGTGAGATATGGATACTGTTTGATTTTTCTGCAGATGGAGATCCAGTTTTGTCAGTTGGTACAAAGTCTATTTCTTCCCTGTACTATATGTTTTAGCCTGTTGTCAGGAGTGCTAGTGTGCTACTGTCAGATAAGCACTGGACCACAAAGCACTGGCAGTTGAAACCCAACAGCTGCTCCTTAGAAACCCTATGCATTGTTGTTAAGAGTGGGAACCAACTCAAAGGAACTTAGCAAGTTCCTTTTCTTCTGAACAACAAGACCTTTGAAAAAGAACAGATGTTTGTAAACGGGTGAATTTAATTCTGAGCTCTCAAGTCTCTTATATTGGTCAGTGAATCTTTCATTGTACTAGGCTGTTTTGACTACCATGGCTGTAGGTTTTGAGATTAGGAGTTGAAAGACATCCTACTTTCTTCTTTTTCTTTAGTAGTGCTTTGCTTATTAAAGGTCTCTTTCTTTCCCATATAAAGTTGACCAGTATTTTAACATCTGTTAATAGAATGATGTTGGAATATGAACGGGTATTGTGTTATATCGCTTTGGGTAATATTGAGATTTTCACAATGCTAAATTTTCCTACCCATGAACATGATATATACTTCCATTTATGTACGACTCTCTTGGTTGCTTTTAGTAGTTTTTTTTATAGTCTTTATATAGGTCATTTGTTTCTCTGGTTAGATTTATTCCTAAGTATTTCATCTTTTTTGGTGGCGATTGTAAATTATGTTGTTTTCCTGATTTTCTTCTCAGAGCTTTCTTTTTTAGTGTACAATATCTGAATAATTTCATGTGTTGATCTAGCAAACTACCATTTTGTTGAATCTTTCAATTGAGTTTTTGTAGTAGGAATGGATATTGGGGTTTGTCAAATACCTTTTCTGCAACTATCAGTAGGATCATGTGATTGTTTACCTTTGTTTTATTTATGTGGTTAATTCGTTGATTGTTTTTCTAATACTGAGTCATCCTTGTATACCTAGTATATACCCCGCTTGTTCATGATGTATTATATATATATTGGCAGATTGTTTTGATTCTATTGGCTAGGATTTTGTTGAGAATTCTTGCATCTATGTTCATAAGGGATGTTATGTTAAGTGCCGTCAAATTGTTTCTGACTCATAGTGACCCTGTATAGAGTTTCCAAGGAGTTTGAACCACCAACTTTGTGTTTAGCAGTCCAGCACTTATTCTACAGTGCCACCCCAGGACTCCAAAAGGTGTTGCTGTTGTTAAGTGCTGGTGAGTTTGTTCCAACTCATAATAACCTTGTATAGGGTTTCAGAGGAACAGTGGTGGGTTTGAACCACTGACTTATATTTAGCAGCATAATGGATATTGGTGTATAATTATGATTTTTAGTGATGTCTTTCCCTGATTTGGGTTGGGATCAGGGTTATTCTTCCTTATGTGAATTAGGAATTTTTTCATTCTTTGCCATACTTTGGAATCATTTAAATAGGATTGGTGTCAGCTCTTCAGCTTTTCTCTGAATGTTTGATAGAATTCACTAGTGAAACTCTGGGTCTTGACTTTTTTTTTGTTGGGAGTTTTCTTTTAATAACCTGATTTTTAAATTTTTTGCTTTTGTTATGTGTCTGTTAAAACTTTTCCTCCTTCACTCTATGCTATTTTATGCAGGTAATGTGTTTCTTAATATTTGTTCATTGCTTCCTGGTTTTAAAATTTGTTGGAATACAGTTCTTCATAATATTCTACTAGTTTCTTTTCATTTCCATTGGTTCTGTTGTGATGTCATGCATTTCATTTCTTAATCATGTTATTTGTATCTTCTGCTTTCCTTTATTAATATGCCAGAGCCCTGTAGATTTTAATTCTTTCAAAGAAAACACTTATCATTTTGTAGATACTTTCTATTGTTTTTCTGTTTTCTGACTCATTTATTTCTTCTTTAATCTTTATGATTCTCTTTCTTCTGGTGACTTTAGGCTTATTTTAATGTTCTTCTTCTAACTGTTGGAGCTGTTGGGCCAAAGAGCTGATTTAGGTTCTTTCTTCATGTTTGAGATAATCATTTATTCCTATAAAGTGCCTTCTGAACACTGCATTTGTTGTGTCCCAAAGGTTTGGAATGGTATGTCTTCAGTCTTATTTATCTTATTTATTTAAAAAATGTTTTCAGTTCATTATTTCTTCTTCTATTCCCAAGTATTTTTTAAAGTAGAGTGTTATTCAATTTCTATGTATATTATTATTTTCCCTTGATTTTCTTGGTGTTAATTTTGAATTTTTTAGTATTGTGATCTGAAAAAAAAAAAGTGAAATTGTTTTATGGAATGGTCTCTATTTGTCTATGAGGTCAAATTGCTTGATTGTGTTCTTTAGTTTTTTGGCAACTTTGGTGAATTTCTTTCTAGTTGTTCTGTCATCTAGTGTGGAGTGTTAGGATAATCACTGGACTGCTAGGTGAAAGGTAAGCAATTCAAACACACCATCCATCCCTCAGAAACCCTGTACAAGGTTGACATGAGTAGGAACCAACTCCACAGTTCTTAGCAACAGCAAAAACTGTTATTGTAGGACTTACTATTTCTCTGTTAAATTCTGGGAGAGTTTTATTTCTAGATTTTGAAGTTCTTTCACTGGTTGCATAGCCACTTATCATGGCTATGTCCTCTTATCCACCACTCATCTGTCAGTTTGTCATACTGTGGTGGCTTGAATGTTGCCATAATGCTGGCAGTTATGCCACTAGTATATTAAATACCATCAGGGTCACCTATGGCAGACAGGTCTCAGTAGAACTTAAAGAATGTGACAGACTATGAAGAAGGAGTGATGGACTACTGAATAGTTAATCACTGAAAACCTTATGAATAGCAGTTGAGCATTGTCAGATATAGTGCCAGAAGATGAAAACATTATGAATAGCAGCAGAACATTGTAGATATAGTACCAGAAAATGAGTCCATCAGGTTGCAAAGCACTTAAAATATGATTGGGAAAAGTTGCCTCCTCAAAGGACAGTTGATCTTAATGTGAATGGAACAAAGTTTATGAGACTTTAATTTTCTGATAAGGCATAACTCAAAATGAAAAGAATAAGCTGCCAGTATCTATTAATAATCAGAACATGTATTTCACAAAGTATGAATCCAGGAAAATTGGAAGTTGTCAAAAATGAAATAGCATGCATACAGATCAATATCCCAGAAATCAGTGAGCTGAAACTGACTGGTATCAGTTGTTATAAATCAGATAATCATATGGTTTACTATGCCTGGAACAGGAAAATGAAGAAGAATGGGGTCACATTCATTGTCAAAAAAAGCATTCAAGATTTATCTTGTAATACTATGATATTTGTGATATGATGACATCCATATACCTACAGGCCTGGTGTGGTGCTATAGGATAAATCCTGGACTGTGAACAGCAAGGTTGGTGGTTCAAACTCACCAGCCATTCCTTGGAAACACAATACAGGGTCACTGTAATTTGGAACTGACTTGAAGTCAGTTATCAGCAATAAAAAAGAAAAGAAGCTTATACTACTATTATTTGAATTTTCACAAAACCACTAAGCCAGTGATAAAGGAAATAGAAGACTTCTACTAACATTTTCAGTATGAAATTGATCAAACATGAAATCAGGATTCACTGACGATTACTAGTGATTGAAATGCAAAAGATGGAAATAAAGAGGAAGGACCAGTAGTTGGAGAACACATCTTTGTTGAGAGAAATAATACTGGAGATCACATGATAGGATTTTGCAAATATTTTGTTTAAATAACTATACATATGAACCTACCAGGTAGAATACACAGGAATCAAATTGACTGTATATTTGGGAATGGATGATGGAGAAGGTCAAAATCATCAGCAAACACAAGGTCAGCAGCTGTGAAATATACCACCCATTGCTCATATGCAAGTTCAGGTTGAAGCTGAAGAAAATTAAGATAAATACACATGACCTGAGAGTGAAGCATCTAGCTGGTAAGAATGAGGGGAGATGCTCAAGAATGCCCAAACTTGCAGATAGTACCTATTTGTCTTAGCTTCAATGGTTTGATGACCAGAGCTCAACTTGTTGTTGTTGTTAAGTGCCATCGAGTCGGTTCCGACCCATAGCGACCCTGTACAGGGTTTCCGAGGGTGTAAATCTTTACAGAGCTCAACTAGAGGAAGATAAAGAAATTTGATAAAGGAAGCAAGTGTGAATTGCTACAATTTGATGAACTTGACCTATACTTATGAATGTAGTAGATCAAAATACCAATAGAGAGGGAAGAAGTCTTCAAATCTAAGATCAAGCCTATCCTTTCAGCATACAAGGTTGATAGGGATGGGAAACTTACACATTGGCTACCTAAAATTGGGGGTAGGGTGGGTGGATATAAAGTGGCTGGCTTACAAGTTTTCAAGAGGGAGTTGAGTTTCAGAGTGTGCAGGGAGAAGGTGGAATCTCCACTGAATAGTTTTCATCTTGTCTAAATGGGTCTGGTGAAAGGACATGGGGATAGGAATCTTTTGACTCAATAGTGAATAGCTGTTATCATGACAAATTGTGAATTGTGATTGTCAAAACTGTACAGGCAGAAGTTTTGCAACATAAAGGGGGGAGTAGTTAATCTTACATTCTAGGAACAGAGGACCCTAGGACCATTAAGAGAAAAGAGCATGAATGGATCATAGGACCCTAACAAGAGAAGCCGTGACACCAGAGATGGAGGTGGAGATGAGTAGAGCAGTTGAGGACTCCAGACTCAAGGAAAGAGAAAGGCTGTGTGTTGGTGACCAGGAGGATGGTTTGCAGAATGTGCCCTTTCGTTATTTAAATGATTACACATTCCTGAGTATTTTTGTGTACATTGGGAAAAAAAAGAAACCAGAGGGAATAGAAGCAAATAATGTTAAATGATGATTCTTGGAGGGGATTGTAATCACTGCAATGAAACAGAATAAGATAGGAAGAGTTCAAATCAGATGTTCTCCCAGGTAAGCTCTCACTCAATTCATAATAAAGGCTTTAAAAAAAAAAAAAATCACTCTGGAAAAATAAAGTCAAAATATGATCTTGAATATATCTCACCTGAATTTAGAGACCATTCCAGGAACAGATTTGATGCATTAGACACTAATGACTGAAGACCAGAAGAATTTGGGGACAACATCAAAATATCATAAAGGAAGAAAGCAAAAGGTTATTAAAAGGGTATAAAAGAAAATACAATAATATATGTGAGACTCTGAAGTTTTCTCTTGAGTGAAGAGAAGCTAACACAAATGTAAGAAATGAAGACATGAAATAGCTGAACAGAACATTTGGAAGGACTGCTCAAGAAGACAACATAAAGTATTGTAATGAATGTGCAAATATCTGGAGTTAAAACACCAAAAGGGGAGAACATGTTAAGCATTGCTTAAGCTAAAAGAACTAAAGAAAAAAAAATTCAACTCTGATATTGCAACACTGAAGAATTGTATGGGCAAAATTTTGCTAAAGATAATAAAAAAATAACTGCAATAGTATACTGACAGAGGTTCTAGCCTGATTCAGATGAGGATGGGGAACAATAGATATCATTGCTGACATCAAATAAATCTTGGCTAAAAGTAAAGAATACCAGAAAGATGCAAGTAATATCTTGCTTAAGATAATTTAAAAATAGCTGCAACAGTACATTGACAGGGAACTGCCAGAAATGCAATTCAGATTAAGAAGAGAAGTTGGAACTAGCAGTATCATTGCTGAAGTTAGGTGAATATTGATCAAAAGCAGAGAATACCAGAAAGATGTTTACTTGTGCTTTATTGCCTGTGCAAAGGCTTTTGACTATGTTGATCATGTTGAAGCATGGATAACATTGTTGAAGAATGAGTATCCCAGCACATTTCATTGTGTTCAAGAGAAAACTGTACATCGACAAAGAGGAAGTCATTCAAATAGAATAAGGAAATACTGAATGGGTGGAAATCAAGAAAGGTGTGCACCAGGTTGTATCCTTTCACCCTTCTTATTCAACCTGTATGCTGTGCAAACAATCTGATAACTTGAATCATATGAACATGAAAAAAACAAACAAAAATCATCAGGACTGGAGGAA
>NW_006408850.1:2330830-2331305 GCF_000296735.1 Chrysochloris asiatica
GTCACTAAGAAAGAAAATTATAGACCAATATCCCCCATGAACATAGATACAAAAATTCTCAAGAAAATCCTAGCCAACAGAATCCAGCAACACATCAAAAAGGTAATACATCATGATCAAGTGGGATTCATACCAGGGATGCAAGGATGGTTCAACAATAGAAAAACGATCAATGTTATCCACCATATAAAGAAGAAAAAGGAAAAGAACCACATGAGCATATCGATTGATGCAGAAAAGGCATTTGACAAAATCCAACATCCATTCCTGATAGAAACACTCAACAAAATAGGAATTGAAAGAAAATTACTCAACATAATTTAGAGCATATATACAAAACCAACAGCCTACATTACTCTCAATGGAGAGAAACTGAAAGGCTTTCCTCTGTGAACAGGAACCATACAAGGATGCCCTTTGTCACCAGTCCTATTCAATAATTTGCTGGAAGTCTTAGCAAGAGCTATACGGCAAG
>NW_006408850.1:2360274-2362388 GCF_000296735.1 Chrysochloris asiatica
AATGGGGGTGGGATGAATGGATAGGTAAGACAGAAATAGAAAAAAGGAAAACTCGACAGGTGCTGAATAGCAACCTCAGAAACATCTGCCAATAAAAATCATAGATACTCTTACCCCCAAAAAATCTTAGTCCAGATTAATACAAGATACAAAGGGAAACAAACCTAAACAGGAAAAATGTCTAAATCAGTCACATCAACTAGTAGTAATAATCCCTAAAGAGATATTCTTTTCATCTGGAGAAAGTGAAAATCTTACTTAAAATTGTTGCAATCGGCATCCATTCCATTTGGCAAACTTCTGCCATTTATTGTAGAATCATCATCATCTCCTTGTTTAAGATCTCTGTTTGGATCCTCCTCAAATAGAGAAGCCTTGCCTTTTTTATCTCCTTTCTCAGGTCCATCTGTTTCAGCATCTCTAGTGCCAAAAGTTCGTTTCCTAAACCGAGAATCCAATTTATCAGCAGGAGAGGGACTTATTACATATTCTACCATGCTCATGCCAAGGCCTCCACTTTCAGATCGCCGAGACACTATTGCATTTACTTCACCATTTCCAGAAAAACCCTGTCCAATTCTTCTCTGTACTGTATTAGGTTAGGACACTGAATGGTGAGAAGTTCCCCATGCAGTCTCTCTCCACTCATCATCCCCAAGAAATATGCCTTTTTGTCCTTTTTTTGTTGAATCATCAGGTTCCCAAAAATTTTTGGTAGGCAAAAGCTCTCCCATTTCCCGAGATTCTAATGCAAGTGCTTGGAAATCATGATTCATTTCATCCACAAATCAAATGGGGCTGCTGCAGCCGCGCTGTCTCAGCCGGAGACACTGACCATTGTGCACACGGCAGCGTCGCTTTTGGTCTTCTTCCCCCTCCTCCGCCTTCGGTGGCAGCAAACATTACATTTTTTTTACATTAGTAGTGTTCATGTACAATAACAGGTTTATACCTTAAAGTGGTCTATTTCATAATTCAATAGGTAAAATAGACTGATGTCTTTGGTGTAATTTTGTATTTTTATGGCTGGGAGGTAGGCTACGTTTGCTGTTTTGCTGTAGCTCTAGGTTCAAAGGTTGGAACATCCTCTGCTGTATTTGCATTTGTCTCCCCCTTGAACTTTGGATTCTTAGAGACTCCTGAAATGGGACATTATTCCATTTGCCTTCAGGCATAATTCTATTATTATATATGAGACATTAATATGATGATAATATCATATTAATACTACAATCCTGAGATTTGACAGCAGGTTTTTTAGTAAACCTCTTCCCTTTGATTGTGATCTTCACAAATGCTTATCAGCATTTTTTCCCCACTCCTGAATGTATACCACAAGGCTAATGGGGTTGTAGTTGGATATTTCCCTTTCCTCTTACTAATTAGAATCTGGGGGAAACAAATCTTTGTTAACAGGCCTTTGTTAAAGAAAATAGGAGACCAATGAATACTTATTTTTAAAAAGTTCTCTTTCCCTGTTGGAAACTTGCGTGGATATGTCTTCAGTCTTCAGAGTGAGAAACTAGTGAAGTCCTCCCCCAAGGCTTGCACACCAGGAGATTTTTTTATTTGTTTATATCACAACTTCTGGAATTAATCAGTTACCCCTTAAATTTTATAACAAATAGTTGGGTACAGCCATGGAGGAATCACTTCCTGGAAAGCTGTGATTCTTTTAATTGGTTTGTATCTCCAGTTTTGGAGATGTTGATTTGGCCTGTGAGCTCAGTTCTCTGAATTATCAAAGAATATTGTTAATTTGCAGTTTTTTAAGCTTTTCTTTTCTATTTCTAAGACTAGAAGTGACAGCATTCAAGCTGTTTTCCTGCTGGATAAATAGTAACTTACTTTTTTTTTTTTTTTTTTTAAGCTTTCATTGTGAATTGAATGATAGTTTACATAGGAGAACATTAGTTTTGCACTCGTCTTATCATATTTTGTTTCATTGCAATGATTACAATCCCCTCCAGGTATCATCATTTAACAATATTTGTTTCTATTCCCTCTTTTTTTTTTTTTTAATGTACACAAAAACACTCAGAAATACAATTTTAAAAACCAGAGGGCACATTCTGCAAGCTTGCCTCCTGGTCACCAGTACACAGTCTTCCTCT
>NW_006408850.1:2363163-2376461 GCF_000296735.1 Chrysochloris asiatica
CAATTGGATTGTTCTTTGTTTTGGGCCAGAAATGAGGCTTATACACACATCTTTGTTTGTTCCTTGTGGGCCATTGCCCAAAAAAAAACTCCCCTGGTAGGACAGAGGCCTATGATTGAGTCTTCTGAATCTGTTACCATATTGCCATCGAGTTGACTCAGATATGCAAACATCCCGTGACTGCCACCCACTGCATTTATTTGAAATATAGTATTAATTTGCATTTCAATAACCACTTGACATGTCTTTTCACTTAATACTCATTTGTTGTTATTAATTTTGTTAGGTGCCACAAAGTCAGTTCTGACTCATAGCAACCATAAGCACAATTGAATAAACCACTGCCTGGTCCTATGCCATCCTCACAAACTTTAAGTTTGAGGCCATTTCTATTGCCATTGTGACAATCCAACTCATTGGGAGTCTTCCTCTTTTTTGCTGGCCATCCACGTTACCAAGCATGATACCCTTCTCCAGGGATTGGTCCCTCCTGATACTATGTCTGAAGTATGAGAGACTAAGGAGCTTTCTGACTATACCGCTTCCAACAGATTTGTTTGTTCTTCTGGCAGTCCATGGTATTTTTAAATGCATCAATTCTACAATCTCTTTATTCATTGTACAAGTTTCTCATGCATATGAACTATTCAAAACATCATGGCTTGACAACCACCTCACTATGCGTTTGTGAAGATTAAAATTGAGTGCTGTGCCTAGCAGAATGGTCAGCATAAAAAAGATGCTTGCAGATCAAGACAGGAGGAAAGTGGTCCAGAGGAGCCATATGCATGGGTGGGGGAAGCCAGCAGTTGGAAGGAGGAAGAAACATGAGCTTCCCCCTCCTGTATCCCATACTATGATACCAGACATGATCAGGCAGCATGCCACACCCAGGGTCTGTTTGTTTGCTCTTCCATATGACCCCTGATCTTACAAATCCTGCTCAGCCAGAGCTAATGGGGGAAGTGTGGGATTAGAGGCCTCGATTAGAGGAAGACAGTGCCTTGCCAGGATGCCAACCCTGGATTAGGGAGGGCACTAGGCCCCATCATGGATCCTGGATCCCTGCACAAGATGACACCAGCCTCTGCTTTTAGATGAGTCTGAGCCCCAGCAGGAAGTAGCAACATCTGATGATTACCCTTAATTAGTTGTTATTGCAATGAATAGAATTAGGGAGCAATGTACTCTGCCAATTTCCCAGAGAGAAACAATATGCCTTCTTAGTAAGTAAAATTATTTTTTAAAGTGGTGTTAAAAACAACAACAAAAAGCACATGGCTTGTGACAGGCACACTTTAAACCTCAAACTGACCTCTTTTTGCTCTTGATGCCAATCTACTTGAAGTCTTGTGCAGCAGATTTGCCTAGTGCAACATTCTATTTGATTTCTTGACTGTTGTTTCCATGAGTGTTGATAACAGATCCAAGTAAAACGAAGTCTTTGACAACTTCAATCATTTCTCCATTTATAGTGATATTATTTATTAGTTCAATGGTGAGGATTTTTGTTTTCTTTGTTTTGAGTTACAACCCATAGTAAAATTTGTGGTATTTGATCTTAATCAGTATTTCAAGTCCTCTTCACTTTCAGCAACTGATATTGAATCAGAACAGATTTGACCTAGCAACAAGCTAGACTAGGTAGTGGTGCTTTCTGGAAATAGGGAAACCTGACCAAAGTGGTGCTTTCTGGAAATAAGGAAAACTGGAGCTTCAGGGAACAAAGGAGGCATTGTGGACACCAAGTAGGGCACTGCATTGATTTCCACAACTACTTACAATCAGCGCAGACTTGACTGTACTTTGGAGTAGTGTTAGAATATTTAAGGAAACACTGTTACTTGGCCCCATCCACAGAGATCATGATTTAATTGATGTGGGTTACATCTTGAGCATCAGGTATTTTTAAATGTCTTATGATTCTACTTTGTAACAAAGTATAAGAGCTTCTGAAATGTTCTATTAGCATGTCTATCTTCCCCTCAGTCATTCCAGGCACCATTGTTGAAATCTTAATTAGCAAGCATGCTCACTATACTTCCACTCTTGCACTTTTCACTCACACTACACAATATCAGTAACTCTACATTCACACTCCTCTTATCTTTTCGAATTTGCACATTAATGAGCATATTGTCCTTCTCCAAGGAGTGGTCCCTCCTGATAACATGTCCAAAGCCTGAGAGGTGAAGTCTCACCACTCTGGCTTCTAAGGAAGACTCTGGTTGTACTTCTTCCAAGACAAATTTGTTATTCTGGCAGTCCATGGTACCTTCAATATTGTTCTTCAATACCATAATTCATAATTCCAATACTATAATTCAAAAGCATATGTAGGCAGATTCTAAGAGACACTGAAAAGACAAAGTGGGTATATAAAAGATGATCATTGTTACAAAAGAACTTCTCATTATTAAATTGTGATGCAACTGTCAGTACAGACTAAGGTTGCAGAGAAATGGGCCCCAGTAGGAATTTTTGTTCTGTTTAGATTTTCTCATATCTTTCTTTCTCTAGGAAGAGAAACAAAAGGGATTTGCACAGGAATATTTTAAGGTCACCTAGAATGGGTATACCATAATCCATGCTGGCAAGATTGAGAACTCCTAGTCTTGCCATTGACAATAGAAGTCTATCTCCTGTCCTCTGTAATTAGATGAGTCCACAACTGGATGGATTATAGTGAAGGACGCAGGTTGCTTAGAGATGACAGTGAGATGGTGATGGTTCTGCACATTATATCACCTTCTCATTAAATTCTGTTTTGTTGGGGAAAACACATTGCTGCTTTCAAGAAAAATTGAGTGCATATATACCACCTTTTCCAAAATTCTAAGAAGATCCTCTCAATTTTCTTATTTTGTGATCTTTAATATATAGAATCTGTTGATGTTGTTACATGCTGTTTGGCGATACTCACTTCATAGAAATCCCATGCACAACAGAACCAGACCATTGCCTAGGGTTTTCATTCACTAATTTTCAGAAGTAAATTATCAGGCCTTTCTTCCTAGTGTGGCTTAGTCTGGAAGCTTCACTAAAAGCTATTCAACATGACAACACTGTACAGACTATACGTTAGCTTCACTGGCCATGAATTGAACTTGAGTTCCCTGCATAAAAGGTAAGAATTCTACCCATATGGACAGAGAATTCTATAAGAGACTAGCCACTACCTATATACATATGATCTTATGCTTCTATATATTTTCTTAGACATAAAGAGAAAGTAATTTTTCAGTTGTTTTCCCCTTCCAACAACTTCTTCTCCCATTTACCAGACTAATGTGAACATTTATGTATTGGGTTAACTCATTTTTCAATATGGGAATCCTGTGTAAAACTAAAATGTTGTTCAGACTCTAAAAAAAGCAACTTTATAGACTATATCATACTTAGATTTGGCATTGATAGAAATAATGCTTTAATGAATATATTTTATTTTCAGGCAACAGAATGCCATTGAAACATGACCAATATATAAGAGAAATTGCTTAGAGGCAGCTACAAGGCCATCTTTTATCCATCAGCAAAATAAATGGAATATACTATAAGGGAAACTTGGGGACATTGACATATAACTTACCCTTATCATTCATTGTGGGATATTGTATTTTGTGTCTGTTTCTCTGTATCATAACTTTAAACTCACATTTTTCTATAGACCAGCTTTTTCTAATGACACATGAATTCTCTGTTCCAAATAACTTCAGTGGATTTCAACTGTTGCTATCCATGGTCAATTACAGACAAAACAAACCAGAACAAAGCAAAGTCTGTCTGACGATGATGATCGCCCCAACTGCATATCAATCACTGTTTCAATTTCAGATTTCTAAGACAGGTAGCTTGATTGATTCCCCTAGAGTCAACTCTCTACTCAAGTCCACTAAGCTTTGTGTTATGAGGTTTCATGGAATTGAGACTATGTGAGGAAGATTCCCTAAAAGTTATGTAAGCAAGAATTCAATATTTCTGTCTTCTATCTTTGTTCTTTTAAATATTCTGAAATTCCAAGGAGAAAAGTAAATCTAAGAGTCATATGCAACTTAGTCTTTAGAGTAGCAAGTGCTTCTAAAGAAGACAGCACTGGATAAATTTATTTAATAACGTTAACAGAAGAAATGCAGAAATCCTTTTCAATAGAAAGGATCATCAAAACCGTAATCATGTATAGTTAAACTAGCATTTTAGTTCTATTACCACTGGATACTCAGAAGTCCAGTTCTCAGTCAAGCAAGGACAAAGACAAGATGCTGAATTGTGCATTATTTAACAAAGTTTTTTCCCACTGAGACAGAAATGTTGGCTTTATTCTAAAAGAAGAGATATGTGCAAATTTTCCAGCCTTCTCCACCCCCATCACACATACAATAAGTCCACATGTAACCACAAATGACTGAAAATCCTTAGCACAATGTTTTCCAAAGTTGGATTTGCATTAGAATTATCAAGGGGACTTTAAAAATATTTACAACTGTGTTCAAAATTAAAGAATCTGGTTTAATTTCTAGGATTAGTTTTCTTGTGGGTTTTGTGGGTTTTTTTTTAACAATCCCTAAGTAAGATTGGAGTCCTGATGTGGTGTTTTGGGCTAATATGCTAGACTTGAAGGTTGGTTTGAACCACAACATCAGCAGTTCAAGCTCCCCAGCCGCTCTTCGGAAACCATATTCAGGGTCACTATAAGTTGGCACCAACTCGACGTCACTTAACAACAAGAAGTGAGGTTAATTGCTAGTGTGTTTAAGTAACTCTATTTTAATCTCTTGAAACTCCAAAAATCATGGTTATCTCTTGGGAATTTCTTAGACATGCAGAATCTCAGGTGCCATCTGCTTTCTTTATCTCTTCATCCACTGATGAGGACAGGAGTCCTACCCAAGAGTTCTGTGGATGAACGAACACAAAATACCTCGACATTAGAGAAATACATAGCAGTTTATAAGTCTCATATAATCACAGCCTCGTGAAACAAGACACCATACTCCATGCAAGGCCACACAGGGGGTTCACTGGAAAAGAGATGTGTATGGGACCCAGACTTCATTGTAACAAGAGGGTGATGGTGTCCCATGGTTTCTTGTGGGAGAATGTCAACAGATATCTTTGAATAATTTCACAGGCTGGCAGGGATATTAAATCTGTTAGGTTGAAGGTCAGCTAGTATGGAGCTGATCCACCTGTAGGGGTACTAACCAAGTAAGAAATCTTTCTCACTGGGTGAGTAGTGTATCTGAAAAGAAGAGAACTTATGCTTAGGCCTCTGTAGCCTTGTGAGGCTCAAAGATTTCAAGGCAGGACACATGAAATCATAGGACTTACAATGTACCACCCCAAATCTACTGAAATAAAATCTGAGTTTAACTAGATTCAGTTGATTTGTGTGCACATGAAAGCTTGAGAAGCAGTAAGTGTTCAGATCTTAAATTGCATAATCAACTATGAGGTTTTGGCTTCAAAGAGCTCTGGGAGATGTAAAAAAAAAATAACATATTCATTAAGGTGTGAATGGCTGATGGCAGAACTTGTAGAGAGGATGAGAATGCTTGAAGGAGGGTGGTGAGAAAGCTTGTATTCCTGAGCACCTGAAACAATACAGGAAATGACAGAAGGGAAGAGAACTCTATGGAATAGGAAAAGAAAAGGGATAGGAGACAAGTTGTAGTGACTTTAAAATTTTAATAAATGTGGGACCTTCATCTGTCCATGCAGAAATATCACTTAAACTATAACATGGTTTTCTGCATAGATGAATGCCTGAAGGAGAGATTGCTCAAATTTCTGAAAAGGTTTATAGTTAAGACAAAGACTGCCTCGAGATGCATTTCTGAGACTCTGTATATCCTAGAATTTTCCCTTTCCCATTATGCTATAAGACTTATAGCCTTTGAACATGTCTCTGGGTGATAATAGACTATAACTGACAGAAAGAATCTAAAATGGTAAAAGGGGATGCACACATTATTTATATGAAAGAGCTTCTACAGGAAGTGAAGAAGAGAGAAAACAAATGCCACAAAATTGAGCTGCAGCTGGGAAGTTGAGAATAGACAGGCTTTATTCATGTCCAGTCTTGTTAAATGGACACAGTTCCACATGACTGAATTCAAAAGGTAATATCAGCATTCCTGCTTTCCCTCTGGGTTTCTGGAATTCTGAAAGCCATATGAATTTGTATTACACAATTCACAAAGAACAAAACCTGTCCTACTCATCAGGACTTATTTAAATGGTATGTCCACCACCTGTGGATTGTTTAATAACACAATAAGACACAATTTTCCAAAGCATTAAAAATAAATGAAGCATTATCAGGACTGACTGTGAGGACTGGAAATTTAAGGTAGACATTTTGTAGCAAAAGGAGGGGAGTGATTGACTTTGCAGTCCAAGAGTGGAGGTCCCTAGGACCATCAAGGGAGAAGAGCGTAGTGTGGGACCCTACCTAGAGAAACAGTAACACCAGAGATGAAGGCAGAGACAATGATGTGGAGAGACGGAGCAGCTGAGGACTCTAGGCCCAGGGAGGGAAAGGGGCTGTGTGCTGATGGGGGGGGGGGGGGGCAGGCTAGCAGGGTATAACCTTTGGTTGGCTGGTGATGCATGGAGGGGATTGTAACCATGGCAATGAAAAGATATACGATAGGATGAATGTAAAGCTAATGTTCTCCCATGTAAACTATCACATAATTCACAATAAAATATTAAAAATAAATAAATAAATGAAGCAAATTATAAACATCCTCTTTACTCCTCCAAAAAATAAAAAAGAAATAAAGCCTAAACTGAGTGTATATAGGAAGAAAAAATGTTCTCTAGGAATGGAATAGTAATTACCAGAAGCAAATTATTTAGTATATGAAAACTCCACCTACAAGTAATAACAAATTCAAGTTGGAAAACCTAATCTCTTAATTGAGTTATTAACATTTACCTCTGGCTGTATTTCTTCCAAGACAGATTTTTTTAATATTCTGGGAGTCCATGGTACTTTCAATATTGTTTATCAAAACCATAATTCAAACAGATTGATTTTTCTCTGATATTCCTTATTCGTTGTCCAACTTTCACCTGCATATGAGGCAACTGAAAATTCTATGACTTGGGCTGGTTGCAACTTAGTCCTCAAACTGAAATCTTTGCTCTTTAACAATTTGAAGAGATACTTTGTAGCAGGTTTGCATAAGACAATATGTCCTTTGTTTCTTGATTGCTGCTTCCATGAACTTTGATAATGTTTAAAAGCAAAATGGAGTCTTTGACAACTTCAATCATTTCTGTATTTATCATGATGTTATTTATTGGTCCAATTATTAGGATTTTTTTCTTTACATTGAGGTACAACCCATACTACAGGTCATAGTCTTTGATCTTCATCAGTAAGTATTTTAAGTCCTCTTCATTTCCAGAAGCAAGGTTGTGTCATCTGCATATCTCAGGTAGTTAATTAGTCTTCTTCCAATCCTGATACCATGTTCTTTTTCATATAATCCAGATCCTGGATTATATGAAACATTATTTGCTCAGGATACAGATTAAATCAATATGTCAAAAGGATACAACATGATATATACAATTCCTGATTTTAAGTCATTCTGTATCCTCTTGTTCTTTTTGAATGTCTGCCTCTTATTTTATGAGTAGGTTCCTCATAAGTACAATTAAGCATTCTGGAATACCTATTCTTGGCAATGTTATATGTACCTTGTTACTTTCAGCTAAGGTCCATCTGATGAGGTTAGCAATGATACCACTAGTTTTACATCTTATTCTGAAGCAAGCTTGAATTTCTGGCACCTGCATTTTGATATACTGCTGCAAAAGGTTTTGAATTATCTTAGACAAAATTTTACTTACATGTGAAATTAATGATGTTGTTCTCTGATTTCTGCATTTCCTTGGGTTACCTTTCTTTGGAATGGGCACAAATACGGATCTCTTTCAATTGGTTGGTTAGGTACCTGTCATCCACATTTTTTTGGCATAGATGAATGATCCCTTCCAGTACCGTATCAGTTTGATGAAATATTTCAATTTGCAGTCTGTCAATTCTTGGAACCTTGCTTTTCACCAATATCTTCATTGCAGCTTGGACTTTGGTGGTTGATCATTCAGAAGGAGTCTGTCTCTTTTTCTAGTCTGTTTTAGCCTGGAAACTTTGTTGAAACTTGTCCAACATGGCAGACCCTGCTTGTAATTAAAATACCAGAGTCATAACTTCCAGCATCACAACAGGACACAAACCACTTCAATACATCAAACTGACAGGTGAGTGGTGGAAAAAACAAAAGAGATGTACACAAATGGAGAATATACCATGTTCATGGATGGGAAGACTTAATATGTCAATGTAACTCCAAAGCTCTCTACATATATAAAACAATCCCTGTGCAGTCCAACATCACTCTTGAAATAGATGCAAAAATAATCACCAAATTTATATGGAAAAGAAAGAAACTCCAGATAAACAAAGCATTACTTAAAAAAAAGATCTTAATACCTACTACACAGTCACAGTAGTTAAAACAGCCTGGTACTTGAATAGTTAAAGACACATACGTCAATTGAATAAAACTGAGAATGCATAATAATTCCATCCACCTGTAGTTAGCTGATTTTTAACAAAGAGTAGAATTACATTAAGTGAGGGTGGCTGGTAGATAAAGGATAAAAAAAGGGGTAGATATGGGGAGGAGTGCAAGAGAGGGAAAAGGTTATATATATAATTCTACAATAACAGTAATCCATGGCTGGAAACATGGATAGGAACACAGGCTGAATGGATGTGGGAGTAAAAGTGGGAACATACCCACAAATATATAAGGATATGATAGAGACTATCTCTACATGGGCATTTACCTTTGCTGCAGGCGTTATCCATTAATGTGGTACAGCATGCTGTTGTTGTTAGGTGCCATCAAATCAGTACCAACTCATAGTGACCTTATGCACAGCAAAACGAAACACTGCCAGATTCTGGGCCAATCTCACTATTGTTGCCACGGTTGAGTCCAACAATACTGCTACTTTGCCAATTCATTCCACTGGAGGTCTTCCTCTTTTTCTCTGACCCTCCACCCTACCAAACACCATATCCTTCTCTAGCAACTGGTCCCTCCTAACAGTATGTCCGAAGTATGAGAGACAAAGTTTGGCCATCCTGGCCTCCAAGGAGCACTCTGGCTGCATTTCTTCTAACACAGATCTGTTGGTTCTTCTGGAAGCCCATGGCACTTTCAATATTCTCCTCAAACACCATAATGCAAAAGCATCAATTCTCCTATGGTCTTCCTTATTCACTGTCCAGCTTTTGCATGCATATGAGGTTATTGAAAATACCATGGCTTGGGTCAGGCGCACCTTAGTCTTCAAGCTGACATCTTTGCTCTTCAATACTTCAAAAAGGTCTTGTGCAGCAAATTTGCCTAATGTAACGCATCATTTGATTTCTTGACTGCTCTCTTCCATGATCCAAGAAGAATGAAGTTCTTGACAACGTCAATCTTGTCATCATTGATAAGAATGTTGTTTATTGGTCCAGTGGTGAGGATTTTGTTTTCTTTACATTGAGATGCAATCTATACCGAAGGCTGTGCTCTTTGATCTTCATCAGTAAACATTTTAAGTCTTCTTCACTTTCAGCAAGCAAGACCGTATCATCTGCATATAACAGGTTGTTAATGAGTCTTCCTCCAATCCTGATGCCATGCTCTTCCTCATATAACCCAGCTTCTTCATTATCTGCTCAGCATACAGGTTGAATAAATACGGTGAAAGAATACAACCCTGTTGCACACCCTTCTTAACTTTAAACCACTCAGTGTTCCCATGTTTTGGTGAATAGTGACTGGGATCTTAAAAGGTCATGAATGGCCATCTAAGTTATAACTATTTGCTTCTTCCTGCCCATAAGAAAGATGGGTGATGAAAAATTCAAATTCATCCCTAGTCCTGTGAATAATGGAACACATGACCATCATTTTCTAAGGCTCTGAGACAAGAAATACTAGATGGTCCCTGGCTATTACTACCAACTGCTCTGAAAGGGATCACATTAGAAGTTCTTGGAATGATTAGGAGAAAATGTGGAACAAAACTCAAAATCATAAAAAGACCAGGCTTACTGGTCAATAAAGACTACATTACCTTTCAGGTCTGGAACTGAACTCAATTTTCATCTGTGCAGTAGAAAGGCAAATAGAAAGGACCCCATCAACACTAGTGAAGGACACACCTCATAGAATGGCGAATCATTCAAGATCAAAAGGGAAGCATTTACTTAAAGACAAAATTCAGAAGCTTGGATAAAGAAGTGGCATTGAGACAAAAACACACAGAGAAATTAGAATAAGTGATATTGCATCAAAATGATTGCAATTGAGATGAAATGAAGTTAATGGTTTACTGAAAGTAAAATGAGGATTTGCTCTGTACAAACAAAAAGTGAAACCTGCCTTTTTCTCCCAGTTTGGGAAGGCCGCTGGGCTCGGGGCATGGGTCTCGAGGCAGTATAGCCTTCCAAAAGAATGCCAGGGAGGACATGTGAGCATGTGGCACTGCAGGTTAAGACGCTAGAGCAGGGGCACCCCCAAGTCCACCTCATGAGCTGGGCACTGGGGGGATTCATCTGGCCTGCAGCAACCTGGGAGGGGACAGGCACCCTCCAGCAAGGCTTTGGCCATCAACTGTGTCTCCTTCCTGTCTCATTTAATGTCTTTCCAGGACTCCCATTCTTCAGGGCCTCAGTAACCTCCTTTTTCATTCTTCCATATCAGTGTCTGGCAAACAGCAGGTCACTCCATACTTGTTGATTCATACTGGAGTATTCTCCTGTTTCTCCAGGGCACACAATTTTCATTTGTTGTGGTTAAGTGCCATCAAGTCAGTTCCGACTCATAATGTCCTTGTATAGGGTTTTCCAGGAGGGGCTGGTGGGCTTGAACCACCTACCTTGTGGGTCCCAGCCCAGTTCTAATCCTACAGTGTAACACCAGGAGACAAATTGTAAAGGATTAGCAAATACTAGTGGGCTTCCAAAAATTCATGATAATTCTGTATCTCACCTCTAATCCTAATTTCCTAATCTTCAGTTAGGTAAATTTTACCATTTGCTTTTGCTGGTTTTGTCTGGACTGCCCCTGATTTCAGTTTATTCCCCAATCCTTCTCACATATTCCTGTCTTGGTTTCTAAACATTTTCTTCTTCTACTACTTTTCTTTTTGTTTTACTTTTATTGTGAACTGGGTAAAAGTTTGTAGAGATCAGTTTTCTATTAAACAATGTATACACATTTTGTTTCATGTCATTGATTGCAATCCCCATACTGTAACATCACTTTGCCCATTTCCTCCCTGTGTTTCCTGTTTCTTTTCCTTCTTCTCTAACTTCTTTGAATTTTGTCCTTAGGTAAATGCTGCCCTTTTGGTCTCAAATGGTTGATTTTTATAAAGTATGCATATTTCCATAGTGTAATATACTATTACCCGTATAGACTTATCTATTGTTTGGCTGAAAATTGAGCCATGGTTGATTTCCAGACTTGAAGAAATGACTAAGGGTCATAGTCTTGGATGTTCTATCAGTCTGTCTGAACAATAAGACAGGTCTTTTATATAATTTGGAGTTTTATTTCACATTTTCCACCACTTTATCAAGGACCTTCAAATGCAATCCCTTTCAGAGCCATTGGTAGATAGCCAGGCACTATCTAGATCTTCTGGTCTCAGGGCTGTGGAGACTTATGTTCAAGTGGTCTACTGTTCATTGGACTAATTGTTTCCATGGGTTTTCAATTTTCTTTCCTCCAGACAGGGAGAGGTCAATAGTTACACTCACTACTCACCAAAGTAGGATATAGAATATTGTCTTTGTAGATTGTATTATGCCAATTAGTGTCCCCTGAGACCACAGTTTTGATCCCTAGTCTCAGTGACTCATTCCTTCAAAGTGTTTGGCTTTATCTAAAAAGTTTTTATAACTTTATTCTCTATATGCTCTACCACATACATGAATATAGTATTGAATAGACTATTCTATAGTCAAAAGTTAAACTGTGTATCACCATCATTTATAGCTAAGTATAAGTGCTCACCCATTGACCAAAAATAACCCTTTTCCTCCACACATCTCAGTGTGAGCAAACATATTCCAAGAAGCCTAGCTAAAATGTAATAGATCATTCCAAGAAACAGGTATTTAAACACAGACACACACACAAGAAAATAGTCTGATGTAATATGGAGTAGAACTTGTGAAAATTACTGTTGAGATGTCTATATATCAATCCAAAGTTTTGCTAATGGCATATTTAAAAATCTCTTGCAAGTTATGTTTAAAAGAAATGTTTCATTTAGTAAACTAAACCATTCTATTAAAAAGATTGTTCTTTTGTTAAGATTGTTTTGAAATATAATTCCATTGTCAATAAATTTATAACTGACAAAAAAAAAAGTGAAACCCATTATAAACTTCGGTCAATAGTATCAATTTAGTTAATAATGTTGGTATTGTTTTATCCATTTTTACAAATGTATCAAATGTTGTTGTTGTTACATGCTACTAGTTGGTACAGACTCACTGGGATCTTAGGAACCACAGAACAAAACACTGAGTGGTTCTTGTGCCAATCTCACAATCATTGATACCTTTGAGCCCAATGTTGCTGGCCCTTCACTGTACCAAGCATGATGTGCTTCTCCAGGGCCTGGTCACTCCTGGTAGTGTATCCAAAGTATGAGCAATGAAGTCCTGTCATATTGGCTTCTAGGGTGAATTCTGGCTGTAATTCTTCCAACACAGATTTGTGTGTTTGGTGGCACATGGTACTTTCAATACTCTATTTCAACACCATAACACAAAATCTTCTCCACCGTCTCTTTACACAGATGTAGTCAATTTGATTTCTGTATATTCCATCTTGTGATATCCATGTATATAGTTGTTTTTATATTGTTTAAAAGAGGTATTTGCAATGAATAAGTCATTGGTCTTCAATTTGTCATTCCCAGCATTGCAAACCATGTGATTGTCAGATTCAAACTGGCCAATACTGGTCCACTTCAGCTGATTAATGCCTAAGATATTGATGTTTATGTGTTCCATTTCATTTTTGACAATTTCCAATTTTCCTAGATTCATACTTTGTACATTCCATGTTCAATTTATTAATGGATATTTAAAGTCATTTCTCTTTATTTTGAATTGTGCCTTAACAGCAAATGAAGATCCTGAAGGCTTTACTCCATTGGCATCCTCACAGTCAACTCTCATATGAAGAGGCAGCTCTTCCCCA
>NW_006408850.1:2377901-2378908 GCF_000296735.1 Chrysochloris asiatica
TAAACACTAAACATGTCCAAGAAGCAAAAGCAGATGACCATATCAGCACACGTCCAGAAACAAGATAAAATGTCTGAGACAAATGACCTAGAGGTAGACCTGGACTCCATTCTGGAAGGAGGGCAGGCCTTGGAAATGCCAGAGAAGGAATTCAGAAAACTGATTATAAAATATTTCAAAACACTTTACAATGGAGTTGAGAAAAATAAGGAAGAAGTCAGAAAAGTGCTACAGGAACAATCAAGTAAGATAGATACAGCATTGGAAATAATTCAAAACCTACAAAAAGACGTCCAAATGATCAATAATAGAATATCAAACTGACATTATGGTCAAGTGCATTATCACGCAGTGCCACACCAGGACTCCACTGCATATTTAGCAATTTCTAGCATTACCCCTCTAATTGTGTTAAGTATAAAAGCTTTGGAGCCAGATTACCTGGCTTCAGATCCTGTCTGTGCCTCATTAGTTTTATTAATATCATCCTTCTCCTGAAAATGAAAATAATAACTATATTCATCTAATATGGAGTTTGTGGGAATTACATGTATTTTCTCAAAGTATATTCTGTGCACAGAATCAGCTATAAAATTTGCAGGGCCCAGTATAAAATGAGAATTCAGGGCCACTTTTTCAAAAACTATTAAGAATTTCAAGAAGGTGACAGCCGAGCTTTAAATCAACTACAGGAATCTTCTGGGTGTAAATCCCTGTGTAACTGCACAGGTCACATGTCCTTGAGTAAGAAGTTTGGAAGCATTATTAGATTGTTGCTGTTAGGTGCTGTTGAGTAGGTTCTAACTCATAGCAATGCTATACACAACAGAACAAAATGCTGCCTGGTCTGTGCCATCTGCACAATTGTTGTAATGTTTGAACCCATTGTTGCTGCCCACTGTATCAGTCCATCTTGTTGGGGGTATTACTCTTTTTTGTTGACCCTCTATGATTCTAAGCATGATGTCCTTCTCCAGGGACTTATTTGTCCTAATAATATATCAAAA
>NW_006408850.1:2379373-2399887 GCF_000296735.1 Chrysochloris asiatica
ATCACAAGTTGTTAATGAGCCTTCCTCCAATTCTGAGGTGAGCAAATATTTCTCAGAGTATTTGCTCACCATCAAGATAGAAGATGAAAAAGAGGAAGACTGTAGAAGAATTGATGCATTTGAGTTATGGTGTTGGAGTATCATGGACTGCGAAATTAACAAACAAATTTGTGTTGGAAGATAATGCAACCATAATGCTCCTTAGAAGCAAGGGTGACAAGACTTCATCTGTGTTGGAAGAAGGACAGTGAGAATGCTCATTAGAAGTCAGGATGGCCAAATGTCATCTCTTATACTTCGGACATATTATCAGGAGAGACCAGTTCCTGGAAAAGGATATCCTTTTTGGTAAAGTGGAGGGTCAGCATGATCCAGTGAGGTGGATTAGCACAGTGGCAGTAGCAATGGGCTCAAGTGTAGCAATGATTGTGTGGTTAGAGCAGGATAGGGCAATGTTTAATTCTGTTATGCATAGGGTCACTATGAGTTGGTACGGACTCGATGGCACATTGCTGCAACAACAATGATGATACAGATTAAATAAATATGGTGAAAGGTTGTAACCCTGATACAAACATTTCCTCATTTTAGACAATTCAGTGTCCCCTTGTGTTTTTTTGTTTTTTTTTTTTTTCTAATGACTGCTGATTCCTATATGTACCAGTTCCTGATGTACAAAATTAAGTGTTTTGGAATACTCATTTTTCACAATGTTATTCAAAGTTTATTATAGTCCAATACCTTTGCACAGTCAATACAGCACAAGTAAACATCTTTCTGACACTGTCTACTTTCAGGTTTAATTGAAATATTCTTCTGACGCCAGCAATGACATCCCTATTTCCACGTTCTCTTCTGAATAAATTTGAATTCTGGCATCTCCCTGTCTATATTCTTCTGTATGAATATGGGTATTTTCCAATTGGTTTGCCAGTTAGCTGCCTTCAAAATTTCTTGATAATAACAAGTGAGCACTTCCCAATGCTACATCAGTTCACTGAAACATTTCAATTTGTATTCCATCAATTTATGAAGCCTTGTTTTGCACTAATGCCTTCAGTGCTGCTTGGACTTCATCTTGTAATACTATCAACTCTTGATCATATGCTTTTTCTTAAAATGGTTGAACCTTGACCAGTTCTTTTTGATAACTTAACTCTGTGTATTCCTTCCATCTTTTTTTTTTTTCTTTAAATGTTTTATTGTGAATTGTGTGATAGTTTACATGGGAGAACATTAGTTTTACATTTATCCTATCGTATATCGTTTCATTGCCATGGTTACAATCCCCTCCATGCATCATCAACCAACCAAAGGGTATACCCTACAAGCCTACCTCTGGTAGTCAGCACACAGCCCCTCTCCCTCTCTATGTCTAAAGTCCCCAGCTGATACCTTCCATCTTCTTTTGATGTTTCCAGTGTCATTCAATATTTAGTACATAGAATCCTCTGCACTTAGTAGAAATTTGGGTAATATAACGACTGAGGCTCCTTTTGATTCTGAAATTACATGGAGGATGAAACTATAGCTGTTGAACATTGACTGAAATGATCAAGAGTTAAGTGCATGATTCCTCTAAGAACAGGCATTTACATGGCATTCCCTCAGACTGGACAAAATGGTGATTTTGGGTGCATATACCAGGAAAGAAGAGTGGAATTGAATACCTGTGATTGATGGGGCTTTTCTTCCAATTGACATGAGTTTACAGAGGAGGTTCTAGATTCTGCTCAGGTTCCTGGAGACACTGGTAGAACTAAGATAGCAATTGTTGTATTCCAAAAACAGTCTCAGTGTTCTCTAAGAAGTTGTATTATTAATTTCTTCTAATCACAGATGAAGACATTAATCACTGAAAAGTATGTACATCCAAAACAAGAACCGATAGAAGTCACTGGAAAGAAAATACAGAGAAAAGCTTTCTTACTCTGCTGATAGTAAATATGTAAAATTTAGCAAAGAAATGAGCAGCAGCAATTTCCATTATTTAATGCATGCCATATTCCAAGTCTTTTACCTTTTGAGAAACGCACACATGTTTATTTGATATATATGTATGTGTGTATATATATATTTAGTGTAGTCCTGGGTGGTGCTGCAGAATAATGCACTGTACTACAAAGTCAGTGTGAACTGCTAGATTGGTGATTCAAACCCATCATGCCACTCAGAAACACTATACAGGATGCTATGATTTGGAACCAACTCAGCAGTGCTTTACAACAACATACTAGTGTATATGTGCATATATGAGAGTAAATAAAAAAGTATGGTACTAGTATACCAGTTCACCCATGTACAGGTTCATTCCAAACAAAACTGATTTAAACACGCCTCTGTGATCAGTTAATGGCTACAGACAAATTCTCTCAGTATTACACTTTTCTTAGTCTGCTTAGGGTGCATTTATAAAAGTTCCAATCAAACCAGTGACTTCTGAGGGGATCTGCTTATTGTTGTTCTTGTTAGGTGCTGTTGAGTTGGATGACAATAATGACACTGCCCAGTCTTTAACCAGTCTAGTAATTTTTGCTACACTTGCGCCCATTGCTGCTACCTCTGTGTCATTCCATATTATTGGGCATATTCCTCTTTTGTACTGGCCCTCCACTTTACCATGCATGATGCCCTTCTCTGAGGACTGATCTTTTCTGATCATATGTCTGAAGCCTCACCAACCTGGCTGGCTTCTACAAAGCCTTCTGGCTGTACTTCTTCCAAAACAGATGGGTTTGTTCTTCTGGCATTCCATGGTACAGCAAATATTCTTCTCCAGGGCCATAACTCAAATGCATCAATTTTTCTACTGTCTTCTTTGTACATTGTCTAATTTTTACATGCATATGAGGCAATTGAAAATATCCTAGCTTGGGTCAGGCACTTCTCAATCCTTAAACTGATGGCTTTGTTCTTAAACACTTTAAAGAGATCTTCTCAGCAGGTTTGCCTAATGCAATATGTCACTTAACCTCTTGAATGCTGCTTCCACGTATGCTGACTATGGATCCAAGGAAAATGAAATTTTTGACAGATACAATCCTTTTTCCATGATGTTATTTATTGGGCTAGTTGTTAGGATTTTTGTTTTCTTTATATTGAAGTGCAATCTATACTGAAGGCTGTAGTCTTTGCCCTTCATCAGTAAGTATTTTAAGTCCTCTTTGCTTCCAGACAGTAAGATTGTATAATCTGCGTATCTCAGGTTGTTAATGAGACATCCTACAATCCCAATGCTATGTTCTTCTTCATATAACCCAGCTTCTCAGAGTATTTGCTCAGTATACAGATTCAATAAGTGTGGTGAAAGAATATAACTCTGACACATACCTTTCCTAATTTTAAACCATTCAGTGTCCCCTTGTTCTGTTCAGACACTGCCTCTTGGTCTATGTACATGTTCCTTATGAGTGAAATTTAGTGTTCTGGAATACCCATTCTTTGTGATATCTTAGCTTATCATGAGCCACAGAGTCAAATGCCTTTACATAGTCAATAAAGCACAAGAAAACATCTTTCTGGTATTTTCTGCTTTCAGGCAGGGTCCATCTGATGTCAACAATGATATCCATCATTCCATGGTCTCTTCTGAAACCAGCTTGAATTTTTGGCAGCTCCCTGTTGATATACTGTGCAGCCATTTTTTAATTATCTTCAGCAAAATCTTACTTGCGATTGATATTAATGATATTGCACAATGCTTTCCACATTCTATTGTGTCAGATCTCTTTGTAATAGGCACAAATATGCATCTCTTCCAATCAGGTGGCCAGGAGTTGCCTTCCAAATTTCTTGGTATAGATGAGTGATTGCCTCCAGTGCTGCATTGGTCAGTTGAAATATTTCAATTTGTATTCCATAAATTGCTGAAATATTGTTTTTAGCCAATGCCTCTAATGCAGCTTGGACTTCTTCCTTCAGTACTATCAGTTATTAACCACATGCTACCTCTTGAAATGGATGAACATTGACCAGTTCTGTTTGTTACAGTGACTCTGTGTATATCATTCATCTTTTGATGCTTTCTGATTCATTCAATATTCTTCCTACAGAATTCTTCAATATTGCAATTCAAGATTTGAAAGTTTCTAAAGTTATTTCAGCTTGCTAAATAATGAATGTATTCTTCCATTTTGGTTTCCTAACTCCAGGTCTTTGTACATTTTATAATAATATTTGTATTTATCTTCTCAAGCTACCCTTTGAAATTTTCTGTTCAGCTCTTTGATTTCCTCATTTTGTTCATTCACTTTAGCATCTCTGGTCTGGAGAGAAAGTTTCAGTGTTTCTTCTGACATCCATTTTGGTCTTTGCTTTCTTTCCTGTTTTGTTTTTTTAAAATGACCTTTTGCTTTCTTCATGCATGATAATTCTCCCACCATAATTCTGGTCTTTGGTACTTAGAATGTAATGCATCGAATCTGTTATTAAGATGGTCTCTAAATTTAAGTGGGATATACTCATGGTCATATTTTGGTTCTCGTGGACTTGTTTTAATGTTTTTCAGCTTCAGCCTGAACTTGCATATGGGCAATTGATGGTCTGTTCCACAGTCTTCTCCTCATCTTGATTTGTCTGACAATATTGAACTTTTCATATATCTCTGCACACAGATGTAGACAATCTGATTTGGTGAGATTCAGGTGTATAGCTGCCTTTTATGTTGTTTTAAAATGGTATTGACAATGAATAAGTCATTGGTCTTGCAAAATTCTATTACGTAATCTCCAGCATCATTTCTATCATCAAGGCCATATTTCCCAGCTCTTTGTTTCCAATCACCAGTAATAACCAATACAACTTGATTGCATGTTTTTGCAGTTTCACACTGAAGAAGCTGGTAGAATTCTTCAATTTCATTATCACTGGCTTTATTGTTTGGTGCATAAATTTGAATACTACTGGTACTAATTAGTCTTATTGTAGGTATGTGGATATTATCCTATCACAGACATCATTGTACTTCAAGATAGGTCTTGTA
The DNA here is from genome assembly GCF_000296735.1 of Chrysochloris asiatica. Classification (NCBI taxonomy): domain Eukaryota; kingdom Metazoa; phylum Chordata; class Mammalia; order Afrosoricida; family Chrysochloridae; genus Chrysochloris; species Chrysochloris asiatica. The sequence goes on from NW_006408850.1 coordinate 2,384,355, forward strand.
ATGCTCTTTTTGATGATGAATGCTATGCTATTCTTCTTGAATTTATGGTTTCCAGTACAGTAAACCATATGTTTATCAGATTAAAAATGGTCAATACCAGTCCATTTCAGCTACTGCTGTCTAGGTTAGGATCTTTATGTGTTCCATTTCATTTTTGACAACATCCAATTTTCCTAGAATCATACTTCATAAATTCTATGTTCCAGTTATTAATGGATGTTTGTAAATGTTGCTCCTCATCTTGAGTTGTCCCCACCAGAAATTAAGGTAATGAAATCAATGTCAACTCGTCTTTGAGGAGGCAACTCTTCGCCAGTCCTATTTTGAGTGCCTTCCAGCCTTAGGGACTCATCTTCAGGCACTGTATCTGATAATATTCTGGTGCTCTTCAGAATGTTTTCATCTTCCAGAATTATATCTGACAATGTCCTGCAGGTCTTCAAAAGCTTTACAGAGGAGCTCTGCTGGGAAAGTTGAATTCAGAAAGTATTGGTGACTCTGTTTTGGAATTCTAAATGTGTAATCTTGATAGATTTTCTTAAAGTACACAGGAGGAACACAGAGGCATTTATGAAGTTTATTAAAAAAAAAAAAAAAAAAAAAAAAAAACTGAAAACTGAAAAGGTGAGAAAAACATCAGAAAAGTTATACCAAGGAATTTTTTTTCACACTGAGACCATCAGATTGAATTTGGAACACAGAAGCCTATCTCTGAAACCAAAGTATTTCAAAGAAAGTGAATATAATAGACAGTATTTAGCATGCATAAAACACAATTTTAGTCACAGTTGAATAGACTCTCATTAGACCTAGTACTACGAGCACCAACTCTCATTAATGTATAAGTCTTAGCAATTTGTTTTTATTATTTCATTTTCTCTAGGTTCTGTGATATAGACATCTTGCAGAATTAGTGATTTTGTGGAAGTCCTCTAACATCGTTGAGTGTCTTCTCTCCAGATGACAAAACAATGTAAATGATGCCTACTTCTGCAAGATGTCTATATCACAAAACCCAGTGAAAATGAAATAAAAACAAATTGGTAAGAGTTATACATTAATGAGAGTTGGTGCTGGTAGTGCTAGGTCTAATGAGAGATGATGCTGGCACTGGAAGATTCTCAAGTCAAAGGAAGTTCAGATAAATGGTGCATGAAAGAAAGTCTACATGTAGCTTCTTATTTCCCTTGATGCAGCTTTCAATAGTGCCTTTCAATTTTCCAAGTATACTACCAGGCTCTCTTACACATACTTTCACTGAATTATTATATCATTCAGTATCTTATTGGACAGCAGTTTGTTTTAGATATTCAAAAATAATTCCACTCTATGTTATAAAATCTAAGCAGTGCATATATGGTTCCTTTGTCTTCAGCATTTTGCCTTGCCCTTTTCCCCAACTGCAATTCATTAAGATTATTGCTCTTCTTAAGTTTTGTTTTTACTACAGTATAAAATTTACTCCTTTCAAAAATGTGACTGCTTGACTGATTTTAAATTATATTAAGGGGACTGGACCAAGAGGAAGTTGTTCGAATAGAACATGGGAACACTGAATGGTTTAAAATTAAGAAAGGTGTGTGACAGGATTGTATTCTTTCACCATACTTATTCAACCTGTATGCTGAAGAAATAATCCGAGAAGCTGGGTTCTATGAAGAAAAACATGGCGTCAGGATTGGAGGAAGGAGCTCTGGTAGCATAGTGGTTACGAATCGGACTGCGAACCACAAGGTCAGCAGTTCGAAACTATCAGCTGTTCCATGGGAGAAAGATAAGGCTTTCTGCTCCCATAAAGATTTACAGCCTCAGAAACCCTGTACAGGGTCGCTATGGGTCGGAACCGACTCGATGGCACTTAACAACAACAACAAAGGATTGGAGGAAGACTCATTAAGAACCTGTGATATGCAGATGATAAAGAGGACTTAAAACATTTACTGATGAAGATCAAAGAGCACAGCCTTCGGTATGGATTATATCTCAATGTAAAGAAAACAAAAATCCTCATCACTGGACCAATAAACAACATTCTTATCAACGGAAAAAATATTGAAGTTGTCAAGGACTTCATTCTTCTTGGATCAACTATCAACACTCACGGAAGCAGCAGTCAAGAAATCAGATGACATATTGCATTAGGTAAATGTGCTGCACAAGACCTTTTTAAAATGTTGAAGAGCAAAGATGTCAGCTTGAGGACTAAGGTGTGTCTGCCAAAGCCAAGGTATTTTCAATGACCTCATATTAATGTGAAAGCTGGACAGTGAATAAGGAAGACCACAGAAGAATTGATGCATTTGAGTTCTGGGGTTGGAAGAGAGTATTGAAAGTACCATGGACTACCAAATCTACAAATAGATCTGTGTTGGAAGAAGTGCATCCAGGGTACTCCTTGGAAGCCAGGATGGCCAGATATTGTCTCTCGTACTTCAGATATATTATTAGGAGGGACCAGTCACTGGAGAAGAATATAATATTTGGTAAAGTGGAGGTTCCAGGAAAAAGAGGGAGACCCCCAAAGAGATGGATTGGCACAATGGCAGCACTGGGCACAAGCATAACAATTATTGTGAGGTTGGCCCAGGACTGGGCAGTATTTCATTTTGTGGTGCCCAGGGTTACAATTGGTAACGACTTGATGGCACCAGACAACAAATGAGAAGCATCCAAACTACGTGATAACAAGGAGATTAGCAATTTCTATTTCATTGAATAACATAGAATGTAATTACTATGAGGGAGTGATTTGGGTTAGATACTCCCAAATACTTTCTGAGAGTGAGTGGTATGGGACACAGGAAGACGGGGACTAGTAGAAGTTATAGCATATCTTTCCTGGGTATAGAAACAAGTGCAGCAAACAAAAGTCCAATGATTTACAAGCAAATATAGGAAACATTAAGGTCTTTACATTACTCGAACTGGATTTGCATTTTGCTAACCATTGTTGCTGCTGCTGTGTGCTACTGAGTTGAATCTGACTCATAACAACCCTGCATAGGGTTTTTGGGGCTGTAAATCTTTATCAAAGCAGAAATCTCATTTCTCTCACAAGAAGTGCTGACAGATTCAACGTGCTGAGCAGCCCAATATGTAACCTTCTACACTACCAGTGCTTCTTCCTAGTAACCCTCTCTTGTTATGGAAATGTTAGCAATGTCAGAGATTATCATTCGGAGTTTGGTGAAAATAAATGGCAAGGTTGGGGCAAAGGTAGAAACAAATCTGCATATGACATTTGGAACTAAGTTATAAAGAACTTTTCAGCTAAAAATTAAAATATAAATTATTGACAAAAAATTCACATTGTCAAAAAAAAAAAATTTCACATTGTCAGAGGTTAAGAGGATATGTAAGATGAGTCCAAAATTAATTAGAAAAATAAATTAAATCTAGCCCATAACAACTAATTTTCGACAAGGGTGCTAAGTTCAATCAATTAGAAAGAAAGAATCTCTTCATAAATGATCCAGGGAAAATTGATATCCACATACAAATGAATTAATCAGGCTCTACCCTCACATCATATATAAAAGCAAATGTATATGGATCCAGATCTAAAGGTAAAAACTAATATGGCAAAAGTAGGGTTGAAACTGTGGGATCTAATTTTCAGCAGTGGACTATCAGATATGATAGCATGAGCATAAAAATAAAATAAAGAAATGGGACCTCATAAAAATTAAATACTTCTGTGCTGTGCATCAAGGGATTTTAATCCAAAAATGTGATAAGACAGGCTTTGATGTTGTTAGATATAATCAAAGCGTCTCTAACTCATAGTGACCTCATACACAACAGAATGTAACACTGCTGTGTCCTGTGCCATCTTCACAGCTGTTATGTTTGAGATAGGTAGAAAATGTTTTGGAATCATATATTTGATAAAGTTCTAATAACCAAGACATATAAAATACTTCTATAACGTAACAAAAAAACCCCAATAGCCCAATAAAAAATTGTATTTCAACAGACATTTACATATAGAACTTCAACAGACATTTAATCAAAAATACTTCACAAGATATTTAACCAAAGATACTAAATGACATGAAAAGATGTTCAAAGTAAGCAATCATTGTTGTTGTATTTGTTGTTAAGGACCTTCAAATCGGTTCTGACTCATAGTGACCCTGAATAGGGTTTCTGAAGATCAGCTGGTAAGCTTGTACTGCCAACCTTATGGTTCAAACTGACCCTGCAGCTCAGTGCATTAACTCACAATGCCACACCACTGTGAGTCATTGTTGTTGTTGTTGTTAGATGCCATCGAGTTGGTACCGACCCATAGTGACGTTATGCACAGCAGAATGAAACACTGCCCGATCCTGGGCCCAGGAGTCATTAGGAAGATAAAAATCAAAACCACAGTGAGTTACAATCTCACACACATTCAAATGGCATTAGTCAAAAAAAAATGGAAAATATTAGATTTTAGAGAGGTTGTAGAGAAACAAAAATCCTATTATGTTAGTGGGAAGGCAAAATGCTACAAACAGTATGAAAAACAGTTTTGTTATTCTTCAAAAGCTGAACATAGAACATATGACCTATCAATTCCCTTTTAGGTATGTACTCAAGAGACTTGCTACAAACAAATGTGAATTTCAGTGTTCTTTGTATCACTATTTAAAATAGCCAAAATGTTGAAACAGTCAACATATTAATTTAATGATGCGTAAGCAAACAAAGTAGTGGTTACGAATCGGGCTGTTAACATTAAGGTCAGCAGTTGGAAACTATCAGCTGTTCCACGGGAGAAAGAGGAGGCTTTCTGCTCCCATAAAGATTTATAGCCTCGGAAACCCTGTACAGGGTCACTATGAGTCGGAACTGACTCCACGGCACATAACAGCAACAACAACAAGTAAACAAATGTGGTATGTGCACACAGGGAAATATTAATGCTGCTCTTTGGTGCTTTTGAGTCACTTCTAACTCATAGAAACTCTATGCTTAACAGAACTACACACTGCCCTGACCTGAACCATCCATACAATTGTTATGTTCTATCCCTTGTTTCTGCCTCTATCTGAATCCAACACATTAGACTGTCCTCTTTTTATCTGACCCTCCAGTTTACCAGTCATGATGTCCTTCTCCAAGGACTGGTCCCTACTGACAACATGTACAAAAAACAAGCGATGAAGTCTGACCATCCTCACTTCTAAAGAGTATTCTGACTGTACTTCTTCCAAGACAGACTTGTTTATTCTTCTGGCAGTCCATGGTACTTTTTTTTTCTTCTTCCTTAAGATTTTTATTGTAGATTGAGTGAAAGTTTATGGAGTAGATCATCAGTTTTACATTCAACAAATCATACACGTTGTTTCATTACAATGATTACAATCCCTTCCATGTACCACTAGTTAACAGTATGTCTCTCTATTCACTTTAGCTTTAAAACAAAACAAAACAAAAACCCACTTAGGTATATATAATAATTTACACCTCTAAAGGGCACATTCTGCAAGTCTGCCTCCTGGCCATAAGATCTCAGTCCCTCTCTTTCCATGAATGTAGAGTCCTCAGCCGCTCCCCATCTCCATGACCACATCTCTGCTTCCTTCTCTGGTGTCACTGCTTCTCTGGATAAGGTCCCACATTCTGCTTGTGTTCTTCTCCCTTAATGGCCCTAGGGTCCTCTGTTTCTGGACTATAAGATTAACCACTCCCCTGTTTTTGTTACAAAACTTCTACCTTTAAAAACAAAGCAAAACAAAACAAAACTCCTACCTTTACAATTCTGAGAGTCACGTTAAGTCATGATAACAATGATTCACTATTGAATCGTACAAATCCTATCCCTATCTCTTTTCACAAGATCCATCTAGACAAGATGAAAACTATTCAGTGGAACTCTTCCTTCCCCCCCACACTCTTGAACTAAACTCCCTCTTGAAACCTTATATGCCAGTCACTTCATGCCTTTATCACCTCTTCATTTTAGGTAGCCAATGTCTAAGTTGCCCATCCCTATCTACCCTGTATACAGAGGGGATAGTACTGATACTTGATGTGAAGATTCCTTCCCTCTCTGTTGGTATTTAGAGTTACTACTTCCATGAGTATAGGTTAGATTCATCAAATTGTAGCAATTTACCCTTGTTTCCTTTCAAAAATTTTGTTGTTGTTGCTGTAATCTTCCTCTAGTCACGTTCTGATTATCAAGCTATCAAGGCTAGGTCAAATGGGTATAATCTGCAAGTTTGGGTGTCCTTGTGCATCTCCCCTCACTTCATATCAGCTGGATGCTTCACTCTCAGCTCTAGCCCTCTGGGGCTATGTCCTTGTCCATGGGCTCAAGTGTCCTCACATCTCACCACACTTTGGACCAACCAGCCCTTCCTCTTCTCTCTCTCATCTCCAGGTCAACAGGAATCAATGGACTGGGGTTGAACTCAGCCCATTTCTTCATTGCTGCCTTTTCCCCTCTTCCACTCACCAGGAGACCAATGTGGTCACAAGCAAGTTTACACAGCTGTTCATGTGTTCTCTTTGAGTTTCAGTCTTAAAAGGGAGTTTGTCCTGAAAGAACTTGATTGCTTGCCTTGATGGCTTCCTGGTAAACAGTTTGCTTATTCTTGTAGTAGCTAGTTATGATAACATTTTTGTTTTGGGTTTTTCCTGATGATCTTTCTTTGAAGATATATCTTTTGTTGCTCTAGCTATTCCAGAATGGTCTGCTTGTCCTTGCTAGTGGGAATGTCCCACCTTATAAGATTCTGGATGGGACTTAGTATTCTACCTAAGGTCCTATACTCTGCAAAGGCTTTGCAAGAGGCCTATTTCACTTGGCAAGTTCTAGAACCATTTTAGGTATTCCAATCAGTTATAGGCTGAAGACAGGCTCACAAGTTTTCTGTAATCATGTTTTCCAACGTTCCTTTCTATCGCACTCAAGTGTCTATTTTACAATAGTAGGCAACAGAAACCAATATTCATAAGACAGTCAAGCATTTTAGTATTATTTCCCCTCTTCAAACTATGCCTATCTCCCTGTATCACAGAGTCCTGTTGTTCCAAGTTTGAGCTTGCATCACTACTTACCTCTGTCCACTTAGGCCATGCAAACCTGTCTGTGTTCCCTTATCTATGTTGTTCTTCCACCTTCTCCTCCTTCTTGTATTGCCCTCCCCCAAACCAGAACTAAACTCCCTCCCCAACTCCACAGTTGCAGTTACCTTATATTCCATTAACTCTTCACTCCATTTAAAACAGTCTATTTTATCCTGTAATCTACCTTATCTTCTCACCACTGTGGATCTCTGTTCTTCTCTGTTTACCTTCTTTCACACTGTAATTGTTTTGATCATAGACTGACCTCCCAGATCCTCTGTTCTTATAATTTTATTCTGTTCTTGACTCTTCCATTTGTCAATTGAGTTCAGGTGATACTGCCATGTATATCACTCTCTAGCTGTTGTCTGTTCTTATTGGTTCTCACTCCATAGAACTTCCTTTCCAATTCATTCAACTTGTTTGCCAATTCCTTCAATGCGTCTTGGACTTCTTCCTTCAGTATCAATGGCTCTTGATCATATGCTACCTCTTGAAATGGTTGAACATTAACCATTTCCTTTTAGTACAGTGCCTCTGTACTCTTGATGCTTTCTGCATCATTCAATAATTTGCCCAGAGAATCTTTCAATAACGAAAGTTGAGGTTTGATTTTTTTTTTTTTTCTTCAGTTCCCTCAGCTTGAGAAATGCTGAACATGTTCTTCCTTTTTGGCTTTCTGATTCCAACTCTTGGCACATTTTGTTGTAATATTTGGTTTTATCTTCTCGAGCTGATCTTTGAAATTTTCTGTTCAGCTCTTGTACCTCCTCATTTCTTCCAATTGCTTTAGCATTTCTAGAAACCATTTATTTTCAGCAAGATTAGAGGAAACACTCTCATAAAATAAATCGATATCTAGGGGGGTCAAGTGGATGAGGTTAGGGACAAATAAAATGTTAAATATTTCACTATAACCTTATGTTGAGGAAACAAACATATATTGTTTTGTAGTAATGCAGGCTTTAGAAATTAAGACCTCACAAATCTTTTTGACCACAAAAACAAATATAGGCATGATAAAGAAGCACTAAAATACGTGTTAACTTTCTTGCATACAGAACACTTATCTTGTGTTATTATCTTCCTTCTTTGTAAAACTCTTAGTGATTGTGACTTATTAAATGTGAACTTTCCCTTCATTTGTTGTCAGGGTCTAGGCTAGAGATTATAGACACAATGATAACTTATATAAATCCCATGCCCTCAAAATGCCCAGATACTAGTAGAGAAGGCAATAAGATAAACTAAAGTTTAATCAGAGTATTGATGTAAGGTATAAAAATACCCAAACATTACTTGAATTAAATAGAAAATTAAAAGCAACAGATAAATAGGTTTCCAAATATCAGTGAAGATATATCTATGAAGAATATCTATTCAGAGAGATGGTGTTTACTTTTAAAAAGCCTAAATATGTTACATGAAAACTATTATTTTGTTTAAGTACTTTCTTTGACCCAGTTTCAGTGTGAATAAATGCTATATTCCCAATCTATACATTAGATTCTATGGAGTTTATTGCTGTGAATTCAGAAAAATAGTTGACAAGATGCTTTCAAATATTTAATTGGAAATATCTTATCTTCTGCATTTGTTACAGAGTATGGGGACATTATTCAGATTCCTTTCAAGGAAGAAATATTTCTAAATCAAATTATTTTCAATGTGGTGAGCTTTTTCATGTGAATAAATATCTCAATTGAGATGCAGCAAACCAGTGGGGTCCTTATTAATACAAACTTTGCAACTGGGTACTGATTCCCCTCTCAGCTTGAAGTTAAGATTGAGTGTGTGTTTGTGATGGTGGTTGCCCAATATAAAGTCTGGAAAGTATCACACCCACTTCCTGTCCTCAAAAGTGTTATACTGTAGTCATCCCTGAGCTGCACTGTGCTTAAAAACAATCGTGTCTCATTTGAAAGTGATTTCCAAGCACAAACTGTATTCAGTTCCTGTAATCATTTAGTCTAACTCATGATTAAATAGAGAAGTGGGCAAAAAGCATTGATTGTTAGACTCAAATGTCTTATTTTTAATTCTGGTTCCTACTGGTTATGTGGCTGTATGCTTTTTAACTGAGTTTCCTGAGACTTCATCTCCTCAGTTCCTGCATAGGGTGTAAAATTGTTAATGCAGATAACAGTGTCAAGCACTGAGGATGTATGTGTGTGTGCAGGGGGAGGGGGTCATGATTTTGACCTATATATGTGTGTTGTTTCTCTGCTATTCACAGGGTTTTCAGTGATTAACAATTCAGAAGTAGTTCATCCCTCTTTCTTCCTAGTCTGTCTTTGTCTGGAAGCTCATCTGAAACCTGTCCACCATGGGTGACCCTGCTGGTTATTAAAATACCGGTGGCATAGCCCTCAGAATCATAGCAACTCAAGCCACCACAGTACGACAGACAGACAAGTGGTGGCCATTTGGTTTTATGTCAAAACTGTCACTTTAAATTTCAATAGCAATCCTGATACAATCAAGATACAATCAAATTATAATCAAGATGTTCTCTCCTGATACTATCTATCCTGATACAATCAAGATGTTCTCTCCCAAGATGGCGGCTCCGGGAACAGCTGAGTGTCTTGAAACAGAAAACAATGGATTTCTGGATTCTCCTGCAATTTTCCCAGCTGTAAGCCCTCCAATCCTCCAAACATACCTTTATATTTGTTTCGGAGTTCCAGCACCATCCCCTGAGCTCTCTTGGCCCGGCATTCCATGTTGTTGTTGATGGAGCTCCTCACTGCACATCAACCCAATCCGCCATCTTGCCAACTCTTGGACATTGGCTACCCAAAATGGGGTGGGGGTGAGGGGGTTACAAAGGCAAGAAGTGACTGGCTTACAAGGTTTCAAGAAGGAGCCTAGATCCAGAGGGCATGGAGGAAGGTAGAATCTCCACTGAGTAGTATCCAATCTGTCTGGGCAGGGCTGATGAAAGGAGTTGTTTGAACAGAGCATGGGAACACTGGATGTTTTAAAATTGGGAAAGATGTGTGACAAGGATGTGTTCTTTCACCAAACTTATTCAACCTGTATGCTGAGCAAATAATACGAGAAGCTGGGTTCTATGAAGAAAAATGTGGCATCAGGATTGGAGGAAGACTCATTAATAACCTGCAATATGCAGATGATACAACCTTGCTTGCTGAAAATGAAGAGGACTTAAAACATTTACTGATAAAGATCAAAGAGCACAGCCTTCAGTATGGATTACATCTCAATGTAAAGAAAACAAAAATCCTCACCACTGGACCAATAAACAACATTCTTATCAATGGAGAAAAGATTGAAGTTGTCAAGGACTTTATTTTTCTTGGATCTACTATCAACATTTGCAGAAACAGCAGTCAAGAGATCAGATGACATATTGCATTAGGCAAATTTGCTGCACAGGAGCTTTTTAAAGTGTTGAAGAGCAAAGATGTCAGCTTGAGGACTAAAGGTGTGCCTGACCCAAGCCATGGTATTTACAATAACATCATACGGATGCAAAAGCTGGACAGTGAATAAGGAAGATTATAGAAGAATTGATGCCTTTGAATTGTGGTGTTGGAGGAGAATACTAAAAGTGCCATGAGATGCCAAAAGTACCAATAGAACTATTTTGGAAGAAGTGCAGCCAGAGTTTTCTTGGAGGCAAAGATGGCCAAACTTCATCTATCATATTTTGGACATATTGTCAGGAGGGAATAGTTACTGGAGAAGGATATCATGCTTGGTATGATGGAGGGTTGGAGAAAAAGAGGAAGACCCCCAACGAGATGGATTGGCCAGCTGGCATCATTGATGGACTCAAGTGTGGTAGCGATAGTGAGGTTGGCCCAGGACAGGACATTGTTTCGTTCTGCTGTGCATGGGGTCACTATGAGTCAGTTCTGATTTGATGTTACCTGACAACAACAACAAAAAATGTGTGTTGTTGGCAAACTCCTTAAGCTTTCCATGCAGGTCAATAGTTACAATGTAAAGATGGTAATAGTACATATTTATAGAGCACTGAGCAGGTTAATACATGTACAGAGCTCAGAAAAATACATAATAAGAATTTGGGGAGAATTTTTAGAAGCAAAAATTAGACTACGACAATTATTACATTGTGTGTATTATGTATCATATCAACACATTGATTATCTTCTTTTAATTATATTTTCAAAATGAAGTTATGAAGAATTATTCATTTTACAAATGTTTAAATCTGAGACTTAGTCAGTGACCACTGAACAGGTTGATACATGGGCAGAGCTCAGAAACATACAAAATACATAAGAAAAATTTGGTGAATATTTGGTTATTTTCCTTTAATTTTATTTTCACAAATATCTTACGAAGCAGTATTCATTTTACAAATGCCAGCTTAGTGGTTAGCAAGTAGCTGAGACAGAATTTTCTTAGAAGTATCTAATATTCTAGGCTATCTTTTATTTCCAACACCAAATGGAAGAACTCCCCCCAAGTTTTCAGTAATAGAAGAAATGAAACACTTGTTCATCACTGGTTTCTCAGTAGACATGGACAAATAATCCTCTTTTTAGTCCCCAGACAGTTTGTTCTATGAAGCATTCCATATGGCTTTTTGGAAAGACCTGTGGTGATGTGCAATTCACTAATATATGATTTGGATTTTTCTTATTCCTTGGTTTATTCTTGTTCCCTCACAACCACTATCTATAATCACATATTCAAATAAACTATCTACATGGAAGTCTTTGTCTTAAAATCTGCTTTTAGGAGAACATAGGCTAAGGTATTTCCGAGTACGTAATTCCACTACATCTTCTTAAAGTTTCTCTTTATTTCTGTTCGGTATCATTTTTAAAGGAATTTCATCTTATAGTGTGTCAAATAGATATTCTCTGGAGAAAACAATACAATTTTTGTTTTTTCTATATTACTTGCCATGAGCTCAATAATAAATGTAAATGTTGTTGTTAGGTAACATCATGTAGGTTCTGACTCAAAATGACTCATCATACAATGGAATGAAACACTGCTTAGTTCTGTTCCAACCTCTCAATTGTTGTTATGTTGGAGTCCATTGTTGCTGCTGCCAATGAGTCAATCAATCTCCTTGGGGGTGTCAGGGTGTCTTTCTTTTTTTCTCTAAGACTTTACTTTACCAAGCATGATGTCCTTATTCAAGGACTGGTCCCTCCTGACAGTATGCCTAAAATATGAGAGACAAAATCTTGCCATCTTTGTTTCTAAAGAACCATCAGTTGTACTTCTTCTAAATGGATGTATTCATTCTTCTGGCAGTCCATGGCACTCTCAGTATTCTTCTCGGTCTATTTACAGGTTTCTCGTTAGCATAATCAAGTGCTCTGCAATACTCATTCTTTGCAATGCTGTGATCCATATAGTCAAATGACTTTGAATAGTCAATAAAACACAAGTAAACTTCCTTCTGGAATTCTCTTCTTTCAACCAACCGCCATCTCACATCATCAGTGATATTCTTAACTGCACAATTTCTTATTCTGGCTTGAATTTCTGGCACTCTCTGTCATGTACTGCTACAACTGTTTATGAATTAATTTCAGCAAAATTTTACTTGTAAGTGATATAGTTTGATGCTTTCTGCATTCTGTTGGGTCACCTTTGTTTAGAATGGACACAAATATGAATATCTTCCAGTCAGTTGTCCATGTAGATGTCTTCTAAATTTCTTGGCTAGACCAATGAGTGCCTCCAGGGCTAAATCAGTTTGTTGAAAAATTCCAAAGTGTACCAATCCCTGCAGTGTTGTTGGTGGTTTTTTTTTAATTAAAAAAAATTTTTTTTTGTCATTACCTTCAGTACAGCTTAAACTTCTTCCTTCAATATTATCAATTATTGATCATATGGCAACTCTTGAAATGACAGAATACTGCAAAATTCTTTTTGGTACAGTGACTCTGTGTAGTCCATCCATCTCCGTTGAATGCCTCCAGTGTCATACAATATTTTCCCATAGAAACTTTCAGTATTACAACTTGGGGCTAAACAAGTTTTCGTATTTTCTTTTGTTTACTAACTATAGGTCTTTCCACAATATATATTTTACTAAGTCTTCTCAAGTAAATGTGAGAGCTCTAATACAGGACATACACAGACTACCAAACATTTTGAAACTCACACAAACAAAAACTGACAAAAGAGATCAATGAGACATACTAAAAATTGAAAACTTAAGTGCATCAAAAGACTAAAAAGGGAGCCCACAGAATGGGAAAAATCTTTTGTCAGACAAGGGACTAATTTCCAAAATATATAGGAACCTACAACACCTCTACAAGAAAAGGTAAAATAACCCAATTAAAAAATGGGCACAGGATATGAACAAACACTTCACCAAGGAGGAGATCCAGGCAGCCAACAAACATATGAAGAAATGTTCACGATCACTAACCATTAGAGAGATGTAAATCAAAACAACAATGAGATATCATCTCACACCAGCAATAATAGCAAAGATCAAAAACATAGAGGACAATAAATATTGGTGAGGATGTGGAGAGACTGGGGCCCTCCTACATTGCTGGTAGGACTGCAAAATGGTCCACCCACTCTGGAAAACAATATGGCACTTCCTCAGAAGGTTGGAAATAAAGATACTTTATGATCCAGTAATTCCTCTACTTGGTATTTATCCACAAGAAATACAAGCCATAAATGAGTAGATATATACACACCAATGTTCATAGCAACATTCACAATAGCAAAAAAAATGGAGACAGCCTAAGTGCCCGTATATAGAAGAATGAATAAACAAACTTTGGTACATACACAAAAATGGAATATTATGTTACACTGAAGAACAACAAGGAAGCAGCAAGCCACCACATAACATGGATGAACTTTGAGGATATTTTGCTGAGTGAAATCAGTCAGTCACAAAAGGAGAAATACAGCATAGGTCCATTATTGTAAAATATTAAGAAAAGGCACCCACACTAAAACGGGGAAAAATTATCTATTAATTTTAAATTTTTTTCTTGGTTACCAGGGTGTATGGGGTGGGGAGAGGGTGAGGGAGGGAAAGGTGGACCACGGGGTAGGGAATAAGCACAGGATAGTGAAGCACAGGGTATGGAATAGACACAGGATAGTCTGGGTGCTGGGCAGGGGGTGGGGGGGGTGGCACATATACTAGAATGGAAGGGGAAAGGAAAAATAAGGCAGATGGGAGAATACCTAGGCAGGTTTACGTAGGCTAAATAGGACAGAGGTAAATAATGATGTAAACACAAATGTGGAACAACAGGGTTCATGGATACAAAGTGGCAAAATGATGTTAAGATGCTTGGCTGTCTTTTGAATCTTGGTTTCCACTGCCTACTATTGTAAAATAGATACTTGAATGGGGGAGAGAAGAATATCCAGAAACATCACCAGAGAAAGCTTTTAAGTCCGTCTTCAGCCTATAACCAATATTCATAAGATAGTCAAGCATTTTAGTATTATTTCCCCTCTTCAAATTATGCCTATCTCCCTGTATCATAGAGCCCTGTTGTTCCAAGTTTGAGCATGCATCACTATTTATATCTGTCCCACTTAGGCCATGTAAACATATCTCAATTTTCCCCTATCAATGTTGTTCTTCCACCTCCTCCCCCTTCTTGTATTGCCCTCCCCAACACCTGAACTAAACCCCCCACCCCAACCCCACTGTTGTAATTACATTATATTCCATTAACTCTTCCCTCCATTTAAGACAGTGTATTTTTATCCTGTAATCTACCTAACCTTCTCACCACCTGGATCTCTGTTCCTCTGTGTTTACCTTCTTTCACATTGTAAATTTTTTGATCATAGACTGACCTCCCAGATCCTCTGTTCTTATAATTTTATTCTCTTCTTGACTCTTCCATTTGTCAATTGAGTTCAGGGTGATGCTGCCACATATGTCACTCTCTGTTGTTGTCTGTTCTTGTTGGTCCTCAGTCCATAGAACTTCCTTTAGGATGTTTTTCAAAGCAGGGTTGGCTTTGGCAAAATCTCTTAGCTTCTGTGTATCCTGGAATGTTTTGATTATACCTTCATATACTTGATTGACAGCTTTTCTGGGTAGAGGATTCCTGGTTGGCAGTTTTTTACTTTCAGGGTTTTATATATATCTCCCCATAGCCTTATTGCCTGCATGGTTTCTGTTGAGAGATCTGAGTTTAATCTGATTTGATTGCCTTCATATGTTACACCTCTTTTCCCTAGCTGCTTTCAGGATTCTGTCCTTATCTTTGATTTTGGAGATATTTATTATTATATGTCTCGGTGATTTTCTTTTAGGGTCTATCTTTCCTGGGGTTTGTTGAGCTTCTTGAATGCTTATCTTTTCACTTTTCAGGATGTTAGGGAAATTTTCTTCCAGAAGATCTTCAACTATCTCCTCTGTGGACTTGTGTGAGTCTTCCTGTTCCAGAATGCTGATAATTCTTGTTAGTTCTCTTCATGTTATCCAACATGAATCTTAGGCCTTCTTCAGA
>NW_006408850.1:2410693-2416350 GCF_000296735.1 Chrysochloris asiatica
TGAACAGATACCAAAAGAAAAGAATGTCCACACCTTTATCTCAGCGGTTCTACCAGGCATCTGTGGTCGCTCCGATCCTTTCCCCACGTGGTCTCACCCAAGATGGTGGCTCCTGGAGCAGTCGAGTGTCCTGGAGTAGAAAGCAATAGACTTCTTGTTTCTGCTACAAATTCCTCCAACTGTGAGCCTTCCAACCTTCTAAGTATTCCTTTATATGTGGTTCAGAGTTCTGAGACCATCCCCTGAACCTGCTTGGTCGGGTATTCAGTGTTGTTGTTGGCAGAGCTCTCTGCTATACGTCTACCCAATCCACCATCTTGTTTGTTCCTCTCATTATTATTATTATTTTTAATGATCCTTTTGGAATTTGCAATACTTTCTGTATTTTATATTGTAAATTTAATTCAAATTTATTATTTTTACAAAGTAGGTTTTATATAATTTGTTCATACCATAGTGGATTACAAGTTGTGCTGCTAACTGCAAGTAAGTAGTTCAAATCTATCAGTTGCTCTGAGGGAAAAAATGAGGCTTTCCGCTCTCAAGAGGTTTGTAAACTGAGAGTTGGAACTGATTCAACTGCACACAACCACCACTACCCTCAAGGAATAAATTCAATTACTTCAGTGACAACATTAGAACTTCTGTTTATGGTTTTGTTTTTGTTTTTGTTTTTTTTTAACTTTTTAAATTTCCTATTGTGATAAAAACCAAACATAACAAGACATTTGTCAATTAGATTTTTTACACAGTGACACAGTCATAATGCTGTTCAACCATTAGCACTATCCTTTCCTAAATGATTGCACAATCATTAACAGAAGTCCAGTGACACCAAAGCAATGATTCCCGTTTCCTTCTCCCTCTCATCTTGATAACCACTAATAAAGTATGTTTTCTATACATTTACTTCATTTTAAGAGGGATTTAAGTTATTAGCTTCTTTCACTATTTTCAATCATATTTAAAGGTTCAACTATTGTATTACATATTAGGATTTCATTGCTCTTTAAGGGTGAATAATACCACATTTTGTTGATCCATTCACATTTTGATTGACATTTATATTGTTTCCATTTTTGAATATACTGAATATTCAAAATATGGAATAGTTGACTTGTATTTTATAATATGAACATATGTTATTATAATAAACATATATATATATGTTTATCATTTGGAAATATAAAATTATATATATAAGTCGCTGGACCTCGGGGCTCAGTATGATAGTCTTTGGATACAACAAGGTCAATTGGCATAATATAGTCCACACACACACAAAAAAAGTTCTACATTCTATTTTGCCAGGGCATTGTAAAGTAAACACTGAACTGCTAACCACAAAGCTGGTGGGCCACACCCATCTGCTGCTGGAACACCTACACATGGTCTCTAGGAGTCAGAACCAACTCAACAGCCCTTAACCACAGCAACATGCTTAAAAAACTCCTAACACTCAATAAATGTAAAATGACCACTTTCCTGTAACATAGAATGAAATTCTAACCTCACTTTCCTCTCTTCCATAGGATTTTCTTCTACTTTACATTGATATCATACAAAGTCTTTCACTTTCCCGACTTAATGTGGTCTCACACCACTATGCATTTGTGATGCTGTGTCCTCTGCATGAAACTTATTTTACTTCTAAATTGCCCCAAATCTCTATCTCAAATTTAGTTAAAACTTCAGCTTCTCTGGGAAATAGTTACTAATTTTTAAATTCTTTAGTGAGATATCACTTACATACCAAATAATTCACATGTTTAACATACACAGTCCAATGGTTTTAGTACACTCACAAAGTTCTGCATCCATAAGCATTATGTAATTCCAGAATACTTTTATCACCCACAAAGAAGCTAATATACTTTAGAAGTCACTCCTC
This sequence comes from Chrysochloris asiatica, assembly GCF_000296735.1. Lineage (NCBI taxonomy): Eukaryota > Metazoa > Chordata > Mammalia > Afrosoricida > Chrysochloridae > Chrysochloris > Chrysochloris asiatica. The sequence continues at coordinate 2,412,585 of NW_006408850.1, forward strand.
ATGTACATTTTTCAATTAAAAATTATATTACACAGCTGCAGTGATCAAGACAGTGTGGTGGTGGCATAAGGTTAGTAAGACAGATTTCACAGGGCAGAACTGAGAGTTCAGAAATAAATCATTGCAAATATGATCAACTGATGTTTCAACATTACTACGGGGTTGATTTCAACTCATAGTGGCCCTATGTTATTATTGTTGTTAAGTGCTGTAGAGTCGTTTTTGACCCATGGTGACCCTGTATAGACTTTCCTAGGAGTGGCTGGTGAGTTTGAACTGCCGACCATGAGGTTCAAACTGACTTTGTAGTCCAGCGCATTAACCCACAGCATCACATACTCCTATAGTGATCTTACAGGATAGACTGAAAATGCCCTAGAGGGTTCTTAAGGATGCTATCTTTACAGAAATAAACTGCCATGTCTTTTTACCACAGAGCTTCTGGTGGGTTCAAACAGTCAACATTTTGTCAGGGGTCCCTTAATTAGCCATTGCTCCTGCAATCCTGTCCATTCCAACTCCTATTGACAATATAAGATACAGTGCAATTGTTCCAAAGAATTTCTGGGACTGTAAATGCTTATGGGAGCATACAGCTCTATTTCTCCTGCATAGCAGCTGGTGAATTTGAACTTCCAACCTTGTGGTTAGCAGATCAATGGTCAGCCCACTGAACCACCAAGCATCCTTGGGAGACAAAAATCAAATTTACAATGAGATATCACTTCATATCCAGTTGTAATTGTTGTTGTTAAGTGCCTCAAGTTGGTTCTGGCCTACAGCGACCCTGTATAGGGTTTCTGAGGAGCAGTTGGTGAGTTTGAGCCATCTGTCTTGCGATTCAAACTGACCTTTTGGTCAAGTGCTTATCTTACAGCACCACATCAACTACAGTAGGATTACTATACAGAAGAGGACAAGTATTGATGAGGATGTGGAAAACTCCGTGTCCTCATGCATGGCGGTGGAGACCTGGTGTGGTGCTATAAGATAAGCACTGGACAGTAAGGTCAGTTTGAATCCCAAGATCGGCAATTCAAACCCACCAGCTGCTTCTTGAAACCCCTATACAGGACTGCTAATAGTGGGAACTGACTTGACAGCACTTAACAACAGCAATAGCCAGGTACATGGCTGGTAGGAATACAAAGTAATAGTCACTTTGAAAATAATTTGAAAGTTTCTCACAATGTTAAAACTGAGTTAACATATAACCTAGCTATTCTATTCCTTGGTAAGCAATTAATAAAAATGAAAATATATGCTCTTTTCTATTTTAAAGCATATTTATACATTTTTATAATTCATTGAATTGATTTAATGAATTATTCATCTTCATTAACCCCATGGTAGATTAACAACTTCTTGAAGGCAAAAATGTATCTACTCATGTCTTGTTGTTAAATTATATTGAGTTGGTTCTGACTTATAATGATATTGCATAGGGTTTCCGAGGAGTGGTTGATGGATTTGAACTGCCAACCTGTGGTCATCAGTCTAGTGCTAACCCTACAGTGCAGTACTCATATCTGGTTCTCTAGGGAACATCAATGAAACCTTTGAGTAGGTGAGCTTTTATTTTTCCCTAAGCTTTTTATTATAAATTGGGTGAAGGTTTACAAAATAGTTTTACATTTGATAATTCATAAATCATTTTTCTTCATCACACTGATTTCAATTTCCTAAATGTGGCATCACTAATCTCACTTCCTCCCTATATATTTTTTTTTCCATTAATCCTTCTTTTTTAACTTTCTGAACTTTATTTTTTGGTAAATATTGCCTTTTTTTAAATAGTTGAGCACCTTACTAGTGTTATAGATCTACCTAGGAGCCCTAGTAGTGTGTGTAGTGGTTATGAATCGAGCTGCTAGCCTCAGGGTCGGCAGTTCGAAACTACCAGCTGTTCCATGGGAGAAAGATGAGGCTTTCTGCTCCTGTAAAGATCTGCAGCCTCAGAAACCCTGTACAGGGTCGCTATGAGTCGGAACCGACTTCACGATACTTAACAACATCAAGGAGCCCCAGTAGCTGGTGAGTTACAAATTGGGCTGCTTAACTGCAAGGTCAGCAGTTCAAAACTATCAGCTGCTCTGTGGGAGAAAGATGAGGCTTTCTGCTCCTGTATTTTCAGTCTTGGAACCTTACTCAGGGTCACCATGAATTGTAACTGACTCCACAGCTCACAACTACCACCACCATTGTTACTAAGGAGTCTTGGTGTGGTGCTGTACAATAAGCACTGGACTGCTAACTGTAAGGTCAGTGGGCCAAACCCACCAGCCTCTCCCTCAGAAATCCTAAGCAAGGTTGCAGTATGTTGGAACTGCAGCATTTTTAGTAAACTCATTCCCTCAAAGGGACTAGATTTTTTATCTGGTTTTTAAAACCAGAGTCTCAAACTTCAGCAAAGCAATAATGGAAACAGTAGATGGTGAATTCTTCTGAAATTCTATGCTGAGAACCATTACCTTCTCTGCATATTCACAATCAAGGCCCTCACCCTTCTCACAGGTCTAAGGATATTTACAAAAATCAATCATAATAGAACTCCCCTGCATATATGATAGACAATCCAAAATCAACAAAAACCTTTCCATTTAAGAGAGAACTTATTCTTGATTTCCAATAGGAATACAGCTTGAGCACTACCAAATATACTGCATATGAAACTTGATTTATTCTTAGCCTTGTATCAAATAGTACTTTACAGTTTTTATTAGAGCACTGTGACTCTGTAGTATTAAAACTAAACTGCGAACCACAATGTCAGCAGTTCAAGCCCAGCAGCTGCTCCACAGGAGAAAGATGAAGATTTCTAATCCCTAAAAAAGTTCCACCATTAGAAACCCTATACAGTGTCACTATGAGTTGGAACCAACTCAACTGCACTTAACAACAACAGCAATATTAGTTCTGTATATGTGTACGTTAGAGTAAATCTTGCAAGAATATGCTCAACTGTCAGCATCTCAACTCAATGCCAGTCTTAGAGGGCACGATGAATAGCCAGTTGCAAAAGCAGGCATACAAAACAACAGTCACAAAATACATTTAAGACCAACATGTTCTTACTCTTTTGATTTATTGCTATCATTTGTCTGAGAGGTAAGATCTTCAAAGCTGGTTAAGGCAGATGCACCTCTGTTGATTGGAGAGACTGTTTTTAGTATTCAGAAAAATTCCTTAATAGAAATATCTCTTTTCCCTTTATCTTCTGCAGTTTGTAGTTTGTACTAAGCTTATTTAATGATTGACTGCACTGAGCTACATACTACTGACATAATGAGGTATGAACTTCCATGTCAGCATAGTAGCATCTGCAGCAAATATCCAATCTTCCCTATTTATCAGGGTTCAAACACAGACATCTCTTTCTTTTAACTTGATTCTTTCCTTTGTACAGACTCATGTTTGTTTTAGATAACGTCTATCTCAATGGGTGACTAAACACCTTGAAAATAAAACAAAATGATAGAAGTCTTTCTGAAAATGAGAATTGACCTCTTGAAAATAAAGCTGACCCACTGAAGAAGCAAAAATATTCAGCAGTAATATGGGGATCGGTAGATTATGTGATTATGTATGTTTGTGTGTGTGCAATTAACATAATTAAGTCACTTATTTTATGCTACTCTACATAACTGAATTTAAAAATTTGAAAAAGGATGTTCATGAACTCATGAGCTATATATGTTCATGAAATCACATCTGACCTTTTCTGAACCAACTTTTTGAAAGCCTAATAAATGTATGCATTAATAAC
>NW_006408850.1:2416450-2423150 GCF_000296735.1 Chrysochloris asiatica
AGATGTGATCAGGAGATGGACTTCCCTTTTCACTCTTCTTCCTGAGAAATTTCAAGATGCCACTGTTCGTTGTCATGATGAAACTCAGGATTTAATTTTTAGCCTATTTCCTTTTTAGTCTGCCTGTCCCACTCCACAATCCCTGTTCAGGTCTTTTTCCTAGTGATAATCTATTCATGGCTGACTGTGGCCATTTTGTACAGCCATTTGGTTTTAAGTGGAAATCATCACTTTAAATTTGGAGATTTCTTCACATATGTAGTAGCACCCTCAGGGGATGGTGGTGGGGTGTCCACTTGCTCAGGCACCCCTTCTAGTCACCAGAATGGAGGTGTGCAGATAGTGAGAGACCAATGAACAGACACACACACACACACACATACACACACACAAAGAATGTCTACACCTTTATCTCCGTAGTTCTGTCAGCCGTCCGTGGCTGTTCTGATCCTTCCCCCACTTGGTCTCCTCCAAGATGGCAGCTCCAGGAGCAGCTGAGCATCTTGAATTAGAAAGCAATGGAGTTCTTGCTTCTGCTACAAATTCCCCTAGCTGTAAGCCTTTCAACCTTCTAAATATTCCTTTATCTGTGGTTCAGAGTTCTGGCACCATCCCCTGAACCTGCTTAGTATTCTGTGTTGTTGCTTATGGAGCTCCTCACTGCACTTCTAATCAATCCACCATCTTGTTTGTTCTCTCATCATTTTCTTTTAAAGCCTCAACAGAGTCATATTATCTAGGACATAGAAACATTATCTACAGTAATTCAAACTTTCTTCTGAGTTCTTACCACAGTTGTCTTTGATGTCCATAATTGTACCAACAATTTGGTCAAGGAAAATTAGGCTTTTTGTTTTACTATTACAAAACAAAACAAAACAAAAAAACAAAAGAAAACAAAACAAGAAATCTGCCACAGAGTCAATTTCAACTCATTGCTACTCTACAGGTCAGAGTAGAACTAACTGTTCCAAAGGGTTTGTTGTTGGCAAGTGCACTGAGTCAGTTTTCACTCATACCAATACTGTATAGGATTTCCAAGGAGTTCTGGTGGGTTTGAATAGCTGACTTTATGGTTAATAGTCCAGTGCTTATCCTAGAGTGCCACATCAATACTCCAGGGGTTATCAAGGCTATAAATCTTTACAGAAGCATACTGTCTCATCTTTATCCTGTACAGCATCTTGTAGGTTCAAACTACTGACCTTCTGATTGGTGCCTAATACTTAACCCACTGCACCACAAGGGGTCTTACGCATTTGTGACTATTGCTGTAGTTATGTGTCATTAAGTTGGCTCTTGTTCAAAGTGACCCTGTGTAGGGTTTTCAAGGGGTAGTTGGTGGGTTTGAACTGCTGACCTTACATTTAGACTGCCAGTACTTATCCTACAGTGCCACACCAGAACTTTTATGATTATGTACCTTAAAGTTCTTCCAACCCTTGCCCATTACCAAATCCCAAAACCACTTCAATATTTTAGGTACCTGTTAGATCAGCATCCTATTATTATCAAATTCTTAGTTATCTAGTGCTGTTACAATAGAAGTATAGCAAATGGGTGTCTTTCACCAACAGAAATTTAGTTGTCTGAAATTTAGGAGACTAAAAGTCCTAATTCAGAGTACCAGCTCTAGGAGAAGATTTTCAATCTCTGTTGACTCTGAAGAAAATTACGTGTCTCTTCTGAGTTTCTGCTCCCGGGCAATCTTAATGTGACTTGGTATCTCTCTTTCCTCATCTCTATTTTCTAACTTATTTGTTTAATATGTTTTATATCTCAAAGAGAGATTGACTTACAATACACTCAATACTAATTCTATCTCATTAACATAACAAAATAACTATTCCCAAATAGGATTACAGTCATAGTCATAGCTGTTAGGATTTAACATAATTTTGAGGGGACACAGTTCAATGTATACACACACCTCCCTTGTCACAAGTTGGGTGTTCTAGAAGTACACATCAAAAAGGTATGTGAGGAGCATGATGTTTATAGAAATCAATACCTATGAAAGGAGAAATCACTGGTGATGCAGGCCCTACAAACTTCAACCAAACAAGTTAGAAGCTCTGGAGCAAATATTTGCTGTTGGAATTGTTACATGTTGTCCCTAAATGCCTGAGCCTTGACAACCCTTCTATACAAAGGTATCACACATGGGACATCCCATAGAAAGTATGGCTTAAGTGAGGCAGCTGTCTGCAGCTGAGGCTGACAATTGGGAAATGTCTGTTGACAATATCTAATCCTTCCTTCTATGAGTTCATGGCAATGGATCTTCAACGACATATACTTATTTTATTTGAAATATTCTTAGTCAGATGACACAAAACCAAGAAGATACAAGTCCATCCCTGGAGTAATTTACAAGTCAATCATATTTCAAAATAGTAATACATTTTAAATTATCTAAAGCATTTTCATTTTATATCATGGAGTCTCCTGAAAGCTGGAATCTCACAATCTCTACATCCTTCAAATTCAAATAAAGAGATCAGGGCTTCTAGGTTACTCACTTGCTGTTGGAATAGTTGTTGAATCCTTCCATTGTAGATTTCTAAAAGGTTGGCTTTTAATTGTTATCAAATAATCATTTAAGTATCATGTTATCACTAGCCTATGAGCCACACAAAGGCTGAAGCCATGCTTAAAATGTCTCCACAGAATTGAATGCATATCAGTGGACAGAAACACACAAGAAAGAAAATCCCACATATTAGTAAACCTCAACAATATTCCTTCATATTTTCTAATATTTCCAAAGATATATCATGGTGACAGACCCTCCAGAGTCCCAGACTTCATTAATTCCTTCAAAGTACAACAGTAAATGGCTTCAGGGGTGCCAAATGATGCTGAAGCAGCTATCACTCCCTGAGGAAAGTCACACCAAGAGATTCAGGGTGCCAACTCTGCTCCAAATTATTCTTTTATGTAACTACTGGTGTGTAGCAAGCCATATGGAGTGAACCACATGGTTTTTCCTTTAGCTAGGCTATACTGCTATACTGTTGCCAACAGAATAAATCAGGGTGTGACTAAGAGTGGCATACAGAAACTCCTTTACACAAGGATGAGACATTGCTTGCTAACAGTAGTAGGAAGGAGAGTACTAGTAATATATTTTATTTGTTATAGTGTTTTGAACTTTATAAATTAATTTGGCCTGCTTTCTTTCATTGGGTCCCCCTAGCATCTCAAGCACTATATCAATACTCAAAATGTGACCTGCTTTGGCAGAGGAAGTAGCTGGAATCATGGCTTACTTTAGTGGTTAGTATAAATCATCTTCCCTTAGATCAGCCTGCCAATCATTAGCACACAATTTCCCCTCTACACAATGAGAACAATACTATCTCATGCAGCAAAAGCAGCCATGTCTTGCTTTTCTTACAAGGACAAACCTGTTCTTATGAGCTGACTCTCACCCCTTAAAAACTTTGCATCCATGAATTTCTTCTTTCTTTCATTTTATTCAGTTTTTCTCTTTTTCAAAATACATTATCATCACTTTATACAAATCAATTTACAAATTTATAAAATATCTTCCACCATAAAGGAAGAACCTTAACTAGGCCTTTCATTCCCATTGTTTTTATTGCCCTTATAAAACTCTGAACTTAACTTCTATGATTATACTTTTTCATATTTTATTATCTCCATAGCATTTCACATCGGCTTTAGTCTCTGTCTATCTTGAAACTATGTTTATAAAGATCAGTAATGATTTTCATCTTCACAGATACGTTGGCCTGTCCAAAATTCTCATCTGATGTGCGTCTTCAGCAACATTTTACCCAGCTGATTATTTCTTCTTCTGAAATGCTTCTCTGGTTTCTAGGACATAACTTTTTTTACACTTTTCTTTCTATCTTGTTGGCAATTCATTTTTTTCAATTTACTTTGTTGAATCCACCTCATCTCTTTTTTTTCCCCCCACTTGTGAATTGAGTCAAGATTTATAGACAAGATCATCAGTTTTACCTTCAACAAATCATATGCTTTGTTTTACCTCAATAATTGTAATCTCCTCTAGGCAACAGCAGTTGTCCTACTTCCTCTTTGTGACTGTTGCTGTTGTTGTTAAGTGCCATCAAGTTGGTTCTGACCCATACCGACCCTGTATAGGTTTTCCAAAGAGCAGCTGGTGAGCTTGAACTGCCAACCTTGTAGTTCAAACCAACTTTGCAGTCCAGCACAGTTACCCATGTACAAATATCCTCTTTCAGACACATATATTTTGGGGATATATAAGAATATGATATTGAGCTTTTCCACCATACCTTCCCACAGATATAGTCTATTTGATTTTTGTGTATACCATCTGGTGAAGTCCATGTGTATAGTTACCTTTAATATTGTTTAAAAAGGTATTTGCAACAAATAAGTCGCTGATCATGCTATCTCCAGCATCTATCACCATGGCCATATTTTCCTATTACTAATCCTTCCTTTTAATTTCCAGCCTTTGGATTCCAATCTCCAGTATTTATCCATATAACTTGATTGCATGTTTGATCAATTTCAGGCTGAAGCAATTGACAAAATTCTTCAATATCATCATCATGAGCTTTAGTGATTGGTGAGTATATTTGAATAACAGTGGTATTAAGTGGTCTTCCTTAAAAAGTGTTTGAATATTATCCTATCACAGACAGCATTATACTTTAAGATAGATCTTGAAATGTTTTTTTTGATGATGAATGTGATGCCATTCCTCTTCAATTTGTCATTTCCAGCACAGCAAACCATGTGATTGTCAGATTCAAAATGGTCAATACCAGTCCATTTCAGCTCACTAATGCCTAGGATGTCAATCTTTAAGCATTCTATTTCATTTTTAACAACTCCAATTTTCCTAGATTCATACTTTGTGCAGTTCATGTTTGTGGGACCCTAAGAAGAAAACTAGATTTTCTACCTAGGCTAAAACACGTCTCCCTGTCTCAGGAATGTGCCTGGTCTGTTAGAACCAGACGGAGATGACCCCCTTTCCCTACGAGCCATAAAAGTAGAGATAAACTTTCCTGACAAACCCAAGGCTAGATAATGTATGTCTTCCTTACCCCAATTAAACTGTCCTAGCATAATGTATGTCTTCCTTACCCTAATGAAGCTGTCCTAGTTATGGTAATGAACAATCAAATTGTGTAGTCCCATACCTTACCAAGTGTAAACCAATCCTAGAGAAGTTAGGTACAAGACCCCCGAACCTGTTTGTAAACTCTATAAAAACCCCGCTAACAGAGAGCTGCTTCGGATACGGTTAGAGACCTGGCTCGAGCTTGAATAAACAACCCTTGGGCTCTTGCATCAGCTTCAGCTTCAGCTTCGGCTTCAGCTTCAGCTTTGGCTTTGGCTCCTCGGGTGGTGTTTGGGGACCCAGAACTCTGGGCATAACAATGTTCTCATTATTAATGGCTCTTATATCTGCTTCTCCTCATTTAAAAATTTTCCTCATCAGTGAATGAAGGTCCCGAAAACTATTCTATTCGGCTCATCATGGTTCAAGCCTACATTGATGAAGCAGCCCATCCTTAACCATATTTTGAGTGCTTTCCAACCTGAGAGGCTCATCTTTTGGCACTATACCTGACAATATTCTTGTGTTGTTCATAATATCTCAGTATTCAGTATTGTGGTGCTGACAGGGTTTCACTGCTATTCATAAGTTTTTCAGTGGCTAAACATTTAGAAGTAGTCTGTCCTTCTTCCTAATCTATCTTAGTCTTTAAACTCAGCTTAAGCCAGCATCACAGCAACACATAAGGTACCACAGCATGGCAAATTGATGGACAAGTGGTAGAGTTTATCCTCAAAAGAGATTCCTTAAAGGAAACTATTGGTGATGTAATGACAAAAACTCAGATACTTAAAACCATTTGGACATAGTACTACTCTAACACATATGGCATCACAATTAATGCACTGACTCAACAACAGCTGGTTTTTATATAATGTCCTGATGCCTTAATCAGTTCCCTGTTTTATAACATTTATTTTCACTTGAGATTACATTACATTGTTTTGTGTTTTTTTGTTTATTATATTTCTTTCTCAGCCACCAAGATTATAAGCTGCTGGAAAATTTCAAGGATTTGGTATGTTTTTCTCTGTGTATATCTCTGCCATCTAGAACAGTGGCTAGTACTATAGCAGAGTTGACACCAGGGATTGTTTTTGTTGTTATGTGTCATGAGGACTCATAGTGACCCTGTACAGGGTTTCTGAGGCCGTAAATCTTTACGGGAGCAGAAAGCCTCATCTTTATCTCGCGGAACAGCTGGTAGTTTCAAACTGCTGACTATGAGGTTAGCAGCCCCATTCATAACCACTATGCTACCAGAGATACCATGGGTTATAACTAGTTTATTCCAGTTTGACTCTTTGCTAATAATTGACATTTATAACTCAGATATGCTGAATCTTTATTTGGAATAGAAATTCTAACTTCAGCAAGGGGTCAAAGCAGAGCACTCTAGTCCAAAGCCCTGGTTAATCAGAGAAAAGAAATACGTGGTCATCAAATTATTTTCTATAAATTGTGACTAATAGGACTCCAAATCTTAAAATTATTTCTCTATTTGACTCTTACATTGCCTAAATATCATTATTATTATTTTTTTTAATTTAAGGTTTTTATTGTGGATTGAGTGAAAGTTTACAGGGTACATTATCAGTTTCACATTCAACA
>NW_006408850.1:2431645-2434178 GCF_000296735.1 Chrysochloris asiatica
TAATACTAAGGAGTTAAATCTGACATACTCAGATGTTTAAGAAAAGAATTGATTTGATCTGATATTTCACAAATCATGAATTCTATTTTATTTTATTTTTTTTACTTAACCACACTATTTAAGGGAAATACAAGGTTAAGTCAAAAAGTGTTACTATTGAGCAATAACACAGAATACTGGAAGAAGTAAATTCAGGGGACAGCCCTAGAACCCTGAACTACATATAAAATACTATTTAGAAAGTTCGAAGGCTTACAGCCAGTGGAATTTGAAGGAAAAGTAAGAAACGCTCTTTTCTGATCCATGGAAGCCAGCTGGCTCCCAGAGCAGCCATCTTGGGTGTGATGGAGTGGGTGAAGGCTCAGAGAAGCACTCCCACTGCAGACTTCTGATGATCCTCAAAGATATAGACATTCTCTTTTTTGTTTTGATTTTTTAATTCTCTCTCTTGCTCTGTTCCTTGGTCTCTCACTGTCTGCACACCTCCACTCTGGTGACTAGAGAGAGTGCCTGAGTGAGTGGACAACCCCCACCCCCAACCCCAGAGGGTTCTACTAAGCATGTGCGCGGATCTGCCCTGCAAAGATTTTTTTTGCTCAAGAAATACAGAAGTGGGAGGAGTCATCAGGAACTGTTTAAAATGGAACGGCCTCCCAGAATGGCCCAAGCCAGCTGAGAAAGGGGTGTTAAAAACATACTCATATTTTGCTAATGATTTTTTTTCTTTTTTCCTTTTCTTCTTTTATGTGATTATAGACTTATAGACTGTGATACCAAATCTGTTTTGTGTGTGTGTGTGTGTGTGTGTGTTTGTTTTTTGCTGTTGCTGTTGCTGGGTTTTTTTGTGTTTTTTTTTTACCCTTTTACTTTCAGGGGGCTCTTTCTCTCCCTACATTTACCCATGAAGAGACAGCAATTGTGACCATACAGCTGAGCTGCAATCACATCCTGTAAAATCCCACCATCCAGGTAAGAGCCAAGTGTTACTACTAAGGTTTCAGTTCATACATTCACAGGTTTATTCCAATCAAAACATATATAAAAATCTCTCTACATTAATGCGTGCATTAGTGAATGATCAGAAACACGTTCTCTCAGCAATACATTTGTTTTATTCTCATTAGATGGTTTCTGGAATAAGGTCAAGTCATTATTATGGCTTCCAAGGGAATCTGCTGGACCTTCTTGACTTTGGTGTTCATCATATTCCCAAAAGGACATAGACAATCAACCAATATATTTTCATTTAAGTAAACATTTACAACAAATTTGAACACATTAAATACACCTTGTAACTATGACAAGGTACAATAATTAAAGCTCTTGACAGCCAACCAAAAGTTGGTGAATTGAAGTCACCAGTCATTTGGGGGAAGAAAGATGTGGTAGTTTGCTCCTGTAGAGATTCTACCATTGAAAATGTTATGAGACAATTTTTTTCTATCTTATAGGATCACTAAGAACCAGAATAGACTGAGCAGTGATGGGTTTTCTTCCTGTATGTTTTATTTATTTTTAAAATAGTAGTTCTGTTTTTAGTTTTTTGAGAAATTGCCACATTGTTTTCCACAGGACCTTTGCCATTTTACATTCCTAACAGCTATGCATGGAAGGGTGCTGGTTCTGTACAATAATCACTGGACTGTGAACCAGTAAGTCTGTGGTTCAAACCTGCCAGCCACTTCATGGGAAATAGATGATACTTTCTGCTCTCTGAAGATTCAAAGCCTCAGAAATCCTATGAGTCACAACCATCCCAATTGCACTTAACAGTAATGACAACTATGGATAAAGATTGTAATTTTCTCACATCTTCAACATTTGTTATTATCTAGTTTGTTTGCGGTTGTTGCTTTGTTTACTTAGCCCTACTATATCAACTTAAAATGTATACCAGATTATGAGTTGGGCTGCTAACTTCAAGGTCAGAAGTTTGAATCCATAATTTATTCCATGGGAGAAAAATGAGGCTTTTTGTTCCCATATAGATTTACAGCCTCAGAAAACCTACACAGGATCGCTGTGAGTTGGGACTAACTGAAAAACACTTAAAAACAATAACATGAGTTGGAACTCCATAGCATACAACCACCACCATTGCCATCTAGTTCATTCTGATTCATAATGACAAAATTGGACTAAAAAGAGCTGCCTTATAGCGTTTCCAACACTGTGATCTTTACGGATGCCAACTGACATTTCTTTCTCTTGCAAAATATCAAGTGCATTCAAAGCATTGACCTTTTGGTTATCAACCAAACACTTAACCACAGCCCCACTAGGACTCCTTTTAACCATCCTAGAATGAATGAAATAGCATCTCATTGCAGTTTTGATTTGTCTCTCTCTGACTGCTAATGACACTGAACATCTTTCTGTGTGTTTGGTGGGCACTTGAATGCCAATTCTGATGAAATGCCTATTCAAGTTATTTGCTCACTTTTTTGATAGGAGTTATTTGCTTTTTGTTATAATGGTGACAACCTCAAATGTTGTTGTTGTTAAGTGCTGCTGAGTTGGTTCCATCCCACAG
>NW_006408850.1:2434548-2449501 GCF_000296735.1 Chrysochloris asiatica
GGGGGGGGGTTTCCTCTTTTTCTCTGACCCTCCACCTTATCAAACATGATATCCTTCCTCAAGCTGCTGGTCCCTCCTGACAGTATGAAAGTATGAAAGAAGAAGTTTTGTCACCTTGGCCTCCAAAGAGCACTCTGGCTGCACTTCTTCCAAAAGGAATATATTGGTTTATTTGGCAGCCCGTGCATTTTCAATATTCTCCTCCAACACCATAACTCAAAAGCATCAATTCTTCTACAGTCTTCCTTATTCACTGTCCAGATTTCACATGCATATGAGGTTATTGAAAATACCATGGCTTGGGCCAGGTGCACCTTAGTCTTCAAGCTGACATCTGTGTTCTTCAACACTTTAAAAAGGTCTCATGCAGCAGATTTGCCTAATGCAATACATCATTAGATTTCTTGATAACTGCTTCCATGAGTGTTGTTAGCTTGTTTCAGCAAATGGGGATGAGACACACTGGGCAACAGTACGCCCCAAGTTACAAAATTGTTGCAGATATCTTCTATCCATTTCTGTTGTTCTCCGTGTAAAGAAAGTAAATAATCCACCACTCTTTAACTTTAAATAAATATTCAAATTAAATAATCTAACTATATATTTGGTAGAATATAGAAAATAAGAAAACCCAACTCACTAATAAATATATTTTTTCAAACCAATTTGGGGATTGAGGACAAGATGGCAGAGTAGGCAGACATGCTGAAGAAACCCTCGGCACCAAGTGAGACAGACATAGATGGTGATCCTAGAATTCTGAGATTCAGAGGAAAAGAGAGGTGAATTGAGTGCTGATTGGGAGAGGAAGCTGATCTAGAGCAGCAAAAGAGGAGACAGACAGAAGGACTATCCACTGTTCCTGCTTGGACATGTTGAGCTTTTGCAGGCACCTCTCTATTGACACAGGCCACTGAAGGCAGATGACATGCACTGAAGATTCCTAGTAAGGATAATGAAGCTCTCCCTTGTTCCCTATGTGATCATGATGGGGAGGGATATAGCCTCTGCATTGCCTGGGGTTAGGCACTGAGTGTACCACCCCTGTGTCTAGAAGTGTATGAATTTTAACTCATTAGATATTTTATAGCTATTGTTGATTTTTGAGAGATAATAATTGTGCCCATAAAGTCCAGTCACATCCATACCTCCTGCAGCTTCATCAGCTGGTAAAGTATCATTACCCACTCCAATACCATCCGAGCAACAATAACCAGCAGCCAACATCATACAAACCTTCCCTAAGTTATGCTATACAAACAGCAGACAGAGAACTGCATACACACTTCCAGTCTCTATCACATACATTAGGAGACAGGCATTGAATGCCTAAGAACACACTAACTTTCAACCATCAATTAGATATTAGTACAATGACACCACAATGTTTCAGAAAAACAAACACTTTTATCTTACATAAATAAACAAGACAGAGTGACTCAAACAATTGACCAAAATACAAAGCCAGAAAACATAATACCAGAAATAGTATCTGAACAATCTGTTAATAGATTTTAAAAGAATGATCATTAAGTACCTTCAACAGATTGTGAAAAGATATGAAAAGCTGCAGACAAAATCAAGGAAAACACAGTAAAACTTTAGAAAAACAAAAACAATACAAGAACAAACTAACAAAATACATGAACCCAAACTACAGTAACCAAAAATATGACACAAGAAACTCAGAAGATTGATACTAAGATTTCAGAAATAGAAAATTCACTGAAAGGGCAAAGAAGTAGAACTATATAAATGTAAGGCTGAGAAGTGAGCTTGAAAATAAATCTCTCAATATTCATTAGCTAGAAGAACAACCAGAAAAAAAAAAAAAAAAGAATAACAAAAACAAAAATAAATCCAAAGAAAGCCTAAGAACTATGTGGGAGACTATCAAGAGGAATAATTTACATATAGTCAGAATTCCAAAGCAGGAAGAGAAAAAAAAAAGAAAGAGAGAGAAATGCACATAGAGGAAATTGTCAGAGTTGTTGGAAGAAAATGTCCCTAACATTATGAAACACAAGAAGATGTGCACTCAAGAAGCCTAATGAACTCCAAACAGGATGGACCCCCAAACGAAAATCACCAAGACTTAATTAAACTTTTCAAAACCAAAGACAAGGCAAGAATCTTGAGAGCAGTGTGGAAGCACACAAAAGGTTTGTACCACAGGTCAGTTTGAACAGTAAGATTGGAGGTTCAAAGCCACCAGACACTCCTCAGAAACACTATACAGAGTTGCTATTAGTCAGAATCAACTAGATGGCACTTAGAACCAAAAACAACAAAAACTACAAGTTCTTATTTCTTAGCAGAAGTCATGCAAACAAGAATACAATTGTTGTTAGCAGGTGCCATCAAGTCGGTACCAACTCATAGCAACCCTAGGCGCAACTAGAACGAAAAACTGTCTGATCCTGCCGCAACCTCATGATCCTTGTTGCATTTGAGCCCATTGCTGCTGACATTGTGCAAATCCATTTCATTGGAGGTCTTCCTCTTTTTCTATGACCCTCCACTTTACCAAACATGATATCTTTCTCCAGGGACTGGCCTTTCCTGACAATATGTCTGAAATGTGAGACATGAAATCTGGCCATCCAGGGTTAAGGAGCACATTGGCTGTACAGATTGGTTTTTCATTTGGCAGTCCATAATACTTTTAATATTCTCCTCCAACACCATAACTCAAATGGTTCAATTCTTCTACACTATTCCTTATTCATTGTTCAACTTTCACATATATATGTTATTGAAAGAATCATGGCTTGGATCAGACACACCTTAGTCCTCAAACTGATATCTCTGTTCATGAACTTTCTAAAAAGGGTTTGTTCTTGAACACTTTAAAGAGATCTTGTGCAGATTTGCCAAATGAAATATGTCATTTGATTTCTTAATTGCAGCTTCCATGATTGTTAATGGTTGATCCAAGTAAAATGAAGTTTTTGACTACTTCAACCTTTTCTCTATTTATATGGGTGCTGTTTATTGGTCCAGTTGTAAGTATTCTTGTTTTCTTTATATTGAGGTGCAACCATTACCCAGGCTGTGGTCTTTGTTCTTCATCAGTAAGTATTTTAAGTCCTCTTCATTTTCAGCAAGCATATCACAGTTTGTTAATGAATCTTCCTCCAACCCTGATGCCATGTGTTTCTTCATATAATCCAGCCTCTCAGATTATTTGCTCAGCATAAAGATTGAATATATGTAGTGAAAGAGTATAACCCTGGCACACACATTCCCTAATTTTAAACCATTCAGTGGTGCTTTGGTCTGTTTAGACAACTGTCTCTTGGTCTATGTGCAGGCTCATCATGAGCACAATTAAATGTTTCAGAATACTCATTCTCTGAAATGTTATTCATAGATTATCATGATCCACATAATTGAAAGCCTTTTCATAGTAAATAAAGCACAAGTAAACATCTTTCTAGTATTCTCTGCTTTCAGCCAACATCCATCTAATGTCAGTAATGACATTGCTCATTCCACATCCTCTTCTGAATCTGGCTTGAACCTCTGGATGGTCTCTGTCAATATATGGTTGCAGCCATTTTTAAATTATCCTTAGCAAAATTTTACTTGCATTTGATATTAATGATATTGTCTGATGATTTCTGCATTCTTTTGGATCACCTTTCTCTGAAATAGACACAAAAAAGGATCTCTTCAAGTCACTTAGCCTGCTTGCTGTCTTCCAGGTTTTTGATATAGATGAGTGCTTCATCAGTTTGTTGAAAGTTTGCAATGCCATCAATGCACCTGGACTTCTTTCAGTATCATTGACTCTTGATTATATGCTACCTCTTGAAATGGTTGAACAGCGATCATTTCTTTTTGGTTTAGTTACTCTCTGTATTCCTTCTTTTGATGATTTCTGCATCATTCAGTATTTTGCCCATATAATCCTTCCATATTACAAGCCTGAATTTTTTCTTTAGTACCCTCAGCTTGGGAAATGCTGAGCATGTTTTCTTCCCTTTCGCTGCTCTAACTCCATATCATTGAACCTTTTGTTTTAATATTTGATTTTGTCCTCTCAAGCTGCTTTTTGAAATTTTCTATTCAGGTCTTTTACCTCCTAATTTCTTCCATTTGCTTTATCATCTTTATGCTGAAGAGCAAGTTTCAGAGTCTCTGCTGACATCCTCTTTGGTTTTTCCTTCTTTCTTATCTTCTTAATGACCATTTGCTTTCTTTCTGCATGATGTTCTTGATGTCATCCTACATCTGGTCTTGTCTTTAGTGTCTAGTGCATCAAATCTGCTCCTCAGATAATCTCTAAATTCAGGTGTGCTATATTCAAGGTTATATTTTGGCTCTCATGCACTTGCTTTAATTTTCTGCAGCTTCAGCCTGAACTTGCATATGAGCAATTGATCACATTTCCACAGTCAGCCCCTGGCCTTATATCTCAGCTTATCTGGAGTTTTTCTAGCATCTCTTTCCACATATGTAGTCAATTTGATATCTTTGTATTCTGTCTGATGAGGTCCATGTGTATAGTTATATTTTATGTTGTTTGAAAAAGTCATTTGTAATGAGGAAGTCATTGGTCTTACAAAATTGTACCATGTGATTTCCAGCATGGTTTCTATCACCAAGGCCAGCACTTTTCAACTAATGATCCTTCCTATTTGTTTCCAAACTTTGCTTTCAATCCCCAGTACTTATCAATACATTGTGATGGCATGTTTGATCAATTCAAGACTGACGAATTTGGTAGAATTCTTCAATTTTGTCATCACTGGCTTGGTGATGCATACATCTGTATACAAGTGGTATTAACAGTCCTTCCTTGTAGGTATATAGATATTATCCTATTGCAGCATTGTACTTCAAGACAGATTTTGATATGTTCTTTTCTGATGGTGAATGTGAAGCCATTCCTCTTCAATCTGTCATTCATGGCATAGTCAACTATGTGATTACCATATTCAAAATGGCCAATACCAGTCCGTTTCATTTCACTAGTGTCTAGGACATCGATGTTTATATGTTCTGTTTCATTTTTGACAATTTCCAATTTTCCTATATTCATACTTTGTACATTCCATGTTCCTATAATTACTGGATGTTTACAACTGTTTCTCTTCATTTTGAGTTGCAACTGATCAACAAATGAAGGTTCTGAAGGCTTTATTCCATTACATTCAACTCTACTTTGAGGAGGCAGCTCTTCCCTAGTTGTATTTTGAGTGCCTTCCAATCTCAGGGCTCATTTCCTGACACTATATCTGACAATATTCTGGTGCTCGTCATCATGTTTCAATGTTCCATATTGTGGTGCTAACTGACAGTGTTCCTCTACTATTCATAAGGTTTTTAGTGACTAAATATTTGGAAGTAGCCTGTCTCCCCTTATTCCTAGTCTGCATCTTGAAACTAATTTAAAACCTGTCCATCACTGGTGACCCTAGTATTTAAAATACTGGTGCCATAGCTTCCAGAATCACAGCAACATGCAAGCCACTCTAGTATGACAAACTGATAGAAAAGTGGTGGAATATACAATGGGATGGCATCTATAATTGTCTGATAAAATTTAAACTAAGAATCATATACCCAGAAAAATTGTATCTTAAACATAACAGTGAAATTAGGACTTTTCCAGATGAAGAGAAATCAAAAGAATTTGTAAAATCCAGACCAAACTTACAAAAATATATTTAAGGGAGTTCATTTGACAGAGACCCACAAACAATTGACAAACTTAGATTTATATACATTAAAATATCACCCAGAACTAAACTCAGATATGGAAGTATCCCAGGCAAAATAAACCTGCAAGACTGAAAATAGGTAGCCAGGGATCACAGTTTGCAAAAACAACAAAACAAACCACAAAATAAAAAGAAAGAATTGTGTAGTTAAAAAACTTCCAAATGAAGAGCAAAAAAGTAGATTTCAATAAAAATAATTAAATAGAAATAAACCTAACTGAAACCCTAGAACTAGACCAAGCCCTGTCCTAGTTATCTCATCCCATAGCACTAACTCTAACACTAACCCTAGTCCTATTTATCACCCTAACACTATAGGAAGTCCTAGGCCTTACCTAGACCTAGCCATAGTCCCAACCTAATCCTGACTCCTTATTTCCATTCTCTAAAACAAAGAAAGGAGTTCTGGTATGGTGCTATAGGTTAATGCCTCAGGCTGCAAAGTTGTTTTGAACTGTAAAGTAGGTTTGAACTGCAAAGTCAGGAGTTCAAGCTCACCAGTTGCTCTTTGTAATCCCTATACAGGGTCACTATGGGTTGGAACCAATTCAATGGCACTTAACAACAAAAGTAACAATAACAAAACAATGCAAAAGAAAAAAAATGTAAAATAAAGAAAAAGTTAAATGTATTAAAATATGTTTTAGGAAGTGGGGCTTAATGGCAGATTAGGGAGGCATGTGGTGCAAAGCTCTGCCAGGAAAAGCACAGAATAACAGACAAAACAAGTGTAGGGGATGGTCCCAGAACACAGAACTACATATAAAGGAATGTTTAGAAAATTTGAAGACTTACAGCCAATGGAATTTGTAACAGAGGCAAGAAACGCTGTTTTCTGATCTGAGGCACCTATCTGGCTCCTGGAGCAGCCATCTTTGGCATGATGGTGCAGAATAAAGGTCAAAGAAGTGATCCCACTGCAGACTTCTGAGATAAAGGTGTGGACATTCTTTTTTTTTTTTTTTTTTTTTTTTTCTTTGGTCTCTCACTGTCTGTGCACCTCTATTCTGGTGACTTGAGGGGTTGCCTGAGCAAGTGGACTCCCACCTCAGACCTCAGGAGAGTTCTACTACACATGTGCACAAATCTGCAGAGCAAAGATTTCTGGGCCCAGAGTTGCGGAAGTGGGAGGAGCCACCAGGATCTGCTTAAAACCGAACAGTTTCCCAGAAGGCTCAAGCTGGCTGAGAAAGGGGTATTAAAGTCATACTCATATTTTGTTACAGATATTTTTCTACTTCTTTTCTGTTATGCAATTATAGACTATAGTACCAAATCTGTTATTTATTTTTTGCCGTTGTTTTGTTTTTTTGGTTCCCCTTTTACCTTTAGGGGGCTCATTCTCTCCCTACATTACCCAAGAAGAGACAGCAACTGTGGTCATAAAGCCAAGTTGCAAGCTCACCCTGTAAAATCCCACCATCCAAGCAATAGCCAATACCAGAACTCAATCATCAGATGGAAGAATCCAGAACAGAATAAAACTATAAGAACGAATTCAAGGATTCAATGATAAGAGGATCTGGGAGGTCAGTTTATGATCAAAACAATTACAATGCAAAAGAAGGTAAAATCATAGGAACAGAGATACAGGTAGTGAGAAGGTCAGGTAGATTGCAGGAGAAAATAGACTATTTTAAATGGAGGGAAAAGTTAATAGAATATAGGGTAACCAAAAAGAAAATGAATACTTCACAACATACCAGGAAAATAAAATATGTCTTAATAATTTTAGACAAGATGAAAAACAGAAGTTTTATTATCTAGTTGTTTAAACATTGACTGGAAAGAAACTGGTTTAATTTATGTAGCTATAGTCTCTCCATTTTGACTAGAAGTATATTTATGTAAGTATTAGAAGGGAAAAAAGCACTACTATTTTATGTTTTTATATCTATATTAGAGAAAATCTGTCACTAATATAACTTCATTCAGAACTCATCCATAAATAAAGCAGGCATTTATATGAGAAGGCACATCAAATGAACATGCCATTGATTCACACAGAAGTTAAAACCTATAGAACACTAGCCAGTATGAACATCCTTGGATAGTTACAGCACTTAATAATTGAAGTTCATATGCATTATATATGAAGAACACAAATGATAAGAATAGCACCTAATTAAGGTATGTTTACTGTATAGTGTGACAATGTAGAATAAGCATAGGACTGCTAATCACAAGGTCATCGGTTTAAACCCACCAGCCTCTCCTCAAAATCTCCATACAAGGTTACTATCAGTTGGAACCTACTTGACAGCGCTTAACAATAACAACTGAATAGGTAGACAGAAGCAGCTACTTATTTATCTCATAATGGATCCGTTATCTCATAATGGATTCAGGGTACCAAAATGATGCTATGACTCTTATGATCTTACTACTCCAAGTTCTGTCCATGGAGAAGAAGCCTGATATCTTCTAAAAAAAATTAGAAATTCAAATTTTAAGTCCCAAATCCAACCTACTGAATGAGAATCTGTCTCTTAACAAGATCTCCAGGTGATTTGTATACAAAGGGAAATTTTAGGAGAACTGTGCTATACCTGTCTCAACACTACTTCATGCTCTACTGTGAAGACAGATCTTTAATAACTACAAATCTTACCACAGGCATTTTTAATGACACATTATTAGATAAAGCCCAACCTTTCTGGCATTCTATATAATGTCATCTAAGCTTTAGCTCCAAAGCTCTTTTGTCCGTGCAACATACTGTGGTGACTTGTGTGTTGCTGTGATGCTGGAAGTTATGCCACTGGTATTTTAAATACCAGCAGCATCACTCATTGTGGACAGGTTTCAGGTGAGCTTCCAGACTGTAACAGAATAGGAAGAAAAGGCAGACTCTTTCTGAATGTTTAGCCACTGAAAACCTTATGAGAAGCATCTGAATATTGTCAGATATAGTGCCTGAAAACGAGCCCTCATGTTGGAAGGCATTCAAATACAACTCAAACTGGAGGTGACCATGATGATGCAAATGGAATAAAAGCTTTCATGACCTTCATTTGCTGATGTGGGGGACAACGCAAAATGAGGAGAAACAGCTGTAAGCATTCATTAATAATTAGAACATGGTATGTATGAAATATGAATCTAGGAAAGCTAGAAATTATTAAAAATGAAATGGAGCTCATAAAGATCCATCTCCTAGACATTAATGAACTGAAATTGACTGGTATTTGCCATTTTTAATTTTACAATCACATGGTTTACTATGTCAGAAATGAAAGACAGTGTGGGAAACAACAGATTCAAGAAGAAAGGAGATGTATTCATCACCAAAAAGAATATTTCAAGATATATCTTGAAGTACAATGTTGTTTGTGATAGGATAATACCCATACACTTAGAAGGAAGAACATTTAATACCACTATTGTACAACAACAACAACATTGTTCAAATTTACACAACAACCACTAAAGCCAGTGATGATGAAATTGAAGAAGTTGTGGTTATGAATTGGGCTGCAATCCACAAGGTCAGCAGTTCGAAACTACCAGCTGTTCCGTGGGAGAAAGATGAGGCTTTCTCCTCCTTCAAGATTTACAGCCTCAGAAACCCTGTACAGGGTCGCTATGGGTCAGAACCGACTCGATGGCACTTAACAACAACAACAACAACTTCTTCAGCCTGAAATTAATAAAACATGCAATCAAGATATATTGACAATTACTGGTGACTGGAATGTAAAAATTGGAAACAAAGAGAATGGATCAGTAATTGGAAAATATGGCATTAGTGATAGAAATGTTGCTAGAGATCATAAGAGAATTTTGCAAACCAATGACTCATCATTGTGAATACATTCTTAAACAATATAAAAGACTAAATAAATATGTTCTTATGTGTGTGGAGTCGGTTCCGACTCATAGTGACCCTGTACAGGGTTTCCGAGGCTGTAAATCTTTACAGGAGCAGAAAGCCTCATCTTTCTCCTGCAGAACAGCTGGTAGTTTTGAACTGCTGACCTTGCAGTTCACAGCCCGATTCATAACCACTACACTACCAGAGACTGATTGCATCAAATGCAGTACACAGGAATCAAATTGACTACAGCTGTAGGAAGAGATGGTGGAAAAGTTCAATATCATCAGTCAAATCATGTGAATCAGGTGACCAATTGCTCATATTCAAGTTTAGGCTAAAGCTGAAATTTAAAAAACCATGAGAGTTAAAATATGACATTGAACATATTCTTCCTGAATTTAGAGACCATATGAAGAACAAAGGTGATGTATTAGACACTACTTCCCAAAGATAAGAACTATGGGATGGCTTCAAGGACATTATACATGAAGAAAGCAAAATGTCATTAAAAAGACAGGAAAGAAGAAAAAAACAAAATGGATGTCAGATGAAACTCTGAAATGAGCCCTTCCCATGTAGAGATGCTAAAGCAAATCAAAGAAATGAGGAAATAAAAGGAATGCACAGAAATTTTCAAAGGGTAGCTTGAGAAGACAAAGTAAAGAATTACAATGAAATTTCTAAAACCTGGAGTTAGAAAACCAAAAGAGAAGAACACATTCAGCATTTCTCAAGTTCATAAAACTGTAGAAAAAGTCAAGTCGTGAGTTGCAGTATTGAAGGATTGCTGCTGTTGTTGTTAGTTGCCGTTGAGTTGGTTCCAACTCATAACAATCCTGTATAGGGTTTCTGAGGAATCGATGGTGAGTTTGAACCATCAACCTGGAGGTACAAATCAACATTGCAGTCCAATGCATTAACCTGCAGTGCCTCACCAGGATTACATGTGCAAAATGTTGAATGATGCAGAAAACATTGTTGGATGGAAGTCATACACAAAGTCACTCTATCAAAAGGAAATGGTCGATGTCCAGACATTTCAAGAATTAATGGTACTGAAGGAAGAAATCCAGATTGCACTGAAGGTTTTGGAGAAAAATAAGGCTTCAGGAACTGATTAAATAAAAAATAAAAATCTTTCAACAAACTGATGAAACACTGGAGTCACTTACTCATCTATGCCAAAGAATTTAGAAAACAGTTGCCTGTCCAACCGATTTGAAGAAATTCATATTTTTGCCCATTCCAAAGAGAGGTGACCCAGTGGTATGAGGAAATAATTGAACAAAATCATTAGTATCAAATTCAATAAAAGTATGCTAAAGATAATTCCCAAACCACTGTAACAGTTCATAGACAGAGAACCTCTAGAAATTCTATCAGGATTCAGAAGAAGATGTGAAACTAGGGATATCATTCGTGATATCAGAGATTTTGGCTGAAAGCAGAAAGTACCAGAAAGATGTTTATTTATCTTTATTAGCTATGTAATTGTTTTTGACTGTGTAGAAAAGGACAAGCTATGGGGATCCTAGAACACTTAACTGGGCTCATGAGGAGCCTGTATATAGACCAAGACACAGTCATTCTAATACAGCAATCAGGAAAGGTGTGAGTCAGTGTTGTATTCTTTCACCACAATTTCCCATTCTTTATTTTGAGAAAATGATCTGACGGACTGGATTATATGAAAAAGAACATGGCATCAGGACTGGAGGAAGACTCATTAATACATGATATGCCAATGATACAAGCTTGCTTGCTGAAAGTGAAGAGGACTTAAAATACTTAACTGATGAAGATCCAAAGACTACAGTTTTCATTATGGATTTCATATGCACCTCAAAGTAAAGAAAAAAAAGTCCTCACAACTGGACCAATAAATAATATTATGACAAATGTAGAAATGAATAAAGTTGTCAGAGACTTAATTTTGCTTCCTTCCATAATCAACACTCATGGAAGTGGTGGTAGTTGTGGTGGTAGTTATGTGCAGTGAGTTGGTTCTGACACACAGTGATCCTGTATAGGGTTTCTGAGGCTGTAAATTTTTACAGGAGCAGAAAACCTCACCTGTGTAAAGGAGCTCTGGTAGCACAGTGGTTACAAATTGGGCTGCTAACCTCAGGGTCAGCTGTTCAAAACTACCAGTTGTTCCGCGGGAGAAAGATGAGGCATTCTGCTCTCATAAAGATTTACAGCCTTGGAAAACAGGGTCACTGTAAATTAGAACCGACTCCACGGCACATTACCACCACCACCACCTTAAGCTTATGGAAGTTAGACAATGAATAAGGTAGATCATAGAAAAATCGATGCACTTGATTTATGGTTTTGGAGAAGAACACTGAAAGTACCATGGACTACCAGAAGTAAAAAGTACAGTTAGAATGCTCCTTAAAAATCAGGATGTTGAGAGTTCATCGCTCATATTTTGGATATGTTGTCAAAGAGGGACCAGTCTCTGGAGAAGGACCTCATGCTTGGTAAAATAGACAGTCAGAAAAGAAGAGGAATATTCTCAATGGGATGTATTAGCATAGCGGCAGCAATAATGGACTAGAGTGTAGCAAAGATTGTTAGGACAGCGCAGGACCAGGCAGTGCTTCATTTTGTGGTAGAGTCCTGGTGTTGCACTGTGAGTTGATGAGCTGGACTGCAAAGTTGGTTTGAACCACAAGGTTGGTGGTTCAAGCTTACCAGCTGCTCCTCAGAAGCCCTATACAGTTGGAACTGACTCAATGGCACTAACCAACAACCACAAGAGAGTCACTATGAATCAGAACTGACTTAATGGAACCAAATAACAAAAACAACAACAGCAAACTGTGTCTTCTTCTTCCTTCCTCTAATCTCATCTCTTTCCCTCAACTATATTCCCACAATCCATTGTTGGTATCTCCTATTTAGCATCCCAAATACACACACAGTTGTTTTCATATATGATAATTCTACTGTCTGGAATGACCTTACCCATTGGACATGGCTCACATATCTTCAGAAATCCTACCTATCCGTCCAGCTCTGACTCTTCATTTCCTACCGACCCATAAGCAACAGGTTCCTCTCATTCATTTGACCATCTCCATTTAAGTGACCCCATTACATCTCAGGATAATTTATTACACCAACCTTCTCTCAACTCCTTCTACTAATACCCATGTTATAAGACCAGTGACTCTTTTTATTGGGAGTAGATAATTTTTACTGCCTTTTTATTGTACAGCTGTTCCTTGTATATGGGTTTGTTTATTGGTATAAATTTCTCACCATTGTATTTCAAACCAGACTCATTATTCATCATTCCATTGGTCAATCTGTTTCCCAATGATGAAAGTTGCTCTCTTCTTTACTTGTTTTTAAAGATCCTAATAAAATTCCACCTTCTCTATAAAATAAGTATTTTATGCTAATCATAAAAGGCTAATAATTAGGAAATGCAATACTCAGGAATAACAAAAACACTGATATGATGATATTGATTCTTAGATTGTGCTATATCTGTCTGTGGAAATAAATATAATTGTTTGGGCATGTTATCAGGAGGAACCAGTCCCTGGAGGACATCAAGCTTAGTGAAGTAGAAGGTCAATGACAAAGAGGAAGACCCTCAGTAAGAAGGATTGGCAGCAGCTATGGGCTTAAGTGTAACAATAATTTTGAAGATGAACAGGACCAGGTGGTGTTTCATTATGTTATGCATGGTTTCCTTATGAGTCAGAGCCAATTCAACAGCACCTAATAACAAAACAAAAATCCGCACCACTGGACCAATAAACAACATTCTTATCAATGGAGAAAAGATTGAAGTTATCAAGAACTTCATTCTTCTTGGATCAAACAAACATCAACACTCAAGGAAGCAGCAGACAAGAAATCAAACAACATATTGCATTAGGCAAATCTGCAGCACAAGACCTTTTTAAAGTGTTGAAGAGCAAGGATGTCAGCTTGAGGACGAAGGTGCGCCTAACCCAAGCCATGGTATTTTCAATAACCTCATATGCATGTGAAAGCTGGACAGTGAATAAGGAAGACCATAGAAGAATTGGCTTTATCGCCTTTGAGCTGATCGTTCAAAGATCTTTGAAAGAGCTGATGTCAAAGATCAGCTCAAGAAGATAAACCCAAATATTACAATAAAATGTGCAAAGATCTGGAATCAGAAAACCAAAAAGGAAGAACATGCTCAGCATTTCTCAATGGCAGCTTATTTTACCTTTATAATAGATAGGAAAGCCCAGGTACTGACATCAGGTACACACATCTTAGCTTTCAAATTTGAAGCTAGTGAGGCAATTATAATTGGATTCTCCAGTTTTCCTGACAAAGGAAGCTGCTGTATTGTCCTTCCAGAAGCAACAGTAGCAGTGATTTCTGCCCATTGATGAGGTATATGCTAATGTGCAAAAGTCTCTCTGCACCAAGTATGTGACTTTGGTTTTGGAGATTGTCTTTACCTATTTTTAACTTAATGAGTTAACTAAGTATTGAATGATTAATTAAATGTAAACATGATTACAATATACTTTTCTGGCTTAAGAAGTTTGTCTTTTGCTTTTTAAATTTTTTTTTAACTTCAACAACTTTATTTTTGTGTCATCCATCAAGGGCACAGGGTAACTTCATGGGCTCCAACTTTTTATTGTTTCTCCTTACAGACTGTTCCATTACCCTTAGCTAAGCAATGTGTGGGCACTACTTCCAAGAAACAAAATGCACCTTTGACTGCAGTTAAAACTCAAGCAATTAGTGTGAAACCGAGTTGTACTCTAGCAGATTTCAGTAAAATTGCAGAGGCTGCAGACTGGGGGAGAAAGCTCAACAGGGCCAGCCATTTGGTTTATTACACGTTGCATAGTAACAACTCAAACACCATGTCTAATATTTGGGTGTATACTTGGACATTACTGGACACTCAGATCTAGCATATGGGACATCTCATCCAGAAGCAGTATTAAAATGGTCAGTTTTGATGCTTGTTCATATCAGAGCCATTAGGATCGTCTACTAAACCACTTTACATTGTAATGAGCCCCACCTGACACCCCATCCAGACTTCAAAGTATGAAAACGCCAAAACAGCTCTACTCTAGTGTGCCTTCCTTAGCAAGCTCTTCAAATTGTAAACTGTCTTAAAAAAGCAACTTATATGTAGGGCAAAAACTCTACAGGCACAAACTTTCAACCTAGAGAATGCATTATCTGCATGCTGCTTGTTCTTGTGCCTGTCTTGCTGGAATCAGTGTACTATGCTTCAGTGGAGGCTGTCACTGGTCAAAAGTGGTTGTTTTGAAATGGAGTCTTAGCTGAACAATGAACGTGTCTGTGGATTCATGTTCAAAGAGCCTGCTGGATATATTTCTATAAGCCTGCTGCAAAAACAGGTTTATGGAACAAGATCCTC
>NW_006408850.1:2449756-2459761 GCF_000296735.1 Chrysochloris asiatica
ATAAACAACAAATTTAAGTTTGCACAGAGCCAAGAACAAAAAGAAAAAAAAAAAAAAAAAAAAAAACTTCAATAAAAGGATAAATTTTGAAACCACTTTGAAGGCCACCTCTCTGATTTTCTCCGTATAGGCCACTATACTAGATGTCACCTAACACAACATCCCCTAGTAATTGGCAGGGGAACAAGAAGCTGGAGTCATGTGCCCCTTCCCAACAGCAAGTCCAAAATTGGGGGTTGTTAGAACAAACTCCACAAGGAAAAGAACTTCAGTATTGGTTCCTCTTTGTAGATGAGAAAAATTCAACCTAGTTAGATCAACCACTAAACTACAAAAAGCAGCACAGTAAAGAGTTCTGAAGATAATGGGTGATGCTGGTTTGAATAACTGGTATTAGATAGTCTAGAGCCCTTATAAGGGCTTATAATAAAATTCCCCGTTATTGTCTGCATTATCAGTTAGAGCGTTAGTTAACACGTGGTAGAATGAGGATTTATGCAAGGCAGAGCGCGGCAAAGCATTTCACTATGAGAACAAGCGCATCTAGTGAGAGGCAAACCAATTGGACTCTAAATTACACACACCTGAATGACAAGACTCCAGACCACATGTAAATGTAAAACATTGAATTTTAAAATGCCAACACTACAATATCTAAATATCTATTATAAATGCACATAGCTGCCAGGTTTACTGCCCTCCCCCCCTTTTTTTTTTTAGGAACTAGTGTTACATTGTGGTTAAGACTTATATCTCCTCCCCCTTGAAAAAGCCCACATTCTATCCCAGTGATGTTTTGTAAGATTTAACAGCCCCAATTGTTAAACTCTTAGATCAAGTTATAACCAGTTTTATTGCAAAAGGACCCTGTACACATTTTTCAATTCTAGTACCTTCATAGCTACCCAAGTCAGTAACATACAGAAACATACATCGTGAGAAGCAAGAAGTAATCACCCATCTCTTCTTCGGATCAGCAACTTGTCCCACCTGAGCTACATCACTGAGGCCTGTCAACAGTCACTTTTCGCATTCATCCTCAATGTAAAATGGAATGACTTAAGTACACATGTAATATATTATAAACAATTTCTTACCAAAAGAAAGTCACAAATTAAACTAAAGTATTTTACTGAATTTACTACAAAACACCATAAAAACGGCCTGGCAGTTAAGCTCGTTCACCCTGTATCTGCTGGTGAGCTGGATGTCTTTGGGCATGATGGTGACTCTCTTGGGGTGGATGGCGCACAGATTGGTGTCTTGGAACAGACTCACCAGGTACACCTCGCTGGCCTCCTTCAGGGCGCTGATTGGCCACGCTCTGGAACCTCAAGTCCATCTTGAAGTCCTGGGCGATCTCCGCACCAGCCTTTGGAAGGGCAGCTTCCGGGTGAGCAGCTTCCGGATGAGTAGAAGTGGACTTCTGGCAGTGGTGATCTCCCACAGCGCTATGGTGCGGGGCCTGTAATGATGGGGCTTCTTCATCCCGCCAGTAGAGGGGGCGCTCTTCCGGGCCTTTTTGGCCTTGGCTGTTTGTTGGGGACCTTCCCCCTCACTGATGGATTTCCAGGTAATCTGCTTGGTTAAACACCTAAATCTGAGACCACTTCTCGGATTGCCGCGTCGCTGTCCAAAGGAGAACCGCAGCCTCCTAACC
This sequence comes from Chrysochloris asiatica, assembly GCF_000296735.1. Taxonomy (NCBI): domain Eukaryota; kingdom Metazoa; phylum Chordata; class Mammalia; order Afrosoricida; family Chrysochloridae; genus Chrysochloris; species Chrysochloris asiatica. Next base: position 2,451,417 of record NW_006408850.1, read on the forward strand.
AAAGGGATGGTGCTTCTCCGACAAATCATCAAACCGCTCTCTTTTGCTTTGTTTTTAACTTATTTTGTTTCTCTTAAATATCTAGTTGAGTTTTTGTTTTTTTTCCTTCTAGCTCTCCCTCCCCACTCCATTTTGCTATTTCATTTTGTTGTTGTTACTACATTGATTTTTCTCAAATGCCTAGTGTTCTCTGGACGTTCAATCCAAATATGTGGTTATGGACCAAAAAAACAGTGCGGATTAGGACGGTGCCAGTCTTGGTGTGCCGCTGTGAGTTAATGAGCCAGACTGCAAAGACGTTTGAACTACAAAGTCGGTGGTTCAAGCTCACCAGTCTCTCCTTGGATACCCTATACAGAGTCGCTATGGGTCGGAACCGACTCGATGGCACATAACAACAACAACAATGTGTTTCCTCCACTCTTCACATTGTTGTTGTTAAGTGTCGTTGAATTGGGTCCAACTCATATCAACCCTGTATAAGGTTTCTGAGGAGCGCCTGGGTGAGCTTGAACTCCCGACCTTGAGGTTCAAACTGACTGCAGTCCAGCGCATTAATGAAATGACTAAGTATTGAATGAGTAATTAAATGTACCTATGATTACAAAACATTTTTCTCTCCTAGAGTGTTAGTTTTTTTATTTGTTTTTAGGTTGTTTTCTTTCTATTAAATATCTAGCTGGTTTTTTTTTTGTTTTTGTTTTGTTTTGTTTTGTTTTGTTTTGTTTTATTCTCACTCCCCTAACCTACTTCATTTTCTATTTCATTTGCTTTGCTGCACTGATTTTTCTCCAATGCCTGGTGTTCTCTGGATATTCAATCCAAATCTGTGGTTTTGGACTAAAGGCAATGCTGGTTAGGAAGATGCCATTAAGTTTCTTCTACTCTTACACAGATCTGACTATAGCTGAAGGAGGGGACTGACTATAAGCAGAAGATATTAAATGTGTATAGGATGTTTGGGATGAAAGAGTTTTCTTTAATTCACCAGAATGGGAAGGAAGGCTTAAGAAATTACCTAACCCACTCCAATGCCACAGTTTCAAAGCCTGAGATCTTATGCTGTCACAAACCAGGAGTCCAGGCTTTCCTAAAGCTGATAATTAACTGTGGAGTTGAGGCACCTTTCTTTTTGGCTTAGAGTAAACTTTACAGTATCTGTGACTCAACAGAGGGTGAGATAAGAACTAGCCCTTCAATGGCTGTGATTACTTAGTACTTCTGTTTTCTGAGTTCTATACTGACTATCTGTATACACAAATATTAAACCAGTTACCCTCCCCACCATAAGGAGCTCTAGTAGTGTAGTGGTTACGAATCAGGCTGCAAACCGCAGATTAACTGTTTGAAACTACCAGCTGTTCCGTGGGAGAAAGATGAGGCTTTCTGCTCCCGTAAAGATTTACAGCCTTAGGAACCCTGTACAAGGTCACTATGAGTCGGTACTGACTCCGCAGCACATAACAACAACAACAACCCTCCCCACCATAAGAAGAGTTCCAGCTTCCAGTCTCTTCAGATGCTCTGAGTTTGTATTCTGACCACTGTTATAAGGCTTTATCTTCTTTTGTGTGTCCTTTCAGTATGTCATTGAAATCCTTGATAACCCTAATTTTCTCTATCCTATAATTTAATTCACTTTGCATATTTTCTCAACCTATTCAATAAAAGTTTATTGAAATGGGAAGGTAAATATAGCAATTAGCTTGCATCTTTAGCAAAAATTCCCTAGAAGGTATTAAATGTATGAAATATGAAATTTCACTCCATTCATTCTCAATGCAATGAATAGTTGTTGGGTGCCATGGAGTCCATTCTGACTCATAGGGAAATTGTATAGGGTTTCTGAGGCTGTAAACCTTTACAGGAATAGAAAGCCTCATCTCTCTTCTACAATGGATAGTAATGATTCTAAAACCATTTTTAAATCACTCTCTCATGAGGTTCTGTGGGTATTAAGCAGGTTCATGTCTGTGAGTAAGCGTTTAGTGTGATCTGCCTTGGAGAGGATCTAATCCAAGGTCTTGCTTAGAGCCTGGTGTAGTGTAGTGAATTATTTATGTTCTTTTAGCCTTAGTCTTTGTAACTCTTGCCAAATGCTAGCCTGAGTAACGGAATGTGAGAGAAATTGATAGGCTAGCATGATTTAACTGTGGATATTAATAGAGTTTATTGTAATTGTAAAAACTTGAAAGCATGGGTATAAAATGAGTCATTTCAGAAGGGGAGATGATATCTCACTACCATCAAAGTCGAACCAGGAGTGAAGCACTTTGAATGCTGAGATTCCTGTGCAAGGAACCTCCTAGAGGAATGGAAGAGGAAGAAACAGAAGAAGAACAAAGAATCAGAGCACAATACAGAGTGGTAGACTTAGCAGCCCATGGAGCAAGTAGAGTTCAATGTCTTTGGGCAGGAGACTTGCTTGTAAAGTGGGGTACTTCCAGACATTTAATTTTGGGAGCTATATTTGATGATTCACAGAGCTAAATCCAAGTGCCTTTAGGTTGAGACTTATGGTGGAATAGTGTGTTCTGTGGGAATTTATCAGCAATCTCCCAAGTGCATTGTAACATTGGCTAGAAGGAATAGACAGCTTGTGGGTATAGCTGAGGAGAACTTGTCCTAACTGGAACTGTGCCCTGAGCATTTTCTGATCCTGTTAACTTCGTTAATAACAGCTACATAACTGTTAGTATTGTCTCTGAGTTCTGTGTGGTCACTGCAATGAATTATCAAACCCAGTTCAGAAGTGAGTGCTGTGGGAGGGATGGTTTATAGACACATTTAATGTACCATGCCTCTCTTTTCTACTGTCTATAAAAGGTAATCTGGTCTCTGAAACAGGAGTCCTGGTATGGCACTGTAGGATAAACACTGAACTGCAAGGGCAATTTGAACCACAAGATCAGTGGTTCAAACCCACCAATTGCTCATTAGAAACCCTATATAAGGTTGCTATGAAACCCTATATAAGGTTGCTATGAGTTGGTGGCACTTAAGCAATAATTATGTGTATATATATATATATATATATATATATATATATATATACATACATAAAACATATAAAGATATAGATACATAAAAGTAGTGTTGTTGAAGTTAGGTGCCATTGAGTTGGTACCAACTCATAGCAACTCTATGGACAACAGAACAAAACACAGCCTGGTCTTGGGCCAATCTCACAATCATTGCTATACCTAAGCCCATTGCTGCTGTCACTGTGCCAATTCATCTTATTAGAGGTCTTCTTCTTTGTCTCCACCCTACCACTTTATCAAACATGATATCCTTCTCCACTTACTGGGTCCTCCTGACAATAAATCTGAAATTTGAGAGACAAAGTCTGGCCATCCGGGCTTCTAAGGAGCACTCTGTACTTCTTCCAACACAGATTTGTTTTATGGGTTGGTTTTTTTGTTTTGTTTTGTTTTTTGGCATTCCAACACCATAACTCAAAAGCATCAATTCTCCTACAGTCTTCCTTATTCACTAACCAAATTTCACATACATATAAAGTTATTGAAAATAACCTTAGTTCTCAAACTGACATCCTTGTTTTTCAAAACTCTAAAAAGGTCTTGTGCAGCAGATTTGCCTAATGAAATACATCATATGATTTATTGACTGCTGCTTCCATGAAGGCTGATTGTTGATCCAAGCAAAATGAAGTCTTTGACAACTTCAATCTTTTCTCCATTTATCTTGATGTTACTTATTGGTCTAGTACTGAGAATGTTTGTTTGTGTTTTTTACATTGAAATGCAACCCAAACTGAAGGCTATGGTGTTTGATCTTCATCAGTATGTTTTTAGGTTATCTTCACTTTCAGCAAGCAAGGTTGTATCATCTGAATATAGCAGGTTGTTAATGAGTCTTCCTCCAATCCTGAGGTCAGTTTGAGCCACAATGTCAGAGGTTCAAATGCACCAGTCTCTGTTTGGAAACCTTATACAGGGTTACTATGAGTCAGAACCAACTTGACAGGACTTAATAACAGCAACATATATATATATATATATATCTTGAGAGAGAGAAAGTCCTGCTGGGCCACTGTAGAATAAATGCTGGACTGCTATCCACAAGGTTGATGGTTCAAAATCACCAGCTGCTCCTTGAGAATGTTATGCAAGGTTGGATGAGTCAGAACTGACTCAACGGCATTTAACAATATATTTTTGTTGTTTTTAAGTGCAATCAAGTAGATTCTGACCCATAGCGACCTTGTATAGGGTTTCCAAGGAGCAGCTGGTGAGCTTGAACCACCGACCTTGCAGTTCAAACAGCTTTGCAGTCTAGTGCATTAACCAACAGCGCCACACACTAAAACATAAAAATATGTTTTAGGGGAAAGGAAAAATAACTAAAGGAAGAAACAAGGGAGTGAAAGAGTAAACATGTTGAATACAACATGTTTGATTGACTGCTCATTGTATTAAAGACATTGCATTGGTGCTAGGGCTAGCATGTCCTCATATAGGCCAACATCATTGATCTCTTTTGCTTTAGCTAACCAACAATAGGAGGATACTCTTTGATTCATGGCAACCATCTATTTTTGCTAAATAAATTATTTTCCTAGATTAGAAATATTTTCTAGACATATAACACTGCTACTAGTTAATTTAAGAAATTATTGTCCCTGTCTAGGCATCTTGGATCTCAACATCCAACAGGAAGGCTAGTTTTTCAGAATCAAAACATAAAAAGACATTCTAATGCTGTCCCTGCAGCATTGAATGCATCATTAAATGCAATACCAGGAAAATATTTGAGCATGAGTCATAAACCTTTATTCTGGGTAATAAATTATATTTAGAGGAGGTCAGTAACCACACTTTACCTTCTAGCTTCATATATTGAACAGACTCATTTTCTCAAGTATTACTTTGAAGACATGCAAAAATCCCTCCAAAATGCTTTTTTGAACATTAGTCATAAAATGAATGATATCTCACAAACATATTCTCATTTCTTTTCATGAAAAACAAAATGACTATAAAAGTACCTGGCTAGATGAAGGAGTGTTTGTGGAGGAGTATGTGTAAAATTTTGCAGATAGAAGAGTAAGTGGTGAGGAAAGTCATTGGATATTAAGTAGAGATACAAGGGTGCTTCAAAAACTTGGTGGAAGAATTCCAGTATCTTTTAATTCCATTTTTCCATGAACTTTTTGAAGACCTCTTAAATAGCTTTCATTTGGCAAGGAAGAGGGGTAGGGAAAAAACATATGTTGTTGCTAAATTCCAACAAATTGTTTCCGATTCATAGCAACTCTACACCAAAAGAGCGAAACACTGCCTGGTCCTGCATCATCTGCAGAATTATTGCTATACATGAGTCCATTGTTAATGCCACTGTGTCAGTTCAACCCACTGGACCCCACTTTACCAACAATGATGTCTTTCTCCAAGGACTGATTCCTCCTGATAACATGTCCAAAGTATGAGAGACAAAGTAAAGTCATCCTCACTTCTAAGGAGAGTTCTGGCTGTACTTCTTCCAAGACAAATTTGTGTGTTCTTCTGACAGTCCTTGATAATTTCAATGTTCTTCACCAACACAAAAATTCAAATGAATGCATAGACTATTCTATGGTCTTCTTTATACATGGTACATCTTTCACATAAAATTTAAAATATCATGGCTCCTGTTAGGTGCATCATAGTCCTCAAAGTGACATTTTTGCATTTTAATACTTCAAAGAAGTATTTTGCAGCAGATTTTCCTAAAGCAATACATCTTTTGATTTTCTGATTGATGTTTCCATGAATGTTGACTGTGGATTGAAGTCTTTGACAATATCAATTTTCTTTCCATTTATCAAGATGTTATTTATTGGTCCAATTGAGATCGTTTTCATTTTATTTACCATGAAGTGCAACACATACTGAAGTCTTTGATATTCACTAGTAAATATTTTAAGTCCTTTTCAATTCCCACAAGCAAGGTTGTGTCATCTGAATATCTCAGGTTGTTTACTGTGTCGTCTTCCAATCCTGTTGCCATTATTAACTTCATATAATACAGCTTCTTGGATTATTTGCTCAACATACAGATTGAATAAGTATGGTGAGAGGGTTCAACCTGTGCCCACACTTTTTCTGATTTTAACCATTCAGTATCCTTTGTTCTGTTCTGTTCTAACAACTACCTCTTGGTCTGTGTAGCGGTTCCTCATGAGCACAAATAAGCATTCTGAAAAGCCCATACTTCACAATGACCTTTTTCTTTTATCATATATGATGTTCTTTATGTCATCCCACAACTCATTATCGTCACTCACTAGTGTCTAATGGTCTCTAGATTCAGGTACATATACTCAATTTTGGGTCAATTTTGGGTCTCATTGACTTTAAAAAAAACTTTTTAACTTTATTCTGAAATTGCATGAGAGTAATTGATGGTATATTCCAGAGTATTTATAATGACTAAGTCATTTGTCTTGAAAAATTCTATCCAGTGAACTCCAGCATTATTTCTATCACCAAAGTCATATTTTCCAACTACTGATCCTTCCTCTTTGTTTCCAACTTTCGCATTACAATCATCACTATTGTGAGTGCATCTTGATTGCATGTTTGATTAATTTCAGACTGAAGAAGTTGGTAGACTCCTTCAATTTCATCACTGACTTTAGTAGTTTGAACATTAATTAGAATAATAGTGGTATTTACCTTGTAGGCTAAAGGATATTATCCTATCACAGAGAGTATTGTACTTCAATATATTCTTTTTGACAATGAATATGACTCCATTCCTCTTGAATTTGTTGTTCCAGGTATAGTAAACCATATGGTTGTCTGATTCAAAATACCATTTTATTTCAACTCACTAATAACAATCTTTTTGCATTGCATTGTATTTTTTGAAATTGCAATATTTTTAGATTCATATTTCATACATTTTTAATGAATATTTGCAGCTGTTTCTCCTCATTTTGAGTTGTGTCCCATTAGCAGATAATGGTCCTGAAATCTTAACTTCATCTACATCATTAATCTCAACTCAACTTTGAGGAGGAAGTCCTTCCCCAGATGTATTTTGAGGGGCTTCCAACCTGAGAACTCATCTTCTGGCATTGTATCTGACAACATTGCAATGCTATTCTGAAGTGGTCCACATCTCCTTTCTAGTCTCTCTTAGTCTGAAAGCTCCACTGAAACCTTTCCACTGTGTGTGAACCTCCTAGTATTTAAAATACTGGTGGCATAACTTCCAGCATTATAGTCATATACCAGTCATCACAGTGTGAAAAAGGATAGACAAGTGGAGACAATAAATGTATACTGGTTTGAAAATGACAAATTTTCATTACAGTACTTGACATGCACAAGCCAAGACAATCAAACTCATGGTGTTCTTAAAAGGTAGATATGCAAAAGATTAATTTGAAAATCATGCCATGGCAAGGTCAAGAAAGAAAAGTCTGAGACTTGAGACTGTCAATTTGTCAGAATGCAGAAGATTGCTCATAGAAGCAAGGCTTGGTTAGAGCAGAACCATTTATAAATTACTATGACACTTTAGGATAAGAACTGGACTGCTATCCACACAGTTGATAGTTCAAACCCATCAGCTGCACCTCAGAAACTGTACAGGATAGCTATGAGTCAGAACTAATTTGATGGCACTTAATAACAACTACTCTACTTTGTTGTTATTGTTAGTGGTGTTATGTGTCATTGAGTCTGTTCTAACTCATAGTGACCCTATTTAAAACAAAACAAGGCACTGCAATCCTGTATCACCCTCAAAATTATTGCCATGTTTAAACCCATTACTGAAGCCATTTTGTTAATTCATCTTGTTAAATGTATTCATCTTTTTCTCAGATCCTAATTTTTTTGTGCCAATTTCACAAAATAACAAAATGTAGTGGTGCATCATAGACTCAACCAGAGATAGCAGTTAGGAAACAAAGTTCTTTATAAGAAAAGATAATATATTAAAAATCATTTTCATTTTTTTTCTTTCTTTAAAAAACAAAACAGGACAACAAACAAGATGGCGGATCGGGTGGACGTATAGCAGAGAGCTCTGCCAACAACAACACACAATACCTGACCAAGCGGGTTCAGGGGCTGGTCCTAGAACTCTGAACTGCATATAAAGGAATACTTAGAAGGTTGGAAGACTCACAGCTGGGAGAATCTGTGGCAGAAGCAAGAAATCTATTGCTTTCTAGTCTGGGCTGCTCGGTTGTGCCAGGAGCCGCCATCTTGGGTGAGACCATGTGGGGGAAGAATCGGAGCGGCCACAGATGCCTGGCAGAACCGCTGAGATAAAGGTGTGGACATTCTTTTCTTTTGGTATCTTCATTGGTCCCTTGCTGTCTGCGC
>NW_006408850.1:2463336-2468163 GCF_000296735.1 Chrysochloris asiatica
AAAAAAAAAAAAAAAAGAAAAAGAAAAAACAAAACAAAAACCATTACATTACTTAATCAAGATTTAAATTTCTAATATTAATACTCCCAGGAAGGAGTCCTGGTGTGGCGCTGTAGGTGAATGGACTCAAGAATAATAGCAATTATGAGGATTGAGCAGTACCAGGCAGTGTATGCTTCTGTTGTATACAGGGTCACAATGAGTCAGAACCGACTTGATGGCACCTAACAACAACAGCAAATAATGAAATTAATTAAAGATTATTATTAAAATATATGCACCAGCCACTAATGCCAAAGATGAGAGAATTGAACCTTTTACCAACTTCTGCTGTCTAAAAATTGATCAAACATGAAATCAAGATGCATTTATGAAAGAAATGTGAATATTGGAAACAAAGAAAGATCAAAAGTTGAAAAATATAGCTTCGGTGATTGAAATGATGTATGTCAGAGATCACAGGTTAGAATTTTGCAAAATCAATAACATATTCATTTCAAGTACCCTTTTTTCAATAGTATAGACAGTGACTTCATATGTGTACCTCACTGAATGAAATAAATATTAATCAAATCAATTACATCTGCAGAAAGAGACCATAGAGAAGCTTTATATCATCAGTCATAAAAATGCCAGAGACTTACTGTAGAACAGAACATCAATTGCTCATATGCAATTTCAGGCTGAAGCTCAAGAAAATGAAAACAATTTCCTGAAGAGCCAAATTGTGACCTTTAATATACGCCACTTGAACCTAGATGCTATCACAAGAATAGATTTGGCAGTTGAGTACTAATGAGTTGTAGAATAGCATCAAGGACAAAAGACATGAAGAAACCAAAAGGTCATTAAAAAGACAACAAAGGAAGAAAACACCAAGAAAACTGTCAGAAAAAATTCTGAAACCGGCTCTAGGACACACAGAAGCTTATGGGAAGTAAGATATGATGAAGCAAATGAGCTGAAATTAAATTTCAAAAGTTGACTCAAGAAGACTAAGTATTATAACAAAATATGCAAAGACTTGAATTTAGAAAAGCTACAAGTACCGAATAAGAAAATCAAGCTTCAAGTTGCAATATTGAAGTATCCTATGAATAAAATATTGATCAACACAAGAATATCAAAAGAAGATGGAAGGAATACAGAGAGTCACTATGACAAAAAGAATTGTTCTATGTTCAACCATTTCAGGAAATAAATAAACTACAAAAGTCACTCAGTTGCCAAGAAATAAAGCCAAAGTATGAACAGGAGTAACCTGACTCTTGGTCCTGGGCACAAAAAGAACCTGAAGAAGTTTAATGAACGGTGATTATATAAAGAAGAGTGCAGAACAAATTGAAGCTGAGTATACTCACTAAGCTTTTATTTAGGAGCTCTGGTAGCATAGTGGTTACCAGATGGGCTGCTTTCCTCAAGGCCAGCAGTTTGAAACTACCAACCATTCCACAGGAGAAAGATGAGGCTTTCTGCTCCTATAAAGATTTACAGACTTGGAAACCCTGTACAGGGTTGCTATGAGTCAGAACTGACTCCATGACACATAATCACCATAACCACCAAACTTTTAATAGTATCCAGGAGTCTTAGTGTGGCGCTGTGAGTAAATGCACAAAGCTGCAAGATAGGTTTGAACTGCAAGGTGGGTGGTTCAAGTTCACCATCTGCTCCTTGGAAACCCTATACAGAGTCACTACAAGTCAGAACTAACTCCACAACACACAATAACAACAACATCTTTGATATATTAAATAATTGGTGTAGCGCTGTAGGATAAATATTGGACAGCTAACAGCATGTTCAGCAGTACAACCTGCCAACAACTCATTGAAAACCCTAACAGAGTCACTATGAGTTGGAACTGACGACTCTACAGTATTTAACAACAGAAACAAACTTATGACCAGTGCAGAATGGGCATGGTAGGATCAAATAAAGGTATAATCAGGAGCTATCTCTTTAACGAAAATCTGTTCTTAAAAAGGAAAGTATAGCATACAGCTGCTAAGAAGAGGGGGCATATGCATATGGACATCTACACTTGCAGATAATACCCACTCGACCTGGCTTCAATGATTGGATGATCAGAGTTCACCTAGAAGAGAAAGAAGAGGAAAACAAAAGAGCAATCCGATACAATTTGATGAATTTGACCTACAACTATGGATGCAGTAGTTCAAAAGAGGAAACATATCTTTACAGTGAGGATCATTCCCACTCCCTCCATTCACAGAGTAGACAGGAATGGGCAACTTGGAAATTGCCTACACAAACTGTTGTTGTTGTTAGGTGCTATCGAGTTGGTACCGACTCATAGTGACCTTATGCACAGCAGAACGGAACACTGCCCAATCTTGGGCCAACCTCACTACTCTTGTCATGTTTGAGTCCATCAATGCTGTTACTTGGCCAATCCATCTTGCTGGGGGTCTTCCTCTTTTTCTCCGACTCCCCACCTTACCAAACATGATATCCTTCTCTAGCGACTGATCCCTCCTGATAATATGTCCGAAGCATGAGAGATGAAGTTTGGCCATCCTAGGAGCACTCTGGCTGTACTTCTTCCAACACTGATCTGTTGGTTCTTTTGACAGCCCACGGTATTTTCAATATTTTCCTCCAACACCATAACTCAAAAGCATCAATTCTTCTATGGTCTTCCTTATTTACTGTCCAGCTTTCACATGCATATGAGGTTATTGAAAATACCATGGCTTGGGTCGGGCGCACTTTAGTCTTCAAGCTGACATCTTTGCTCTTCAACACTTTAAAAAGGTCTTGTGCCACAGATTTGCCTAATGCAATATGTCATTTGATTTCTTGACTGCTGCTTCCATGAGTGTTGATAGTTGATCCAAGAAGAATGAAGTCCTTGATAACTCCAATCAATCTTTTCTCTATTGATAAGAATGTTGTTTATTGGTCCAGTGGTGAGGAATTTTGTTTTCTTTACATTGAGATGTAATCCATAACCAAATTGGGGGGGAGGGGGGCTACAAAGGCAAGAAGTGACTGGCTTACAAGCTATCAAGAGGGAGCCTAGATCTAGAGGGTGTGAAAATAAATTAATGAATGTAGAAAGAAAGAAAGAAAGAAAGAAAGAAAGAAAGAAAGAAAGAAAGAAAGAAAGAAAGAAAGAAAGAGATAGGTTTTATCTAATTGATGAATGTTTTATAGACGGGGAGGAGATTCTAAATAATCTATGAAAATAAAAACGATATCTATTGAACCTATTTTTAGTCAACAGATCGTGGTATTAAACCATGTCAAGTTTAAATGGTTGGCATTATTATTCCTATTTGATAGTTGAAAAAATAATTTGATTGAGATTATGGATCTTGCCATAAACAGATCCAAATCTACTCTGTAAAGGCAGTTGGGCTTGCTGGCTACATATACAATGACTTTGGGCAGAGTTTGTTCAAAGGAAGGCACTGGGAGAAGACTGAGACCAAGTGGAAAGGTGAAGGCACATTAAATTTCCCCTTTCCTTTGACCTAAGTGACTTTTGTTTTTACTGGGCTCCATCTCCTGCCCAATAGACTCAAGGTAGTTCCTGTCACTGTCTGGGGTTTTTGCCTCATGGATGTCCCAGAAATTCCCCTGTCAGAATTCCCTGAGGAATGAAGCTTCTTTTCCTTTTCTCTGCTGATCTCTAAGGTATTTCCTGAGCTTTGCACTCAAAAGTCTATTTCTCGCTACAATTTCTGCTGAGATTAGCTGTCAAGAAATTCAAGTTTTTGGAAGTCCTTTACAAAGTGGCCCAATCAAACTTTAAAATCAGCCCATTGTGAAAAATTTATCTTTACCCAGAATAGAAGTATTGCTTGCTCTTAATCAGCCTTCTTCAGATTCTTCTCTTAAAAATAAACTTCTTTAGGAATAAGTGTTATGTGAAGATTTTATTGAAATTTCCTGCATAAAAAATTCAAGGTATGCATATATCACCTTATGAATCGGGCTGCCAACTACAAGGTCAGCATTTTGAAACTACCAGCTGTTCCGTTGGTGAAAGATGAGGCTTTCTGCTCCCATAAAGAGTTACAGCCTTGGACACCCTGTACAGGGTCACTATGATTCAGAACCTACTCCATGGCACATAACCACCACCTATGCAAATGGAGTTGTAGGAGACCGGGAATGCCACAGTATACCAACAGTTAAAGAAATCATTCTACTCCCAGTCTTCTTAACTTCTTGATTGATCTCTTAGCCACTCCTTATATAATGTTGATATGGATGATGAACAAGGATGAAGAACCAGTTTTCCTAATACATCTCTCATCAGTAGTCTAGCTCTTGGATTTGGATTGGGGAGATATATGGCAACTATTATTTTGATCTTAATATTGTTACTGCAGTAGGAAGACGAGACTAAGTGTTTCATTCTATTATCCATTATGTATATTTTTACACTAAATTTTGAGTAACCATATGTAAAAATGTTACAAATTCAATACTTGGCTACCTCCACACCCAGTCAAACTATGCATGATAGAATGAAATGCTGCCCTGTCCTTTACTGTACTATGATCATTTACATATCTATTGTGATCCATGAGGTTTCCACTGGATGATTTTCAAGAGAAGATCAGTAGAACTTTCTTCCTAGTCTATATAAGTCTGGAAGTTCTGCTGAAACCAATTTAGCATCATAATATCAGGCAAGCACCCACTGACTGCATGTTAAATTTCCCCTTTCACTCAATGGGAATACATGCTCTGATTGGTGACCACACTCAACACCGATAAGGGGAAGTAAGGGAAAAACAGCAATGAAGTGGTGAGCTAAGCCCTACAATGTTCAATAGACTTCTGTGAACC
>NW_006408850.1:2469018-2471713 GCF_000296735.1 Chrysochloris asiatica
GGATTGCAGGGTATACCCTTTGGTTGGTTTATGATGCATGGAGGGGATTGTAACCATGGCAATGAGATGATATGCGATAGAATGAATGTAAAACTAATGTTCTCCCATGTAAACTATCACATAATTAACAATAAAACATTTAAGGAAAAAAAAAATTCCCCTTTCCTTTGTGGTGACCGCACATAAGGGTATGCAATGACTAGGACTCAAACCAAGGTCTCTTTCATGGATGGTGAAACTCTACCACTGAACCACCACTGTCCTGAACCCCAAGATAACGTTACTATTAGTTTCCAGTATGTTTTTTTCAGGAATATTCTATGGATAGAATATAGAATGTGATTGTTTTCCTTTATGTCAAGGATAAGTCATACACATTATTTTGTATGTGTAATTTCTTGATTATACCTTGGAGATACTTCTACATCATTAAATAGATTTCTCATTCTTTTTCACAGCAGCATAAAATTCAGTTATATACATTTCTCATACAATGTTTATAGAAAACGAAACCAATTTCAATCATAGCAACCCTTTGTGTGTCAGAGTAGAACTGGATCACAAGGTCAGTTTGAACCACAAGGTCAGTGGTTCAAATTCACCAGCCACTCCTCAGAAACCCTATACTGGGTCACTATGAGCCAGAACCAACTGGACCGAACTTAAAAACAACACAATAGAGTGTAAGTGTCTGTGACTTTTCCAATCTTTTGCCAACTGAAGCACATCTAAGTGTGTTCACGTAGTCAACCTTTGAATTACTAGTTGAGTGCTAAACTGTTTGTACCATCCAGAGATTCCCTCAACTTTAACCAGTCTTCCAATAATTAACATTCAGATGCTTTCCATCATGTTATATTTCAGTATAACTGCAGAGTACATTCCATGTAACTGGAGAGTCAAAGTTTATGTACATTTTAAATGCTGATCTGGATTGCAAAATTGTCCTCATACAGAGTTACCATTTTACACTTAACCAGGACAGTTAAAGAATGCTTGTTTCTGCATCAAAATATTGAACGTCTTATCAACTTGTTTGAATTTTACGCAGTATAAGCCTGACAAAAATGATGAAAACCAACCAGTTGCCATGGAATCAACTCTAACTCATGAAGAATTCTTATGTGTCAGAGTATTTTGATATGTCAATTTGTTTGTTGTCTTCCATAGGATGTTCAGTAGCTATTTTTGGCAGTACATCACTTTGACATATTAATTTGTTTTCTGGTTTTCAATTGCTACAGTGCCATTTATTGAATAAAGTATCTTTAGGCTGCCAATATTACATTATCTTTTTCATACACTAAATCCATATATTTTTAAGTCTATTGAAACTTCCATTCTGTTATTCTGATGTGTTTTAGTTTTACATTAAAGCATGGTTTTAAGTACTGTAATAAAATTGGATTGGGTTTTAATTCTGTTCACAATTCTTTTATTTCAGAATATTTCCATTGTATTGGTTAGTTTTATTCGCTAATACAAACACAGGAGGAGAGGAAAAGGGGGAACCATTATTTAGGGGTACAAAAATGTGAGCCCTGGTAGTGAAGTGGATTGTGAGCTGGGCTGCTAATTGCAAAATCAGTATTTCAAATCTACCAGTTGTTCCCTGGGAAAAAGAGGAAGCTTTCTGGTCCTGTAAAGACTTACAGCCTTGGAGACCTTACAAAGACTTTCTGAGTCAGAACTGACTCACTAGCACACAACCACTACCCCCAATGTACAGGATAAACACTTGACTGATAATTAAAAGATGGGAAATCCAAACCCACCAGCCACTCCTCCAAAGCCCTATACAGGTTTGCTATGAGTCAAAAGTGGCTTGGTATCATTTAACAAAAACAATAATGAACTTTTGTTAGAGACCCAACAAGACTCTATAGTATAAACACTAGACTGCAAATCACAAGGTGAACACTTCAAGCCTACAAACTATTTCTTGGAAACCGTATGCAGTATCTCTATGCATCAGAACTAATTCAATGCCACTAAACAGCAACAAGCTTCTGTGAGAGGAACCCGGTAGTGCAGGTGTTGAAGCACTTAGCTGCTAAGTAAATTGTCAGTAGTTAAATTCTATCAGCTGTTCTGTAAGAGCAAGTGGTGGAAGTCTGCTTCCATAATGATTTACAGCCAGGAAAACCCCCTGGGCAGTTCTATGCTGTCCTACAGGGAGAGAGTAGGATCATGAGTCAGGATCAACTAGACAACAAAAGATGTGGGGGGGTTGCTTTAGCTTCTGATAGGAGTGATAAAAATATTAAAAACAGATTATGACAGTGATAGAACAAACTTATACTGCCAATGAATTGTACATGTGAAGAATGTAAATATGGCAAATGATATGTTGCATATATAAATACACAGACATATGCAAGAGACTAGTCAGTCTAGTTATTTACATTTGTTTTGGTAAGTCAATCAAGATCTCATTACACAAACAGTTTAATCAGGGAAATTGGAGAATATATATTACTTCTTATGTTAGGAGTCAGCATAGTTACATTTTTTCTTCCCCCTCCTCCATATGGCATTTTAAGATTTTATTCATATAATTTGAGAACACTTATCACCATTTAATCCTAATTGTTATAATTGCTTTTTTTTGTGGGATGACTTTTTTTTTTAATTAAATGTTTTTATTTTGGATTGAGTGAAAGTTTACAGGGCACATCATCAGCTTCACATTCAA
>NW_006408850.1:2501270-2505038 GCF_000296735.1 Chrysochloris asiatica
TATCAACAATCCAATCTATGAAACGGCAGTTAAGAAATCAAATGATATATGTTATTAGCCAAATATGCTACACAAGAACTCTAAAGTGTTCAAGAGCAAACATATCAGTTTGAATATTAAGATAATCTTGATTCAAACCACGGTATTTTCAATAGCTTCTTATGCATGTGAAAGTTGGAGAGTGAATAAGGAAGACTATAGAAGAATTGATGCATTTGAGTTATTCTGTTGGAGAGTAATATAAAAGTATCATGTACTGACTGAAAAATGAACAAATCTGTATTAGAAGAATTCTAAGAATGCTCTTCCATATTTCAGAAATATTATCAGGAGGGAACAGTCCTTAGAGAAAGATGTCATGCTTCGTAAAATGGAAGGACAGCGTAAAATAGGAAAACTTCTAACAAAATGGATTGGCAAAAACAAACAAATGTAAGGAAAACCTCTAATGAGTGGCTGCATCAATGGCCTAAAGATTAGAAACAATTGTAAGGAAGGCACAGGACCTGGCAGTATTTCATTCTGTTGTTCATAAGGTTGCTATGAGTTGGAACTGACTTGAAGGCACCTAACAACAACATGCAATTTTGGGAAAAGTACAGCTAGAATGATTCTTAGAAGCCACGATGGTAAGATTTCGTCTTTTTTACTTCAGACATGTAATCAAGAGAGACTAGTCCTTGAAGAAGGACATCATGCGTGGTTAAGAGTTAGGTCAGAGAAAAAGAGGAAGATCCCAAATGAGATATATCGACAAGTGGAAGCAGCAATGGGCTCATATGTAACAATACTTGTGAAGGTTGTGCAGGACCGGGCAGTGTTTTTTTTTTTTTTTTTTTTTTTTCTGTTATGCATAGGTTCACTATGAATTGGAGAAGAGTCAAGGGCACCTAACCCCAAAGCAACCTATAAACACATGGACATGTCCAAATTCGAACTAACACAAATAATATTTGCAGTTCTTCTCCAATATTTAAATGGTTTTCTTGCCTATTGTTGTTGTTGTTGTTGTGTGCCATGGAGTCGGTTCCTATACTCACTCCTTATAGGAATCTATTTTTCCTCCTTTTCACAATAGCACTTCATTTCTTCATTATTTTTTTTTTCTTTTTACTAGCACACTTTTGACAATTCTCATCTCGTTCCTCCATATCTAAATAGAAAGCCACCAGTACATTGGTAAACACTGAGGTAAGTATAACCAAACCAGAAACCCATTTCCACCACGTAGATTCCAACTTACAGTGACACTATATAGCATTTCCTAGACTATAGACCTTTATGGAAGTAGACACCCTCATCTTTTCTCCTACAGAGTGGCTGGTGGGTTTGAATCACTGATCTTGTGGTTAGCGAACCAGTTCTTATCCTACAGTACCATAAGGTTCCTTGGACTTAACATTGGGGATAGTCAAATAGTATCAAGGTGACTGCTGAATACCTTGTTCAGAGAATATCTAAATGTGTCTGAGTTTTTCTTAAGCAGAAAATCACTCATCAGAAAGCCTAATGGACTATTTTCATATCTTTTATTTTTATGACAGAGACTGTCATCTTCTACATACTGTAGTTTTAAAGATGTAGTTCCTGTGAGGTGGTCCCTTTAGAGCTTAACAGATTTTTATTAGAATATAGAGAAGAAGCTTCATTTTCCCCTCCTAATAATTGGACTTTCTTTGATTTGGGACTTAGAGTTGGATATGCCACGAATCGTAATAAGATGCCAGATGGAGCAGTCAGTCTTGATGACAAGCAATCATGACCTGGAATTCATTTGCAAAGTGTTTTGGCTTTTTTAGTTTTTTAATTAATTCAGTCTTTTTGGGATATAGAGGTGCTAAGACATTCTCTAAGGAAAAAAAAAAGTCAAATAAAATAAAAGAAATGGCAACTTGAAAGAAACTACAATGTAAGAATTTATAATTTAACTGCTGTTTTAGAGTTTTAGATATGCTAGCTATTGTATTTTCTATGAAATAATGCCCATTATCATTTAGCATATAATCAACCAGTGATGCTTTGGGTCAAAACGAAAATTTTAAAATAAAGAAACCTATCAAACTACTGTGGTGGTGTTCTGTGAAGTTAGTTCCGACTCATAGCAACTTTGAATAGGATTGCTGAGGTTGTAAATCTTTACTGGAGCAGCAAGCTTTGTCTTTTTCCTGCAGTACAGCTGGTAGTTTTTAACTGCAGACACTTAGGGTAGCAGCCTGACTCATAGCCACTACACTACCAGAGCTCCTTATATAGCAGTTGTTGTTGTTGTTGTTAAGTGCCGTCGAGTCGGTTTCGACCCATAGCAACCCTGTACAGTGTTTCCAAGGGTGTAAATGTTTAAGGGAGTAGTAAGCCTGATCTTTCTCCCGCGGAGCAGCTGGTAGTTTTGAACTGCTGACCTTAAGGTTCGCAGCCCGATTCGTAACCACTACGCTACCAGAGCAGTAGTAACACTTATTTTAAGTTAGGTTCTGCAAGGTTGGCAGTTCAAATCCATCAACCACTCTGCAGGAGACAGATGAAGCTTTCTACTTCTGTAATGATTTATAGCCTCAGAGATCCTAAATAGGGTTGTTATTAGTAGGAATCTACTCAATGGCAATGGGTTTGATATATATTATTATGGTTGTTAATTGCGTTTGAGTTGGTTCCTACTCATGGGGAATTTGAACTACCAACGTTGCTGTTTACAATACAGCACTTACAGTCCAGTACATATCCTACAAACTCCTGAGGTAATGCTGTAGGATAAGCACTTTGACCACAGGTCAGTTTCAACTACAAGATCGGAAGTTCAAATTCACCAACTGCTCCTCAGAAAAGATTGCTATGATTTGGAATCGACTAGTGGCGGTGGTGGTTATGTGCCGTGGAGTTGGTTCCGACTCATAGCGACCCTGTACAGGGTTTCCAAGGCTGTAAATCTTTACGGGAGCAGAATGCCTCATTGTTCTCCTGCGAAATAGCTGGTAGTTTCGAACTGCTGACCTTGAGGCTCGTATCCACTACGCTACCAGAGCTCCCTTTGGAATTGACTAGAACGTATTTAATAGCAGCAACAACAATTAACCTACAGAGTGACGCTATGACTTTCTCTTTCTCTCTCACTGTTTCTCACTCTCTCTTTCTCTATTTAACTACATGTAAATAAGGACCTCTGGTAACTTGGTGGTTACGAATCGGACTGCGAACCGCAAGGTCAGCAGTTCGAAACTACCATCTTCTCCGAGGGAGAAAGATGAGGCTTTCTGCTCCCGTAAAGATTTACAGCCTCGGAAACCCTGTACAGGGTCGCTAAAATCGGAACCTACTCCACGGCACTTAACAACAACAACAACACATATAGATAGACATAAACATAGAGAGACAGAAATGTGTTGTTTGTTGTTGCTAAGTGCAGTCCAGTCAATTCCCAACTCATAACAACACTACAGTTAGGATTTCAGAGACTTTAAATCTTTGTGGGACCCACTAGTGGTATTGAACCACCTACTTTTTGGTTTGCAGTCCAGAGTCTATTGTATGGAGCACCCAGCTTCATATATACATTGTATGGAGTCTTGATGTGGTGCTGAGGGCTAATGCACTGGACTGAAAAGTTGGTTTGAATAACAAGTTAGCAGTTTAAGCTCACCAGATGCTCCTCAGAAACCCTATACAGGGTCACTATACACACACACACACACACACACACAAGAGGGTGAGTCAAAAATTATCCACACTCCAGTTAAATTAAAACACCCATCCACATACACAGCTGATGACATC
>NW_006408850.1:2507348-2516695 GCF_000296735.1 Chrysochloris asiatica
TGTTCCATTGACTATGTCTCTTTCATTATGCCAATATGAAGCTGTTTTGATTTAAAAGACAAATATTGTTGTGTGAAAAAATTATTTTACATTTTTACTTCTCTCTGATATATAATCTGATGTCTAAAAGTATAACTGATTGCTGATATAATCTGATATAAAAAGTATAATATGATATATATTTGGCTCCACAATCAATGCTCATGGAAGCAGTTGAAACATCAAGTGATATATTGCATTTGGCAAGTCTGCTTTTAAAAGTTTTAAAGTACAAATATATCACTTGAAGACAAGGTGTGTCTGATCCAAGTCATGGTATTTTCAGTTGTGTCATATGCATTTGCAAGCTGGACGAAGAATAAGGAAGACAGGAGAAGAACTGATGCATGTGGACTATAGAGTTGGTGAAGAATATTTCTAGAGGAATAGGTAAGATAAGCACTACTAATTTTTGAATGCATGGTTTAGGGCTTCCTGAGACTCCTTATTAGTCTTGGTGATGGTGATTATGTGCTGTGGAGTCATTGCCAATCATAGCAACCCAGTAAAGGGTTTCTAAGACTGTAAATCTTTATAGGATCAAAACACCTCATTTTTCTTCTGCAGGAAATCTGGTATTTCTGAACTACTGACTTTAGCAGCCTGATTCATAACCACTACGTGTTTCTTTCCAACTGAAAAGTTTTTCTCTCTGTTTTCCAGCAAAACTACTAGTGGTCGTTGAGAAAAATTCTGCTACTGTTTGTTCTGTTTGTAAATTCAATATGTTCCCTAGTGGATAATTTTGGTTGGGACTCTGATTTTGGGACACTGTGTTGGCATTTTAAGGCAACTAATTCTATTTTTCTTAGAAAGCATAGGACCATTAGTTTTGTGTACTTGGTGAGAGAACCATAAACATTTTGAGCCTTTTGCTGAGAAATCCACTCTTCTTCTTTACTTTGCCACCACAGATTGTGGTGTGCATTTGTGGTGGAATCACGAAAAGTCTTGCAAGAAATATTGGTAGTGGAATGTTTTGAAAACACATGCTTCTTCAGAGTGTTCTTGGTAACTTTGTTGTTAAGTGCTGTTTAGTCAATTCTGACCCATAGTGACCCTGTATAGGGTTTCCAAGGAGCAGCTGGTGAGCTTGAACCACTGACGTTACAGTTCAAATGACTTTGTAGCTTTATGCATTAGCCCACAGCACCACACCAGGACTTTATAATGGGCTAAACTAGGGAAAAACATGGTATTGTATTTTCAATAACCTAATATGCATGCAGAGTCCTGGTGGGGCGCTGTGGGTTAATGCGCCCGCCAGACTGCAAAGCCATTTGAACTGCAAGGTCGTTTGGTCAAGCTCACCAGCTGCTCCTCGGAAACCCTATACAGGGTTGCTATGGGTTGGAATTGACTTGATGGCTCTCCACAACAACAATATGCATGCAAAAGCTGGACAGTGAATAAGGAAGATCGTAGAAGAATTGATGCTTTTGAGTTATGGTGTTGGAGGAGAATATTGAAAGTGCCATAGGCTGCCAAAAGAATCAACAGATCAGTTTTGGAAGAAGTGCAACCAGAGTGCTCCTTGGAGGCCAGGATGGCCCAACTTCGTTTCTTATGCTTTGGACATATTGTCAGTAGGGACCAGTCACTGGAGAAGGATATCATGTTTGGTAAGGTGGAGGGTCAGAGAAAAAGAAGACCCCCAGTGAGACGGATTGGTAAAGTGGCAACATCAATGTGTTCAAGCTTGGCAACAATTGTGAGGTTGGCCCAAGATCAGGCAGTGTTTCATTCTGTTGTGCATAGATAGTGACACTATGAGTTGGTAAGGACTCAATGGCACCTAACAACAACAATAAGGAAATGCAGCTTGAATATTATGTAGCCAGTTTTGTAGGTGTGCATGTGTTGCTTTGTTTTGTGTTGTACTGTTTTGAGAGTGTTATGTTGTTGCAACATAGGATATCCTATAGGAAGACATAAGCCTGTTCAAACTTATTCTTAAAACATTGGACCTGGTTTTTCACTCTCATGAAATGGACATGATAGTCATTTGCAATTTAGCTGTTTTCTGTTACTTTTAAGTAGACAATTAATTTAAAGAGTGTTCTATAGGGAAAATAATTTACTTTAATTGATATATGATAAGGTCTTCTATGGCAATAACCCTCCTAAAATATAATTTTTGACTCTAGATTGTACTGCTGAAGTAAAAGAAAAAAATTAGTTCTACCTTTTTAACACACATGCATGCTTCTAAGTAAAATTTTTTGGCAGCTGTAGAGAGTTAATAAAATGCTTTCATTTTAACAGGTCTTCATATTTGTACCAATCTTGACATAAAAATTTCTTTAGTAACTTGAATTTGTTGTTAAGTGCCATCAAGTCTGTTTTGACTCATGGAGACCCAGTATAGGATTTCCAAGGTGTGGCTAGTGAATTTGAACCACCTACATTGTGGTTCTAACCAACTTTGTGGTCCTGTGCTTATCCTACAGGCCAAACCAGGACTCCAAGAACTGAATTTGGATACTGCAAAACAAGTGTTCTTTAAATTTTATCTTCCCTTAATCCTGCTAAGGACTCCTGGTGTGGCATTGCTGATATGGCATTGTCGGATCAGCACTGGACAAGGAACCACAAGCCACTAGCTGCTCCTTGGAACCTTTATGGTTAGCTATGAGTTGGAAGGGACTATTGCTTTTGTTAAGTTGGTTCCAACTCATAGCTACCCTGTATAGGGTTTCCAAGAAGCAACTGGTGAGCTTGAACTGCTGACCTTATGGTTCAAACCATTTTTGCAGTCCAGTGCATTAATTCACAGTGCCACACCAGGACTCCAGGACAAGAAGGCATTTAACAATAACAACAACAATCCTGATATGGAGGAAAATGGCTTCCTCTAGGAATTTGGCCACCCATTGTTTTGCAAATTGCTGAGGCCAGTTTTAGCAAATGCAAATGAATTACAAAGGCTGGGTTTCTTTCTGTAGTCTGAACAAGAGTTGCTCGAGGGTATTCAGTCTGAATACTTATGGCCCAGGTGTGACTTTAAAGAAAGATAATAAATGCCTTCCAGTTCAATGTTTAAAGAATCCAGTTGACTCAGTGAGTTGAGTCTTGGGCTGCTAAGGACTTCAACTCCACCAGTTGCTCCTTGTGAAAAACAAGCTTTCTGTGCCAGGGGAAATATTCAGTCTCTGATCCTAATGAATGAAGAGTGTAAGTAGACTAATTGGCAGTGAGTTAATTAGGTACAAGCATGTTTAAAGAATCTTAACGTTGCCAAGCAAAGGAGGGTTTGCAGCCTGTCACTGTAGTCAGTGACAGAGATGGGGGTGAGATCCAATAGCACTCTTTATTAGAAGAAAACAAGCGATCTGGAAGACAGCCGAAATAGCTTCTCAAAGTTGCCTTGCTAGATAAAAAAATCTCTAAACATTATATAGAGTAAATCACAACTGGAGAAATTAACCTTTTATAACATTAAAGTACAAAGTTCTAGTATGGCACTATGGGTTAATGCAAACTCTGTTTGAACTGTAAGGTTGGTGGTTCAAGCTCACTAGCTGCTACTCGGAAACCCTACATAGGGTTGCTATCGGTAAAAACTGACTCAATGGCACTTAACAACAACAACATTGAAGTAACATGTCCAAATTTTTTTCTTTATCATAAATTGTTATCAGCAGGGTCCTTACTGACCTAGTTATTGCCATCCTTTGATAATTCTCTTTATGGCAGGGGATGCTGCCAAACTGAAATGAGGGTTTGCTGCCTTTTACTGTAATCAATCACAGAGTCAGGGAGAGATCCAATTCAAGCTGTATTAACATAAAGCCAGCAGTCTAGAGAACAGAGAGAATAATTTCTCAAGACCCTCCTGTCCATTATGAAGAGCAGGCACATTATATAGGGTAAGTTACATTTGGATGTACACTAATATATTTTAACATCAAAATAGCATTCTTTGGGAAAAGGAACCAATAAATTAATAAACTTCCTCAAACATTACACCTTTAGGGTCTTAGCTGCTTAATTCCTAAGACAACTATCTGAGTGGGTTTTGTTGTTGTTAGGTGCCATCTAGTCTGTTCGGACTCATAGTGTTCCTATGCACAACAGAATTGAAACACTGCCCAGTCCTGGGCCAACAACCTCACATTTGTTGCCACACTTGACCCCATTGATGCTGCCATTTTGCCAATCCATCTCGCTGGAGGTCTTCCTCTTTTTCTCTGACCTTCCACCCTACCTAACATAATACCCATCTCCAGCAACTGGTCCTTCCTGACAATATATCCGAAGTATGAGAGACAAAATTTGGCCATCCTGGCCTCCAAGAAACACTCGTGGCTGCACTTCTTCCAATATAGCTCTGTTGGTCCTTTTGGCAGTCCATGACACTTTCAGTATTCTCCTCAATACCATAACTCAAAAGCATCAACTCTTCTATAGTCTTCCTTATTCACTGTCCAGCTTTCACATGCATATGAGGTTATTGAAAATACCATGGCTTGCGTCAGGCGCACCTTAGTCCTCAAGTTGATATCTTTGTTCTTTAACATTTTTAAAAGGTCTTGTACAGCAGAATTGCTTAATGTAATATGTCACTTGATTTCTTGACTATTGCTTCCATGAATATTGATAGTTGATCCAAGAAGAGTGAAGTCCTTGACAACTTCAATCTTTTCTCTGTTGACAACAATAGGTGGGTTTAAGCACATCCTATTTTCCTTGTCCTGTTTTCCTTCTAGGACAATAAGGTCATCTAAGCTAATACTTAAGCTTCCTCATTTCACTGTCCTCATTTGAGATCTAATGACTAAACCTACTCCATGTTATTTAAGGTTAGTAGATTCATGCTATCAGGGAATTGGTGAACTTTTTCCAGGATGAGATAAATAAGACCATTTTTCTCTCCTACTTCTTTGTCTTGCTCAGACCCAATTTTAACTTTGGTGAAGAAGTCATTTATACCATTAAAAAGCCACATTAGTTTTAGAAAAGAAAATATATGCAAGAGTTTAAAAGAAACCTTGAGATATTTAAAGGAATTTTTATATCCACAATGATTAGGCTTTCTTGTTCTTTATAGATCTTTGAGGCAAATTGCTAGTTTTGAATTACTTTAGCAAATATTTAATTTAAAAAAAAACTCCTGCTTTGGCTCTTCAGATAAAAGATGAAACACATCCATTTTCAAGAAGCAGTTACTCAATATACTTATCAGTAAATCATTATTGATTTAGTGAAAGAATTTTACTGTGTCCAAAATTTTAGTTAATTTAACTGTCAATTTGATAACAATTGTTTTCTTTTAATACAGCAGTTATCTACAAATTTAATTCAAAAGTTACTATTTTAATATAATGACAGCATATCTAAAGCTTTCTAAAAAGGTTAATTAGAGTGTTTTGAAATATTTCTAACATTCTTCTGCTTTGTAACTAACTACATTTGACTTTGCATTCCTATCAAATCTTAAACTTCAAAAAATGTTATTATAAATTAATCTTAGCCATATTTTCTCATCTACAGACAAGTTTTACTTTGCTGATGGTGTCCTGCTGAATTGCTGAAATGTTTGAGAAAAATTTCCAAAAGAATGATGTCCTATATTGAGTTTAAAAAAGGACTGCTGTTTTGAACTTGAAGCTTGCTACACTAAATCAAAATTTCCAGAATTCTGGTAGGTGATGAGGTTCAAACATTACTATTAAAAAAAAAAAAAAAAAAAAAACCATCAAGGACTGGAACAAGCCATTGAGTATATTAAAATGCTACTATGTTTTTATCATATTATTATTATTAGAGTATTATTATGAGTGTTTTAAAGGTTCTATTTTTCTAGGTATGAGAAACCATTTTTCCTCCCTAAATTGTCTAACTAATGAATTTAAATTTATAACTCAAATAAAAAAGGTTAATCAGTAAACTTAACAATGTTATAATAAACATGACTGTTGTTGTTGTTGTTGTTAAGTGCTGTCGAGTAGGTTCTGACCCATAGCGACCCTATACAAGGTTTCCAAGGCTGTAAATCTTTATGAGAGCAGAAAGCCTCATTTTTCTCCTGTGGAGCAGCTGGTAGTTTCAAACTGCTTACTTTACTGTTCACAGCCCAATTCGTAACCACTACGCTACCAGATTCAGAAGAGGCCGTGGAACGAGAGATATCATTGCTGATGTCCAATGGACCTTGGCTGAAAGCAGAGAATATCAGAAGGATGTTTACCTGTGCTCTATTGACTACGCAAAGGCTTTCGATTGTGTGGATCATGACAAGCTATGGACAACATTGAGAAGTATGAGTATTCCAGAACACTTAATTGTATTTCTAAGAAATCTGTACCTAGACCAAGAAGCAGTTGTTCGAACAGAACATGGGAACACTGAATGTTTTAAAATTGGGAAAGGTGTGAGACAGGGTTGTATTCTTTCACCATACTTATTCAACCTGTATGCTGAGCAAATAATAAGAGAAGCTGGGTTCTATGAAGAAAAATGTGGCATCAGGATTGGAGGAAGACTCATTAACAACCTGCGATATGCAGATGATACAACCTTGATTGCTGAAAGTGAAGAGGACTTGAAACATTTACTTATGAAGATCAAAGAGCA
This sequence comes from Chrysochloris asiatica, assembly GCF_000296735.1. NCBI lineage: Eukaryota > Metazoa > Chordata > Mammalia > Afrosoricida > Chrysochloridae > Chrysochloris > Chrysochloris asiatica. The sequence continues at coordinate 2,513,964 of NW_006408850.1, forward strand.
CAGCCTTCGATATGGATTACATCTCAATGTCAAGAAAACAAAAACCTCACCACTGGACCAATAAACAACATTGTTATCAATGGAGAAAAGATTGAAGTTGTCAAGTACTTCATTCTACTTGGATCAACTATCAACACTTGCAGAAGCAGCAGTCAAGAGATCAGACAACGTCTTGCACTGGGCAAATCTGCTGCACAGGAACTTTTTAAAGTATTGAAGAGCAGAGATGTCAGCTTGAGGACTAAGGTGCGCCGGACTCAGACCATGGTGTTTTCAATAACCTCATATGGATGCAAAAGCTGGACAGTGAATAAGGAAGATCATAGAAGAATTGATGCCTTTGAGTTGTGGTGTTGGAGGAGAATGCTGAAAGTGCCATGGACTGCCAAAAGAACCAATAGATCTGTTTTGGAGGAAGTGTAGCCAGAGTGCTCCTTGGAGGCCAGGATGGCTAAGCTTCGTCTCTCATACTTTGGACATATTGTCCGGAGGAAACAATCGTTGGAGAAGGATGTCATGCTGGGTAAGGTGGAGGGTCAGAGAAAAAGAGGAAGACCCCCAACGAGATGGATTGGCCAGGTGGCATCATTGATGGACTCAAGTGTGGCAGCGGTAGTGAGGTTGGCCCAGGATCGGACATTGTTTCGTTCTGCTGTGCATGGGGTCACTATGAGTTGGTTCCGACTCGATGGCACCTGACAACAACAACAACACGCTACCAGAGCTCCTTAATAACCATGACTAGGAATGTTAAAATTAAGATTTTATAGAGTAAAATGAGAGAAAAACTTTCATGCAAAATTTTGTTTTGGTAATAATTTTAACAGATAAGTGTTTCTATGTTCATGTTCACATACATGAAAGTTGAGTTTTAGAAGACATAATTATTACTAGTCCTTTTTAGGTATAGACAGTAATTTTCATTGTGTTTAGTATTATGAAAAAGGCTTTCAGATTTTAACTTTTCTTACTGTGGTGGCTTGTGTGTTGCTGTGATGCTGGAAGATATGCTGCCAGAATTTTAAATACCAGCGGAGTAACCCATGATGGGCAGGTTTCAGCTGAGTTAGACAGAAGGAGAGGTAAACTATTTCTTAATGTTTTTTTTGTTGTTGTTAAGTACCTTTAAGTTGGTTCTGACTCATAGGGACACTGTGTAGGGTTTCTGAGGAGCGAATGGGAAGTTTGAACCGCCAACCTTGCAGTTCAAACTGACCTTGTGGACCAGTGCTGTACCCCACAGTGCCACCTGAAAATACTACTAGTAGCAGCAGAGTATTGTCAGATATAGTGTTAAAAAATAAATATATTATGAATGTTGTTGTTAAGTGCCGTAGAGTCAGTTCCTACCCTCAGTGACCCTGTACAGGGTTTCCAAGGCTGTAAATCTTTACGGCAGCAGAAAGCCTCATCTTTCTTACACGGAGCGGTTGGTAGTTTTGAACTGCTGACATTAAGGTTTGCAGCCAGGTATGCTACCAGAGCTCCTTGTATTATGAATAGCACCAGAATATTATCAGATAGATATAGTGTCAGAATACGAGCCCCTCAGATTGAAAGGCACACAAAATATGACTTGAGGAGAGTTGCCTTTTCAAGTAGAGTTGACCATGATGATGCACATGAAGTAAAGCTTTAAGAAACTTCATTTGCTCATGGGGCACAACTCAAAATTAGGATAAACGACTGCAAGCCTTCATTAACAATCAGAACATGGAAAGTACAAAATATAAATCTAGGAAAATTGGAAGCTGTCAAAAATGAAACAGAACAAATAAATATCAATATCTCAAGCATTAGTGAAATTGGCTGGTACTGGCCATGTTGAATCTGACAATCTTATTGTTTACTATGCTGGAGATGATAAAGAGGAATAGTATAGCATTCAAGATTTCAAGATTTATCTTGAAGTACAGCACTGTCTGTGATAGAATAATATCCACATGCTAAAGGAAGACTAGTTAATGTCACTTTTATTCAAATTTACACAGGAACCAGTAAACCAGTGCTAGAGATCACATGATAGAAGGTATTTTTTGTTTTGTTTTGTTTTTTTGTTTTTTTTGGTAAGACCAATGACTTTTAATTGCAAATACATTTATTAAACAATATAAAAGATGACTATACACATGGACCTCACCAGATGGAATACACAGAAATCAAATTGACTATGCCTGTGGAAAGACACAATGGAAAAGTTTCATATTATCAGCCAAAACAAAGCCAGAGGCAGAGTATGAAACAGATCATCAATTGCTTATATGTAATTTCAGGCTGAAGCTGGAGAAAATGAAAACAACTCCACAAGAGCCAATATATGACCTTGAATATATCCCACCAGAATTTGGAGATAATTTCAAGAACATATTTGGTTCATTAGACATTAAAGAATGAATACCAGAGGAGTCTTGGATGACATCAACCATATCATACAGGAAGAAAGCAAAAGGTCATTAATCAGACAAGAAAGAAGGAAAAGATTTTGAAACTTGTGGTCCAGCATAGAGATGCTAAAGCAATAGGAAGAAATAAGGAGGTAAAAGACTTGAAAAGAAAATTTCAAAAGGCAGATCAAGAAGACAAAGTCAAATATTACAACGAAATGTGCAAAGACTTGGAGTTAGAAAACCAAAAGGGAAGAACATGCTCAGCATTTCTCAACCTGAGGAAACTGAAGAAAAAATTCAAGCCTTAGCTTGCATTACTGAAGGATTCTATGATGCTGGGGCCTG
>NW_006408850.1:2517403-2522698 GCF_000296735.1 Chrysochloris asiatica
TTGACCTTAGAAACTTAGGAGAATATTGCATTTCTCTGTGGACATCCAGGGCTCATGTTTGGAATTAAATAAATATAACTGAACACTAAAATGAAAAACAATTTGCTATTAACTGCCAAGTGGCTAGATCTGTTACACTCGGGCCTATAGGGTCTCGAACCTCTGCACGGTCTGCAACACTATGGGCAAAATACTGAATGATGCAGAAAGCATCAAAAGAAGATAGAAGGAGTCACAGTACTGAGAGTCACTGTACTGAAAAAAATTGTCAATATTCAGCCATTTAGAAAGGTAGCAAATGGAGTCCTTTTGTGGTGCTGTGGGTTAATGCACTGGACTGCAAAGTCAGTTTGATCCACAAGGTCAGCGGTTCAAGCTCACCCCTTGTTCCTTGGAAACCCTATAGAGGGTTGCTATGGGTTGAAACCAACTTGATGACATTTAACAACAACAACAACATATAATCTGGAAACAATTGTACTGAAGGAAGAAGTTCAGAGTGCGTTAAAGACATTGGCAAAGAACAACACTCCGTGAACTAATGGACTACAAATTGAAATGTTTCAAAAAAAAAAAAAAAAATGATGAAGCACTGGTGTTACTCACTCATCTCTGCCAAGGAATTTGGAAGACAACTACCTGCTCAACTGATTGGAAGAGATCCATATCTGTGCCCATTCCAAAGAGAGGTGACCCACCAAAAATGCGAAAATTATTGTATAATATCATTAATATCCCAATCAAGCAAAATTTTGCTAAAGATAATTAAAAAATAGTTACAACCATACACTGACAGAGAAATGCCAGATTCAAGCTGAATTCAGAAGAGGGTGTGGAATGAGGGATATCATTGCTGACATCAAATGGAGAAGAGCAGAGAACATCAGAAAGATTTTTATCTGTGCTTTATTGCCTATGCAAAGCCTTTTGTTTGTGTGGATCCTGACAAACTATAGACAGAATTGCAGAGAATGAGTATTCTGGAACACTTAATTGTGCTCATGAGGAACCTGTACATAGACCAGGCAGTTGTTCAATAGAACAAGGAAATACTGAATGGTTTAAAATGAGGAAAGTGTGCATCAAGGTTGTATTCTTTCAACATACCTATTCAATCTCTGTGTTGAGTAAATAATCAGAGATGGATTATATGAAGAAAAATGTGACATCAGAATAGGAGGAAGGCTCATTAATAATCTGTCATATGCAGATAATATGACCTTGCTTGCTGAAAACAAAGAGGACTTAAAATACTCACTGATGAAGGAAGATCAAAGACCACAACTTAAGGTTTGGGTTGAATCTCATTGTAAAGAAAACAAAAATCTTCACCACTAGACAAATAAACAACATCCATATAAATTGAGAAAAGTTTGAAATTGTTAAAGACTTCATTTTCTAAGATCTAGCAACAACAGTTACGGAAGCAGTGTTCAAGAAATCAAATGACCTATTACATAGGCAAATCAGCTGCAAAAGACTTCTTTAAAATGTTGATGAGCAAAGATGTCGATTTGAGCACTAAGCTGCACCTGACCAAAGCCATGGTATTTTCAATAAACTCATATGCATGTGAAATTTGGACACTGAATAAGGAAGACTGTAGAACAAATGATGCATTTGAGTTATAGTGTTGGAGAAGAATATTAAAAGTACCACAGACTACCAAAAGAACAAACCAATCTGTGTTGGAGGAAGTACAGCCAGCATGTTCCCTGGAAGCCAGAATGACCAGACTTCATCTCTCATACTTCGGACATATTTTCAAGAGGGATCATTTTCTGGAGAAGGATATCATGTTTGGTATAGTGGAGTGTCAAAATACCAGAGGAAGACCCCCCAGTGGGATGGATTTCCACAATGGCAGCACCAATGAACTCAAGTGTAGCAACAAGTGTGAGATTGGCACAGGATCAGGCAGTGTTTCCTTCTGTTGTGCATAGGGTTCCTATGAGTCCGTACTGAATCGATGGCACCTAACAACAATAACAACAGAAGAATATTTAAAATATCATTTTGTGCCAAAAAAAACACAAACAAATCTGTGTTGGAAGAAGTTCAACCAGAATGTTCCTTCTCTTATATTTTACATATATTATCTAGAGGGACCAGTCCCTGGAAAAGGACATTGTGATTGATAAGTGGAATAGGAAGACCCCTATTGAGATGGCTTTGCACAGTGGCAGCAACCATGGGCTCAAGGCTAACAACAATAATGATGATAGTGCAGGACTGGGCACTGTTTTATTCTGTTGGGCATATAATCACCATTAATCGGAAACAACTAGACAGCACCTGAAAACAAACAACAAAAGCAATTTGAACTGTAATCCAGAGAAACTAGTGAGACCCTTTTTTGTCCTCTGAATATTGTGCTGTTTTGAAAAATTCAGTCCTTTTAGAGAAATAAAGTCTGGTAAAAGTAAATCAATACTGAGTGATTAGTTAGAAAAATATCAGTAATCATTTCACTTAGTCTACAAAAAGATGTTGCTCTGAAATTCCCATGGAATAGTCATAATCAAACTGTCATCTTGTTAAAACATATTTTGAATCCAAATCCTCAAGAGATCCAACATCAACTTGAGTAGGTTTTAAAACAAAACAAAGAAGCCAAAAAAAAACCCATTAGTTCTTCCAACATGGCTTTTGGCCTACAGTAACAGCAATCAAAATATTTCTATGGAAATTCATGATCAAAAAAGGGAATGATACATGGTGGTACACATACAAAAATTTTTTTAAAGTCATTTTTGCCTGTCTGAGAAAGTGACTAATGATTTCAAGTGGTGAAGTACAGTTTGCCCTTGGAGTCCTGTATGGTGCTGTGGAATAAAACACTAGACTGCGAGGTCGGTTTGAACCACGATGTCGGCAGTTCAAACTCACCAGAAGTTCCTTTGAAACCCTATATAGGGTTGCTATGAGTTGGAACCAACTCAACATTTAACAAAAACAGCAAGTATAATTTGCCCTTGGGAAAAACACTTTTTTTTTTTTTTTATAAATAGAACCCTTACAGTAAGATTTATCCTATGTTACATTGCTGTTCATATATTTTTAAATTAAAATTTTTAAGTAAAAATTTTTTTTCTGCCTTTGGTGACCCAGGTTGCCTGAATTTTAGATTTGTTTTTGCAATGTGTTGAAACATTTTCATAAGTGAGAAAAATTTGATTGCCATGGTTACCTGATTTCACCCCATAATGTTATTATACATTAGAGAAAACATTGAAGGACTCAATTGGAACCCAATTAGAACAATTCATGCTTTACTATATCTAACTTTAAACACATTTGTCACAGATTAAAGGAGCTGAAACACTCCTTTTGAACTAGAAATGGCCTGCTATTCAGAAACAGTATTTGGTTGTTCTCAAGATCTTATACTTAAGGGTTCATTATTGGACTTTTAAAAGTATCTCCATTACTTTTGAGTTTGCCTTATCATGGCAACTTGAATTTTGGACTAGTAAAATCTTTTATTTTATATCTACAGTCATATTCTTCACTATTATACCATATGCCCTAGGTTTCTATAGATAGTGTGTGAGTGCTATCTAAAAGAATTGCCTTATGATTATCACTTGTTCTTCTTTTAATAGATTTTCCTGTAACGTAAATTTTATTACTTTCTATGCATGAAACTTTCCAGGTATCTTAACCACAAAGTTTTCTTTTATATATATGTTATCTCTTCATTAGTATTTTTTTTAAATTTGTACTGTTTAGCTAGATTAATAATGCTATGTTAGAATTTGGGACTAGTGTATAAAATTTGCTTATGTAATTTCTTAGACGCTGCCAATAGAGTAAACCAACACATAAACACATAAAGAATAATGATATTTTAACCATACTAATAAAGAAAAACAGTTTAAAATTGCATTCTGCTTATAAGATGACTTCACTGTCTGTATTTTAGAGGGAAAAAAAATGGCTCTGACTAAGGTGATGTGCATTTGGTTTTGTTCAACTCTACCATAACTCTGGTAGCATAGTGGTTACAAGTCGGGCTGCCAACCTCAAGGTCAGCAGTTAGAAACTACCAGCGGTTCTGCGGGAGAAAGATGATGCGTTCTGCTCCCGTAAAGATTTGCAGCCTCAGAAACCCCGTGCAGGGTCACTATGAGTTGGAACCAACTCTATGGTACTTAACAACAACAACAACAACCATAATTCTACAATATTTGAAGATCCAGGTGATATTTGGTTCATGAGTTTGAAGAATTTCTACAATTGCCACCTTGGAGTCCAACAAAGTCCAGATTTTGGTCATCATGTGATTGCTCTCAGTTTCTGACCAATGAAACAATGCTGTTGAGCATGAAATTTGAAGTCTTTTGGAATATGAATGACTCCAGGAGGTATGCTTATTTCCATCTGTGTCTAGGTTTAAGCATTCAGATGATAATTTCTTCTAGAGTACCTTAGGCACTTTTGATTGTCAAACTGCCAGAGTTAGAAACAGAGTATAGTCCAAAGTGGATTTTTGGTCACAGTCCCCAGCTGGCTTCACAAAAATTTTCCTGGGCACACTGCTTAATGGTTGCCTCGTTGTGATGTCATACCCTGAGAACCTCAGTCTGCAGACTGTCCTGTTTCTATAGGTCAAATGTGTATGTGATGCATTGTTGTCATTACTCATGGTTGTGGTGGAGATTACTTTGTTTTCTGTCTCCAATAAAAGATCATCTCATGGAGGAAGAACTTTGAAGCTTCATCATGGAATCTATGATTTCCTTCACCCAGGTGATTCCTTTGTTGTCTTGTCTTATTCTTATTCCTTTTTAAGACTTAATGAATAGTCTCTATAACAGCAACCTAATATGGCACTGTAGGATAAGCACTAGACTGCAAGGCTGGTAGTTTGAATCTACCAACTGCTGCTCCTTGGACACCTATATAGGGTCACTATGAGTCAGAACCAACTTAACATAATTTTACAACAACATAACATTTATATATGTGTAGATGGGGGTCTCTTTTCTCCCCTACAACAGCAGTTGTGTTAATCCATCTCATTTGTGTGTTTGTGTGTGTGTGTGTCTTTGTGTCCCTTGGTGGTACAAGAATTTAAGCATTCCAGTACTAACTAATAACCAACAGGCTGGCAGTCAAACTCACTAGTGGCATCTTGGAAGAAAAGGCTGCTTCTGAATTGCTGGAGTCTTAAAAAACCTACAAAGCAAAGATCTACTCTGAAACTCATGGGGACACCATGTGTCAGAAACAACTCAACAGCATCTGGCTTGCTATGCATATATACTCGTGTGTTTGGTATATATATATATA
>NW_006408850.1:2523898-2526345 GCF_000296735.1 Chrysochloris asiatica
GACCCCGTAAAAGTTTTCCAAGGAGCAGTTGGTGAACTTGAATGGCCAACCTTGTGGTTCAAATGGACTTTGTAGTCGAGTGCATTAGTGCCACATCAGGACTTCAAGATCATCAACTGCTCCTTGGAAATCCTATACAGGGTTGCTATGGGTTGGACTTGACTCAATGGCACTTAACAAAATCAGAGAGGGTTTCTGAGGAGCAGCTGGTGGGTGTGAACTGCTCTGAAAGAGATCATGTTAGAACGTCCTGGATAGAGTGGGAGAAAATATGAAACAAAATTTTAAAATGTAAAATGATTGGGCTTACTCATCAGAAAGGAACTGGAGCAACCCAAGACTATGACACTTGGTCACCCTTCAGGTCTGGAACTGAACTCACACTGGTGACTCAATTTTCAGTCAAGTGGCACATATGTATATAGAAAGGAAAACAACATTAGTAAGGTATGCACACTATGTAATGGTCAACCAGTCAATATCAAAAGGACAGTATTTACTTAAAGGCAAAAGTCAGAATGTGGAATGGAAACAATGACAGAGAGGAAGTGAGATAATTGATGTTACATAGAGAGAATTGCAATATTTGAAATGAAACCAAGTATATTATATTTTGAATGTAAAACTGATGATTTTCTCTGTAAACCTTCACTTTATTCATAATAAGTCTAAAAATATATATTTTGATAAAAACAAATTAGCAGTATGGCTGTGGGGTAGGGGAGGCTTTTATGTTGGATAGACTTGCCATAAAACACAGTCTGCTACTTTATTCTCCACAAGGATTTCCCTGATATTTAATAAAGTACACTTTCCTATAAAAAAGAAAGAACCATGGTCTGTCAGAAGAACAAACCAATCTGTCTTACAAGAAGTACTGCATGAATGCTCTTTAGAGGCAAGGATGGCAAACTTTGTCTTTCACACTTTTGGCATGTTTTCATGAATGATCAGTCCCTGAAATATGACATCATGTTTGGTACAGTTAAAGGTCAGAAAAGAAGAGGAAGACCCCCAATGAGATGGATTGACACAATAGGTTGACAAATGCATGCAACTGTGTGAATCATAACAAGTTATGAATAATGTTTTAAAGAATGGGATTTCTAGAATATTAAATTGTGCTCATGTACTAGACCAAGAGATAGTTGTCTAACAAAACCAGAGAATACTGTATGGGTTCAAATCAGAAAAGCTGTGCATCGAGGGTAGATCATTTCACCACTCATATAATTTTTAAATTGTTCAATCTCTGCATTGAGTCAATAATCTGAGAAGCTAGATAATATAAAGAAGAACATGGCATCAGGATTGGAGAAAGATTTGTCAAAAACCTGGATTATGCAGATGAAATCTTCTTGCTTGCCCAAAGGAAAAGAGACTTAAAGCACTTATTGATAAAGATTTAAGACTACAATCTTTAGTGTGAATTACAAACATGTGATTATGTACAATCAGTAATTAGGAACCAATCTCTGTATAGCCTATTATATTAAAAATTCAAGGTATGTACAATGTTTCATTATAATATAATGGTGCTACTTTGTAAACTGTGTCAAAACTTTATTATTATTACTTTATTGTTATTTTAAAGATGTTTGAGTTTAGCTGAAAATGTTTTTTTAATGGGGTTTCTAAAAGTTCATGGAAACTTGCAATTCTTTTTAATTATTATTTTTTTAAATTGTGAATTGATTAAAGGTTTACAGGCATGATCATTCAGCATTCAATTGCATTCAGCAAACAATGCACTTTATTTCCTCTCAGTGACTGCAGTTCCCTCTGTGGAACCACAATCTTCAGCTTCTTCCCTATGGCTCCCACTTCCCTTCCACTCTCCTTCTCTTCCATGCTTGCCATTGTTCCCATATACATGTTTCTCCCTTAATTCCAAAAAATTGACCATTCCTTCATTCATAGTGAGTATATCTTACTAGTATTGCTATTACCCTATATATCCATCTACTGCTTGGCTGAAAGTTGTTGTTGTTGTTAAGTGCTGTCGAGTATGTTCCAACTCATAGCGATTCTATATAGGGTTTCTGAGGCGCAGATGGTGAGCTTGAACTGCTGACCTGCAATTCAAATGGTTTTGCAGTCTGACATATCTACTCTTTGGCTGAGAGAAGGTGTGTTCCTTTCCAGATCTGAAGGGTGGTTGAGGGCCACAGTTTCAGGTCCCTCCAGTCTCTTTCTGACCAGTATTCTGTTTTTGTTTTTGTTTTTAATAATTTTGAGTTTTGTTCCATACATTATGCTGCTCTATACAGAACCTCTATCCTGAAACACTTAATGTGATCCCGTTCAGGGCAATTAGTAGTGGTAGCTGGGCACCATCTAGTTATTCTGGTCTCAGGGTCATGGAGACTGATTTTCCCTAAGTCCATTGGACAAGTTGACTCTTCAGTTGATATTTTCAATTCTCATCACTCTTCTTTCTTCCACAC
>NW_006408850.1:2528947-2529902 GCF_000296735.1 Chrysochloris asiatica
TCTTTTTCTTGTAGAGAGTGCTATAATTTTCTATAAATTTTAGATATTAGTACCTTGTCTGATATATCATTTCAAAAAAAATTGTTTCCCAGGTTGTGTGCTTCCTTTTACTCTTTTAGCAAAAAAATTTTTTGAGGCACATAAGTTTCTCATTTTTAGGAGGTTCCAGTCATATATTTTGGCTTTTACTGTTTGTGTGTTTCTTGTAATGCTTAATAGTGTATGTATGTCATATATTAGAGCCCTTAAGTTTGTCCCTACTTTTTCATTGATGATCTTTATAGTTCTAGGTTTACCATTAAGATATTTGTTTTTATATATAGTGTAAGTTATGGGTCTTATTTCATTCCTCTGCAAATGGATTTTCAGTTTGCCAGTACCATTTATTGAAGAGACTATGTATTCCAAATTTAATGTGTTTTGGCCCTTTGTCAAAGAGCAGTTGACTATATGTGGCTGGATTTAAGTCTGGGTTCTCAATTCTATTACATTGATCTATGTATCTTTTATTGTACCAGTACCAGACTGTTTTGACCACTGTATGTGTGCAGTAAATTTTGGGACTAGGGAGTGAAAGGACTTCAACTTCTTAAGCATTGCTTTTGCTTATCCAAAGTCTCTTTCCTGCCCATATAAAGTTAGTGATCATTTTTGTCTATCTATTTAAAGAATGATGTTGGACTCTGGATTGAGATTGTATTATATCTATAGATTGCTTTGGGTACTATTGACTTTTTTCACAATGTTATGACTTCCTATTCATGAACATGGTATATTCTTCCACTTTGGTAAATCTCTTCAGGTTTCTTGTAATGTTTTGTAGTTTTCTTTTTATAGATCTTTTGTTTCTCTGGTTTGCTTTATTCCTAAGTATTTTATCTTTTGGGTGGTTATTGTAGATGATACGGTTTTCTTAATTTGCTCTTCTAAGTCTTCTTTATTAATATAGAGAAAT
>NW_006408850.1:2530637-2545967 GCF_000296735.1 Chrysochloris asiatica
TTAGGAGTTTCCCTTCAGTTCCTTTCCTACTTTGTTGAGTGTTTTTCTCAAGAATGGATGTTGGACTTTTTCAAATGTCTTTTCTACATCAATTGATATAATCATGTGGTTCTCTTCCTTTTTCTTGGTTTTTGTTTTTTTAATATGCTGAAATATGTTGAATGTTTTTCTAATATTGAGCTGTCCTGGCACCCTGGAATGAATGCCACCAGTCATGATATATATATATATTTTTTGACATGTTGTTGAATTCTATTGGCTAGAATATTGCTGAGAATTTTTGCATCTTTGTTCATGAGGCTATTGATCTACAATTTTCTTTTTTAGTCATGTACTTGCCTGACTTTTTATGAGGGTTATACAACAACGTACATACATACATACATGCCTGCAAATGTATACATGTATATATACATAAAAAATATTTAAACATACCCATACATACATATGTGTATTATGTTTAAATATATATGTATGTATATGTGTGTGTATATATATGTGTGTGTGTGTTATTGTTGTTAAGTGCTACATTTTGTTGATTCATTGTGATCCTGTATAGGGTTTCCAAAGAAGGCTAGTGGGTTTGAATCACCAATGTTAAAGTTAGCAGTTCAGTGCTTGTCCTACTTATCCTGTAGAATAAGTGCAGGACTTCAAAGTTGGTTTTAGGTGCAAGGCCAGCAGTTCAAAATCACCAGTCACTTCTTGGGAACCCTATACTTGTTACCAATCGGTCAAAACCTACTTGACAGCACTTAAAAGCAAAAATATACATACACACACAGCTCTGGTAACGTAGTGGTTACGAATCGGGCTGTGAAGCACAAGGTCAGCAGTTCGTAACTACCAGCTGTTCCACGAAAGAAAGATGAGGCTTTCTCTCCTGAAAAGATTTACAACCTCAGAAACCCTGTACAGGGTTGCTATGAGTAGGAACTGACTTTACCATACATAACCACCATGACCACCATATATATACACACATATATATGTGTATATATGTGTGTGTATATTTATGTTTGCATGTTTAAATAATATGAGAAAAACAAAATGACCAATTATCTTTAAAATAACTTTCAACCTTGTGGAAAGGAAAATTTAATACCTAAGTATTAAATTATGAATAATGCTTTAGAATATATCTTGATGAAGTACAGTGTAAGTGTATTGTTGTCATGGTCAGATGAAGGCAAAATATTTTTTGGTCATTCTTTGGAATAGATACAGAGAAAATTCATTGACAAGAACAATTGAGGCCCCAGTAGATGCACTAAATATCTTAAGCAATGAAACTAAATCTGGAACAGCAGGAGTGTTTGCATATGTCACATGCTTTATTCTTCAAGCTCTTTCTGTTGTTTTTTTTTTTTTTTGCACAGACCACATAGTTGAGTTGAATGAGGATCTGGTGGGAATTATCACCCTTTTATCTTTCAGATTCTTGATCTTGGCACTGATCTCTGCAATCCTGAGAATGCAATGCTGTTTTTTGGTTTACTATTTTGGTAGGTAGTAGGGAGGGACTGTCTAATGGATTTAATTTGACCTTTCTTATCATTTTAGGTCTTAATCCACATGTCAGGGATACAATGTGGGTGTTCTCAGAGTTGCTGAATATATCTATTTGAAGTACGCATTTTGGAAATGTAGAAATCACTACATGATGGGATTTGATACATGCTGGACAAATTTTGAGATGGAGCTGAGCTAAGGCTTCATTAATAATTTGACCTCCATTGGCTATTCTGACTGATGGACTACAGTGATGTTTTTTTCTCCTGGAATTAATTCAGAGAGAGTATCCAGTAATCCCCACAAATTTTAATGATTTCCCTTGTCCCAGTGAACAGTCACTCTCGTCAAAAGCTGTAGATACATTTAGGAAAGGCTGGGAGAAATGTTGTTGTTATAAGGTGCCATTGAGTCAGTGCTGCTGACTCATAGTGACCTTATGCATAGCAGAACGAAACATTTCTGGGCCAACCTCACAATTGTTGCCACGCTTGAGCCCATTGCTGCTGCCACTTTGCCAATCCATCTCACTGGGGGACTTTCTCCTTTTCTCTGACCCTCCAACCTATCAAACATGATATCCTTCTCCAGCAACTGGTCCCTCCTGACAATATGTCTAAAGTATGAGAGACAAAGTTTGGCCATCCTGGCCTCCAAGGAGCATTCTGACTTCACTTCTTCCAACACACATCTGTTTGTTATGTTGGCAGCCCGTGGCACTTTCAATATTCTCCTCCAACACCATAACTCAAAAGTATCAATGATTCTATGGTCTTCCTTATTCACTGTCTAGCTTTTGCATGCTTATGAGGTTATTGAAAATACCCTGGCTCGGGTCAGACACACCTTAATCTTCAAGCTGACATTTTTGCTCGTCAACACTTTAAAAAGATCTTGTGCTACAGATTTGCCTAATGATTTGCCTAATGAAACATGCCGTTTGATTTCTTGACTGCTGCTTCCGTGAGTGTTGATAGTTGATCCAAGAAGAATGAAGTCCTTGACAACTTCAATCTTTTCTCCATAGATACGAATGTTGTTTATTGGTTCTGTGGTGAGTATTTTTGTTTTCTTGACATTGAGATGCAATCCATACCGAAGGCTGTGCTCTTTGATCTTTATCAGTAAATATTTTAAGTCTTCTTCACTTTCTGCAAGCAAGGTTGTATCATCTTCATATCGCAGGTTGTTAATGAGTCTTCCTCCAATCTTGATGCCATGTTTTTCTTCATATAACCCAGTTTCTTGGATTATTTGTTCAGCATACAGGTTGAATAAGTATGGTGAAAGAATAGAATCCTATTACACACCTTTCTTAATTTTAAACTATTCAGTGTTCCCATGTTCTGTTCAATCAACTGCCTCCTGGTCCAGGTACAAATGCCTCATGAGCACAATTCAGTGTTCCGGAATACTCATACTTCGCAATGTTGTCCATAGCTTGTCATGATCCACACAATCAAAAGCCTTTGCGTAGTCAACAAAGCACAGTTAAACATCTTTCGGATATTCTCTGCTTTCAGCTAAGATCCATTGGACATCAGCAATGATATCCCTTGTTCCACATCCTCTTCTGAATCTGGCTTGGACCTCCGGAAATTCTCTGTCAATGTATGCTTGTAGCCATTTCTGCATTACCTTTAGTAAAACTTTATTCTCATGGAATATCAAAGATATTGCCTGATGAATTCCGCATTCCATTGGATCACCTCTCTTTGGAATGGGCACAACTATGGATCTCTTCTAATCAGTCAGCCAGATAGTTGTCTTCCAAATTTCTTGGCAGATATGAGTGAGTGCCTCCAGTGCTGCCTCACTTACTTGAAAGATTTCAATTTTAATTCCATCAATTCCTGGTGCCGTCTTCTTTGCCAATTCCTTCAATGTACCTTGGACTTCCTCTTTCAGTAGCATTGGCTCTTGATCATATGCTACCTCTTGAATCGATTGAAAATTAAACATTTCCTTTTGGTACAGTGACTTTGTGTATTCCTTCCATCTTCTCTTGTGTTTTCTTCGTCATTCAATAATTTGCCCAGAGAATCCTTCAATAATGAAAGTTGAGGCTTGAATTTTTTCTTCAGTTTCCCCAGCTTGAGAAATGCTGAGAGTGTTCTTCCTTTTTGGTTTTCTGATTCCAGATCTTTGCACATTTTGTTGTAATTTTTGGTTTTATCTTCTCAAGCTGATCTTTGAAATTTTCTGTTCAGCTTTTGCACCTCTTCATTTCCTCCATTTGCTTTAGCATCTCTATGCTGTAGAACAAATTTTAGTGTCTCTTCTGACAACCATTTTGATATTTTCCTTCTTTCTTGTCTTCTTAAAGACTTTTTGCTTTCTTCATGTATTGTATGATGTTCTTGATGCCATCCCACAACTCTTCTGGTCTTTAGTCTTTAGTGTTTAATGTATCAAATCTGTTCTTCAGATGATCTCTAAATTCAGGTGGGATATATTCAAGGTCATATTTTGGCTCTAGTGGACTTGTTTACTTTTCTTCAGCTTTAGTTTGAATTTGCATATGAACAATTGATGGTCTGTTCCACAATCTACCACTGGCCCTGTTTTGATGGATGATGTGGAGATTTTCTATAGTCTCTTTCCACAGATGTAGTGAATTTGATTTCTATGTATTCCATCTAGTGAAGTCCATGTGTATAATTGTCTCTTATGCATGGCAAATAACAATAACTACAAACTGCTGTCTAAAGAAGGTATTTGAAATGAAAAAAATTATTGATTTTTCAGAATTCTATCATGTGATTTCCAGCATCATTTCTATCACCAAGGCCATATTTTACAACTACTGATCCTTCCTCTGTTTATTAATGGATGTTTACAGCTATTTCTCTTCATTTTGAGTTGTGCCCCATCAGCAAATGAGGGTCCCACAGGGTTTTATCCCAAGGGCTTTACTCCATTCGAATCTTCATGGTCATCTCTACTTTGAGGAGCCAGCTCTTCCCCAATCGCATTTTGAATGTCTTCCAACCTGAGGGTCTCATGTTCTGGCGCTATATCTGACAGTGTTTCTCTGTCAGTCATAAGGTTTTCAGTGGCTAAATATTCGAAGTAGTTTGTCACTCCTTCTTCTGAGTTTGTCTTTGTCTGGAAGCTCATCTGAATCCTGTCCAGCTTTGGTGACCCTGCTGGTATTTGAAATACAGGTTGCATAGCTTTCAGAATCACAGCAACTCACAAGCCATTACAGTATGACAAACTGACAGATGAGTGGTGGGGGAAAATATTACCAGTATACATTTTCACAATGTACTGGTTTTTTCTTCTCAAGGATTAAGTTGTTGTTGTTAGATGCCACTGAATCAGTTCCAACTAATAGTAATTCTGTATAGTGTTTCTAAGGCTGTAAATCTTTACAGGTGCAGAAGAACTCATCTTTCTCCCTCAGAGTCATTGTTGCATTTGAATTGCCAGCCATGTGGTTAGAAGTCCAGTGCTTATAATACACAGCCACCAGCACTCCTAAGGATAGATGACCTTCCCTTTATTCAAGAAATTGTGGGTTTTTAATGTAGGAATTGACTGAGCGTTGTGACTTTCTATTCTGGTGATTCAAATTAGACTGTTCTTTTGACCTAGATTTCTTCTGCTTGTACAGAGCAAGTAAATATTTTATAATTTATACTTCACCCCTAGGAATACCATGATTAAGTAGTCAATGCTATAAAATCCTTATAAATCAGATTAGTCTGATTACTGCTTTAACTCTGTTGTCCATTTCAGTAACCATAACTACTTTCTCTTTGTCAATTAAGTGCTGTTACTTGCCCCCCAGCTATCCCAGGTTCCAATAAGTCTCATTCTAATTAGGTGTCTTTATTGAATTAGGACAACTCCTACTGTAAATCTGCCCTACATAAAATGCCCACACCAAAGATGCTGGCATTCTCGTCACAAATTTGCTCTTCACAATGTTCATGAAAAATGTGTCTCCTGGGCACTCCTTGGGTGGGTTTGTGTGTTTAAACTACTAAATACACTCCAATATGTCAGTATCTTTTGCATATATCTTAAATAAGATACAAATGTAGTTTTGTTACTTCAACTTCATTTAGTACAAGCTTCCTCTGTCCATACTTCAGTAAACTAATCCAGTAAACTATTAGATTCTTTTCTAACATCACAAACTGAAACATATTTGTATTTGATGAGCATATATCAATACAATTAGATGGATTCACCACCATACATCTGTCATTTGTTTATACTATGGTGGCTTTTGTGGTGTTCTTATGTTGGAAGCTATGCGACCATTATTTAAAACACAGCAGGGTTGCCCAAGGTGGACAGGTTTCCACTGAGTTTCCAGACTAAGATAGACTAAGAAGAAGGAAAGGCAAGCTCTTTCTGAATGTTTAGACACAAAAAATCTTATGAATAACAGTTAAACACTGTCAGATAGCATCAGAATATTGAATATGGAAAGAACCTGTACATAAACAAAGAGATAGTCATTCCAACAGAACAAGAGAACAGTGGATGGTTTAGAATCAGGAAAAGTGTTTTCCAGGGTTATATTCTTTCAATATTATTACTCAATATGCATGCCGAGTAAATAAACAGGGAAACTGTATTATATGAAAAAAAATGTGGCATCAAGATAGGAGAAAATGAAGACAAACCCCAAACTGCTAAGAGAACAAAAGACTCTTATTGAAAGAAAGTTCTGCAGAAAAAAAGAAGACTGTGTGGCTGTTTGGATATCAAGCAAGCTGTTTGCTTTGAAGGCATCACTGTAAGAAAATCAGCTCATCAAGTAAAACCTACTTCTAGGACTGATGCTCAAAGGGAACTGTGCAAAAGGAACTACTATGCTCACTGGAGACCATCTGGGACTACTTGTGAATGGAAGTAGGAAGAAATGCAGCAAAGAAGACATTGGTTTAGTCTGACCATATTCCATTAGTACCTATTGATCTCAAGATGAGAAAGAGAAGAGGAAGTAATGGCTGGTCTGAAGTTTAGGGAGAAGTGTTAACTCTAGAACTCAAGGGAACAAACCTTGCCTCTGAGGGCTGGAACTGAAAGTAAAGCTGCCGTCTGGTCTGAAGTGCAGAGAGGAGCATGATATCCCTACCAGAGGCAATGGCACAGAGAGATAGAGAAGCTGCCTGTAAGTCCCCATACGCTGAGTAAGTCCATGTGCCTTTGGGCAGTTAGCTAACATGCTAACTAAGGGCATTTAAATGAACACAATTTTTTTTTGTTGTTTTGTATGTTTGCATCAAATATTTTATGCTTTGTTCATTTAAAAAATATAGGATATAAAAGGGAAGATGCAGGGAGGAAGTAGGATAACTGTTGTTGCAGAGAGGGGATTATAATCATTACCATAAAACAAAGCATACAATTTGAATGAATGTAAAGCTGATGATCTTGTCTATTAATCTTCTTTCACTCAATTCACAATTAAAAAGTTAAAAAATAATGTATATAGAGGTAAATAATGTTAACTGTTAGTACATGGAGGGAATTGCAACCAATTAGTGATGCAAAGTATATGATATATAGATGTAAAACTGATGATTTGCTCTGTTTTAATTAAATTTTAATTCATATTAAAACCTGGAAGAAGAAGAAAAAAAAAAGAATGGAGGAAGGCTCATCAACAACCTGATATATGCAGACGATACAACCTTGCTTGCAGAAAGCGAAAAGGACTTAAATTATTTACTGATGAATATCAAAGACCACAGTCTTCAACATGGGTTTTACCTTAATGTAGAGAAAACAAAAATCCTGACCATTGGACCAATATAACATCACGATAAATGGAGAAAAGTATGAAGTTGTCAAAGACTTCATTTTGCTTTGACCCTCCATTAACACTCAAAGAAACAGCAGTCAAGAAATCAAATGAAGTGCTGCATTAAGCAAATCTGCTGGACATAACCTCTTTAAAGTGTTCAAGAACAAAGATGTTGGTTTGAGAACTAAGGTGCACCTGACCCAAACCATCATATTTTCAATAGCCTTACATGCTTGTTAACATTGCACAGTGAATAAGGAAGACCACAGAAGGATTGCTGCATTTGAGTTATGGTGTTGGGGAAGAATATTAAAATTACCATGGACTGAAAGAAGAACAAACAAATCTGTGTTGGTTAGTACAACCAGAATACTTCTTGGAGTCCAGGATGGCGGGATTTCTCTCCTATTTTGGACATGTTGTCAGAAGGAATCAGTCTCTGGTGATGGACATCATGCTTGGTAAAGTAGAGGGTCAGAAGACCCCAATGAGATGGATTGGCATAGTGGTAGTAGCAATGAGCTCAAGTGTAACAACAATTGTAAGGATGGTGCAGGACCAGGCAGTGTTTCATTCTGTTGTGCTTAGGGTAACTATGAGTAGGACCTGACTCTATGGCACTTAATAACAGTAACCACAACAGACTGATTCAACTTTATGTCGCTTACACTATTATTACATACTCTATTATTACACACCATTAATAGTCATTCCAACACATATTCCCAGGTTTCTTTTATATATATTTTAAAAACCAAGCAATTGTTTTGGAACAAAACATGCTTCACCTGTAAATCTAGAGGAAAAATTGGGTAGTGGCACACTTAGCAATGTCTTGCAAAGCATCTGTCTAGGGAGATGCCCATGGCAATGCACAGGCTTAGCTCTAGGCAATGTCTCAGACAATAAATATTCAGCTACATCTAGTTTAATGTAATTAGATGTGGGGGAATGGTTTTACTGGGGAGTGTGACTGAGTATACAAGTTTGGAGTAATCTATTCAGATGGGAGTTAGAGGGCAGGTGCTGTTTTCTGGAGTGATTCAACAGAATTTACGGGCTCAATTTTCCCAGCTCCCAAATTATCTGCCCATCTGTCCCCTTCCAAAGCTTTAAGATCTCATTTCTTCCCAATCAATGCCCTCACTTTAACTTCAGACACCATATAATTTTGGAAATTCAATTGATGTAATTCAACCACTCTTAGAATAAAGTTTGGTTTTCAGCAATAACCATTCTGTTATTATAAGATACAGGCTTTCTTACAGGGCACAAATACCAATTTTCAGGCATTTTATGTGGCACTGCTGTGACTCTGAATTCCTGGGCTCGTTTTTTTCCTTCTACATTTTGTCTAGTGAAAGTAGGACCAACCAATCAGCATCCTTATATTTTCAGTCAGATATAAACACTGGAAATTATCAAATATACAATCACCCAAAGCTTTGTCTCACAATATTTGATATATATTTGTATATTTCTATTACCACCTCAGAGTCCTGGTGTGGCACTGTAAGATAATCACCGGACTGTTAACCACAAGATTCAAACACACCAACTGCTCCTCAGAAACTCTACAGAGGTTCATTATAATTCAGAACCAATTAGAATGCACTTAACAAAAACAAAAGCATATTGCCACCTCATGCCATGAATGAGCAGTGCCTTATTTATTTCTGAGAAGTTGTCATTAAAGTATTCACGACTATCTAGAATTGAGAAGCAATTTAGAAAAATTGTTTTTAAGAATTTGTTCCTCTAGAACCACTCTCACACTAAATGTCTTAGACTGAAATGTTCAGAGATGCAAACCAGTGAATCATATACATGAGCATATATGTTGTTGTTGTTAAGTGCCGTCAAGTCAGTTCAGACATGTAGCAACCCTGTATAGAATTTTCAAGGAGCGGCTTGTTAGCTTGAACCACCAACAATAAGATTCAAATGACTTTGCACTCCAGCGCATTAACCCACAGTGCCACACCAGGACTCCATGAACATATATTGAGAGATTTATTTAATGAAATAACTCATGCAGCTTTAGAGGTTGGCAAGTCTCTTGGGTCAAGAAACAGGATGAAAACTTCTCCTAGCTTGCATGGTTGTAAGAGCTAATGAATCTAAATCTGCAGGTGTTGACATTCATTTTACTTTCATCTTTCTTTTCTGTTTTTAATGACCTTTTGCTCTCTTCAAGTGTGTTGTACTTGATGTCATCCTACAGCTCTTCTGGTCTTTGCTCATAATGGTTCCATGCATCAAATTTATTAAGATATATCTAATTCTTTGTGAAATACATTCAAGGTCATATTTTGGATCTAATGAAATTTTCTTCAACTTTAACTTGAATTCTGTTGTGATTGTTAAGTGCTATGAGCTGGCTCTGACTCACAGTGACCCAATGCATAATAGAATGAAAAATTAACTGGTCTTGTGCCATCCTCACCATTGTTATGCTTGAGCCCATTGTAATAGCCACTG
Source organism: Chrysochloris asiatica (assembly GCF_000296735.1). Classification (NCBI taxonomy): domain Eukaryota; kingdom Metazoa; phylum Chordata; class Mammalia; order Afrosoricida; family Chrysochloridae; genus Chrysochloris; species Chrysochloris asiatica. The sequence continues at coordinate 2,540,401 of NW_006408850.1, forward strand.
TGTCAATACACCTCTTCCTCCTATTAGCTAGTTGACACTAATTTTTCAAGCATGATGTCCTTTTTCAGGGACTTGTCTCTCTTGACAACATATTCAAAGTACGTGTGACAAAGTTTAGCCATCATAGCTTCTAAGGAACTTTCTGGCTTTTCTTCTTCTAAGACAGCTGTGTTTATTCTTCTAGCAACCTATGGTACTTTCAATATTCTTCACCAGCATCATATTTCAGATGCATCAATTCTTCTCTGGGCTTCCTTAATATTGCCTATTTTCACACACATATGAGGAAATTGAAAATATCATGGCATGGGGCTAGGCATGCCTTAGTCCTCAAAGTGACATCTTTATTCTTTAACACTTTAAACTGATCTTATGAAGCAGATGGAGTCCTGTGTGGCACTGCAGAATAAGCATTGTACTGCTAACTGCAAAATCGATGGTTCAAACCCACCATCCGCTCCTCAAAAACCCTCCACTGGTGGCTATGAGTAAGAAATGACTCGGCGGCATTTAACAAAACATCACGCAACACTATGACCTTTGGTTTCTTGATTGCTGCTTTCATGAGTGCTGATTGTAGATCCATGTAAAATCAAATCTTTGACAGCTTTAATCTTTTCTCCATTTATTGTAGTGTGATCTTTTTTTCTTTATATTGTGTTGTAGTCCATATGTAAGACTGTATTATATGATCTTTATCAGTAAGTACTTTAAGTTCTCTTTACTTTCAAGCTGACCAGGTGTGGAGGGAGAATGTGTGTATACCCACAAACACATAAAGGTTCAATAAATGATACATGTAGATTTGTATTTACCTTTGCTGAAACCATATCCATGAATGTGGTAGAGCACAGAGGTGGTAAAAATGTTTAAACTTCTTAGATATTACCCAAAACCTTGAGGAAATGAGTTTTGGGCCTGGAGGTTCAGGACCATAGTCTTGAGAGACAATATAGTCAATTGGCATAACATAGTCCACAAACACAGTGTTCTACATCTTACTTTGTTGAGTAGTAACTGGGATCTTAAAATTTCATAAGGTACAATTAATGGTCTCTCCATATCTGGAGGAAAGAAATGTGAAGGAAATTGAAGATACTTGGAAACAATTAATCTAAAGGGATGATGGAACATGTTAACATTAGTCTCCATGAACCTAAGACCAGAAGAAATAGATTGTGGCAGCTTCCTCTACTTAGCTGACCCTCTAATTTTTCAAGCATGATATCCTTTTCCAGGGACTGGTCTTTCCTGGGAGAAAATGTGGAACAAACCTGAAAATCATAAAAATGTCCAGGCTTACTAACTTGATAGAGACTGGTGGACCCTGAGACTGTGGTTGTTGGTCTTTCAGCTCTGGGACTGAACTCATCCCAATGGCTCAATTTTTAGCCTATCAATAGATAAGTCTATTGAGGGAGACAACACTAGCTAGGTATGCACAACATAGAATGGTCAACCATTTCTGGATGAAAAAAGGATAGTATTTACTTAATAAAATTCAGAGGGATTGGGAAAGAAGATGGAATGGAATCATTAAACAGAGGGAGCAAGTGGGATTGATGATGTTATGTTGAGTAGATTGCAATCACTGAAATGGAATGAAACATAGGATTCATTGAATGTGAATTCTGCTCTGTAAACCTGCACTCAGTTCACAATAAAAAGATTTTTAAAATTGAGAATAGTGTAGAAAAACAAAGAAAGGAAAAAACAAAGAAGAAGGAGCGGGCAAAGATAAAAGCAGAAGAAGGCAAAACGGAAGGTAGAGAAATATAGGATAAAATCATGGGTAAAGAAAGAGAAGAGGGAGAAAAAAATAATGAAAAGAAAAAAATTAGAGCAGGGAATATACCCAGAGAGGAAAAAATTGTGGGGACTCCTGCTAGCTAAGGAGTTCATGAGGTAGGAGGGGGTGGGATGACAAGATGGTGTACCTGCCCCTAAATGGAGTTCCTGTAGACCTAGGTGTTGTGAAGGTCCTAAGGGTGCCTGAAGTTAGGGTCTTTGTTCTCAGAATGAACTTTTTCAGGCTCAGAGAGTGGTTGGAAGCAGTGTTGGTGGTTATGAAAGTTTCTGCTAGTCTAGGGCTGGCCAGGGACCCTCTCTGAGTGTTCTGAAGGTCTGAAGAACTAGAGTTCACTCTCCTTCAGGCACTGAGCTGGTGCCCTGGCACATGTCACAATAACTTAATCAAGTTTTGACATCTGGCAGAGCATGGGCTGTGCTAAGGGGTGTATAAGTCTGGAGGCTGGGTACACCTATGATCCCTGGGGACATGTGTGGAAGAAGAAAGAGTTGCACCACCAGGGAACATCTGCACAGTCACCAAGATGCAATACTGTTAGAAAAATTCAAGACGGTAGTACCAAGTCAGGCCTGCTGACAGTTCATTAGTTTGTCTCTTTTCTCACCCCCACCCTCTACTCGTTCAGTTTCTTCTAGTTGGTATTCAATTCACTTCTCTATCATTTTTTTCTAAAGTTCAGTGTTCCAGTATTATCATTTGTAGCTGTTTCATTTGTTCTCTAGTTAGTATCCTTATTGTAGCATGTCTGTGTAGCATATCTGCCTAGTTTACTGTCTTGCCAGAAAGCTCAAAAATATACTCTTGAGTATATTCCACTTGGATTTAGAGATCATCACAAAGACAGATTTGATGTATTGAACATTAATGAATAGAGACCAAAAATTTATGACATGACATTAACAACATTATACATAAAGAAGGCAGAAAGTCATTAAAAAGACAAGGAAGAAAAGACCAAAATGGATGTCAGAAGAAACTCTGAAACTTGCTCTTAATGGGAGAAGGCTCCAGGAATTGACAAAATACCAATTGAAATATTTCCATAAACAGGTTTATCTCTGGAGTTGCTTTATGCCAAGAAATGTGGAAGGCAGTTAACTGGTCAACCAACTGGAATGGATATTTAGTCATGATCATTCACTTAACAACAACAACAAATTCCAAAGAAAGGTGATAAAACAGAATGTAGAACTGTTTTTAACAATACCATTAATATCACACTCAGGCAAAATTTTGCTGAAGGTAATTAAAAATTGTTTGCAGAAGTATATTATCAGAGAACTACAGAAATTCAAGCCAGATTTTGAAGCACATGTGAAAGGAGGGATATATCATTTATATTATCAAATGAATCTTGAAGGAAAACAGAATACCAGAAAGAGTTTTACCTGTGTTTTATTGACTATATCTGGATGATAAGAAATTATGGATAACAGAATGTTGGAAATTCCACATCATTGAATTATGCGTATGTGGAAAAAATGTATAGATAGACCAAGATGCAGTCATTTGAACATGAGATGATGCTTGGTTTAAAATCACGGAATGTGACTTTCATGGTTGTATTCTTTTACTATCCTTATTTCATCTGTATTCTGAGAAATTAATCACAGAACTGGACAATGTTGTTGTTTAGTGCTATTGAGTTGGTTCTGACTCATAATGACCCTGTATAGGGTCTCCTAAGTGCAGCTGCTGTACAGCAAACTCTGCTGAGTTTGAATCATCAACCTTATGGTTCAAACAAACCTTGAGGTTGAGTGCTTATTCTATAGCTCCATACCAGGACTCTGAAGAAGAAAGTGGCATCTTTTATCACCTGTGACATGCAGATGACACATCCCTGCTTGCTGAAAGCTAAGATGAGTTGAAGCACCTACTTATGAAGATCAAAGACTACAGCCTTCATTGGATTATAGCTCAACATAAAGAAAGCAAAATCCTCACAACTTGAAAAAGAAGCAACATTACCTTAAGACTGAAGTTGTCAAGGATTTCTTTTTACTCAAATCCACTATAAACCCCCATTGAAGCAATAGTCAGTAAGCCAAATGATGCATTGCACTGAGAAAATCTGCTTTAAAATATGTATTTAAAGTGTTAAAAGTGAAGATGTTTGAAGATCAAAGTGCACCTGATACAAGCTTGGTGTTCTCAGTCACTTCACACGCTTGTGAAAGCTAAATCACAGAAGAAATTGATGCCTTTGAATTATGTTATTGAATATACTATTGACTACTTGAAGAGCAAACAAATCTGTGTTGGAATAACTAAAGCAAAAATTCTCCTTAGAAATGAGGATGGGAAGACTTCATCTAACATACTTTGGAGGGAAGGACCAGTCTCTGGAGAAGAATATCCTGTATGGTGAAAGAAATAGAGGAAAACTTCCAATGAGATGGATTAATACAGTGGTTGCAACAATGGATTCAAACAGGAATGATTGTGAGGATGTGTGGCAGGTTTTGGTATTGATTTGTTCTGTTGTACATAGGGTCACAATGAGTCTGAATTGACATGGCAGAACAATAACAACATGTACATGCCTTGTACCAAGATCAAGTACTATGAGAAATTATCATTTATATATAAAAATTATTGTGATTAAATTGATTGTGACTCTTGGAAACCCTACATGTGTCAGAGTTTCACTATGGCTGATATTTGGAAACAAATCCCCATGACTTTTTCCTGCAATGCCTCTGAATGGACTTGAGCTTCCAATTTTTCACTTCACACTAGATAGATTGCCTAACCAATTGTAACACTCTGGTATGTAATTAAAGAATGATAGGATATTTGCATTATTAACTTTAAAATGTTTGATAGATAATTTTATGGTTCAACTTCACTAAGAATATTAGTTTGGTTAAACACTAGTCTAGAAACTTTGGTGTAATATTTAAATGTGATAATCTTTTTAATTAGAAGGTTATTCTCCATAATGTAAGTGAATCAGATCCTATCAGTTCAAAGTCTTCAAAGTAAAACCAGAGGTTTTCCAAATGAGAATTCTGCTTCCAGATCAAAATTAGACATCTGCTATCATTCTAATTATGCCTCTTAAACTACTGAATATTTGAAATATAATGCTGTTAGAATTTCTAGCCTGTCAACCAATTTACCAATTTTACCAATTTGAGCTTGGTAGTCTATAAAATCAGAAAAACAAATTTCTCAAATTATCTGTCTTTGTCTATCTGTGTTGCTCTGACTTTTTTTTTTTTAAGTGTTTTATTGTGAATTATATGATAGTTTACATGGGAGAACATTAGTTTTACATTCATTCTACATCATATCATTGCCATGGTTACAATCCCCTCCATGCATCATCAACCAATCAAAGGGTATATCCTGAAAGCCTGCCCCCTACACTATCCTCCCCTCTCCCCCAGTTTTCAGCACACAGTCGCTCTCCCTCTCTGGATCTAAAGTCTCCAGCTGCTCCATCGCTCCATGTCATTGTCTCTGCATCCATCTCAGGCATTACTGCTTCTCTGGGTAGGGTCCCACTCTCTGCTCTTCTCCATTGATGGTCGGTCCTAGGGATCTTCACTCCTCGACTGAAAAGTTATTCCCTCCCTCCCTTTCTATAAAACGTCTACCTTTACATTTCCAACCCTCACAAAAAGTCCTGATAACAATTATTCACTATTGTATCACAAGAGACCCATCTGCATTTCATTTTATCAGCTCTGCCAAGGCAGATTGGATACTGCTTACTGGAGATTCTGCCTTCCTCCAGGCCCTCTGGCTC
>NW_006408850.1:2547918-2550498 GCF_000296735.1 Chrysochloris asiatica
TTTTTTTTTTTTGTCTACATATAGTGAGCTGTGAAGTCAATTCTGACTCTTAGAGTATGTTCAGACATAGAACCACCCCATGAAATTTCCTAGGCTATACTTTTTATAGAATCTGACTACCACATATTTCTCCCTGGGGTGGCTGGTGAGTTTGAACTGCCAGCTTTCTGGCTAGCTGTTAAGCCCTCAATCACTGCACCATCAGGGTTCCCTTCTATCTTTTCAGGCCTGCCTATTGTGGATATTTGATATAAATAAAATATGTGGTTTCTTTCACTTACCTGAATATTTCCAAGGTTATTCTATTTGGTAAATATATCTGACTTTCTCATTTTTAATGCTAAATAATACTCCATACAATGGATATATCTTTTATTTACCCATCAATCCATCATAATTTCAATTATTCATATTTGTTTGGCTCTTATCATAATTCTGCTGTTATAGTTAATCTTCATCTTTCCCTTTCCATATATAATTTTGAAGCTCCTTGACAAGTTCTAGAAACACCACAGAATTAAAAAAAAAAAAAAATTATTGTGTTTTTGGTAAACATTTACAAACCAAGATATGTTCCATGATACTTAAGGTTTTGTGTCAACTGGATTTCTAGTAATTTGGCAGTTGAGATGTGGTCATACCCAGAGTGAAACATAATGCAAGCATAGTTACCTCTATGATGATTGACTATGAGCAGTCAATCAATTGAAAGGATATTTCTTTTGGTGTGTGGCCTGTTCCAAATATAATGGATTAGCAGGAAAGGCTCCCTCTCTTTTCCAATGGATCTGGACTTGGGACTCTCCACTTCTACAATTGTGAGCCATTTCCTTGATATAAATTTCTCTTTTTCTACTCTAGAAAACCCAACCTAAGACAGGTTCCTATTTGACAATTTTTACACATTTTTGTCTGTGGCATATATATTTTTTTCACAATGTGTCAACATTCTTTTTAACTGTATTCTGGTTGTTCCTTTTCTAGTACTCTAGTTTACTTGCCCTCTTATCTTCTGATCTTAGATTTAGATTAAATGTTGACCTTTTGAACTCATACAAAAGTTTTCTAATAGAGCACCGGAGCTCTGGTAGTGTAGTAGTTACAAATCAGGCTGCTAATCTGACCATCTGTTCTGCAGGAGAAAGATGAGGCTATCTGCTCCGGTAAAGATTTACAGCCTAGGAAATGCTGTACAGGGTCACTATTAGTCACAAACGACTCCACAACACATAACAACAACAACAGCCTTTCTTTTAAGTTCTAAGTTAGATCAGCCAGCAGTGGTAACTGGGTACCATCTAGCACTTCTGGTTTCAGGATAGTTGAGTTTCATTAGGCTATTAGCTTTGTAGAATTTTTTCTTTTCTGATATTTTGGTTATTTTCTTACTCTTTGCTTCTGACTAGTAAATTTTAGGTGGCAACTTGCAAGCTTTTAATGTTCCAGATGCTACTTTGACTTATTTCGCTCAGTATTATTCCCTCCATATCCAGTCATGTTTTGCAGGTTCATAATTGTTCTTAATGGTTGCATAGTGTTCCATTGAATCATGCACCACATTTTGCTTATCCATTCATCTATTGGTCAGCACCTTGGTTGTTTCCTTTTGTTTTGTTTGTTTGTTTGTTTGTTTTTTATATGAATAAAACTGTAATTAACTTAGTTATGTATATGTCTGTGTTACTATTTTTTGTCTCTCTAGGGACTCCTGGTATGGAGTGGTAGGCTAAGCAGATGACCACATTGTCGGTTTGAACAGGTTGATGATTCAAACTCAACAGCCACTCTTTGGAAACCCTCTACAGGTTTGATATGGGTAGGAATGGAGCTGGTGGCACTTAAAAACAACAACAGAGTTAGTTCATATATATCTAGGAGTGGAATTGCTGTCTCATAAGGTATTTCTGCTTCAAGTTTTTAAGAAGTGTCATATTGTTTTCTATAGTGGTTGTCTATTTTATAGTTCCTACGGCAATAAAGAAAGTTTCCAATCTCCCCACATCCTCACCAACATTTGTTATTATCTGTTTTTTTCTTTTTGATTGGATTATTACAGTCTGTGTGAGATTGTATACCATTGTAGTTACATTTGTATTTCTTTAATAGCTGTAGGACAAGCACTGGACTGTTAACCACAAGGTTGGCAGTTCAAGCCCACCATTTGCTTCTTGGAAACCCTACATAGAGTTACTATGAGTTACAACCAATTCGAAGGCCTTTATCAACAACAACAATGGCTAATGATAATGAATATATTTTTTTTTTTTCATGTATTTGCTAGCTGCTTGTGTGTTCTCTTTGGTTAACATTCTGTTCATGTTCTTTGTCTAGTTTATAATTGTTTTTGTTTGTCTTTTTTGTTATTGAGTTGTTGGAGTTTTCTTTAAATTTTAGAGATTGGACTCTTATTGAATATGTAATTTCCAAAGATAACTTCCCAATCTGCATGTTGCCTTTTTACTCTTTCAATAAGTTTTCCTGATGAGTATGTGTATTTATATATCTCAGTATTTGCTATTTGCTTCTATTCCCTCTGGTTCTTTTTCTTTAATGTTTTATTGTGAATTATGTGATAGTTTA
>NW_006408850.1:2550733-2552580 GCF_000296735.1 Chrysochloris asiatica
TTTTCTGGATAGGATTCCATATTCTGTTCGTGCTATTCTCCCTTGATGGTCCTAGGGTCCTGAGCAAGCATAAAATTTAAAATTTCTATTAGATCTCTTTTATCAATTTTGTCTTCTGCTCTTCATGCATTTGTTGATATGTTTGTTAGCCTGTTTTTACAAAAGATTACTTTTCACCTCATGCTTTCTTCCAGGAACTTTTTAGTTTTAGGTTTAACATACAGTTCTTTCATTCATTTTTAGTTAATTTTTGTGTATGGCATGATGTATAAGTCTTGTTTTATTTTTCTTTAAGTGAATATTCAGTTGTGCCAGCACCAAATTATGCCCTGCCCTCTTTGGCTGTAGAATTTATTTTAATCAACATGTAGAAAAGACAAATACATCATATTTAAAAACAGTCTCCTAGCTTTTCAATACACTTTGTCAACACATTTCTGTATTCCTTTATTTATAAATAAATGTTTTAGGCTGAGCTGCAAGTCACAAATGTACTGCTGTCTTCACTTCTTCATCAGAGGTGAATCTTTACCCTTGAAGTTCTGCTTTCAGGGGACCAAACAGGTGAAAGACCAACAGAGCAATATCAGCACTATAAGGAGGATGCATTAACATCCCAAAATGAAGTGTTTGAAGAATATCAATAGTATGGGCAGAGATGTGTGGAAACACATTGTCATACCATATCATAACATCCTCTGCATTTAATCCAAAATTTAGGCTTTTGCTCTTCAGTGACCATCTCACTGTAAAGAGCATTGTTGATTGTTGAACCTTTTTCCTAATAGTGTTCCACAACTGGCCCTTGAGAATCCCAGAAAAATAAAAGCATCAATTTTCTAACTAATGGTTGACTTTTGAACTTTTTCTTTGTCAGCGATTATGTTTCCATTCCACACTCTACTATTTACTCTCAGGCTCATAGTGATGAATCCATGTCTAGTCTCCAGTCATGATTTTTGTTTTAGGAAACTTTTACCTTCCATCAAGTATTGGTCCAAATTTTATTTGCAGATGTCCATGTTCACACCTGCACAGCAATGACCTTGAATAGAAAGCACTGATAAGACAGGGTAGCCAACAGAAGTTTTAATATAACTGGAATGCAGTTAATTTTTGACTCACTTTCATATCATTACATTAAGAAACATCACCAAAAGGCTTCTAAAAATTTGCTATAATCTTTAATAAAATTTTGGGTAATACTAAGATGAGATTCGTATGCCTTTAAATATCGAGTAGAGGTTTGCTGTATCGTTTAGAAGCTAGATTTTCAATACCTTGTGATTACTATTTTATATTATTATTAGTTAACATCTTAGGGCAAAATAAGGCCATTATAAAATTTGTTATTAGGTGCCATCAAATCACTTCAATATTATAGCAATCTTATATACAACAACAAGAAAACAATCTCCCATCCTGTGCCATCCTCACAATTGGTGTTAAGTTTGAGCCTACTGTTGCTATTACTGTGTCAGCCTATCTTGTCAAGGTCTTGCTCTTTTACATTGACCCTAACCTTTGCCAACATGATGTCCTTCTCTGCAGACTGGTTTCTACTGATAACATGGCCAAAAGATGAAAGATGAAATCTTGCCATCCTGGCTTTCAAGGAGCATTCTAATTATACTTCTTCTAACACAGATCTGTTTGTCCTTCTGGCAGCCCATGGTATTTTCAATATTCTGCTCCAACCCCACAATTCAACTACATCAAATATTCTGTGGCCTTCCTTATTAATTGTACAACTTTTGCATACATATGAAGCAACTGAAAATACCCTGACTTGGGTCAAACATACTCTATCCTCAAACTGGCATCTTTGCTCTTGAATACTTTAAAGA
>NW_006408850.1:2553270-2564360 GCF_000296735.1 Chrysochloris asiatica
TTTTGTTTTCCTGATATTGAAATGGAATCCATACCAAAGGCTGTGCTCTTTGATCTTCATCAGTAAATGTTTCCTCTTCACTTTCAGCAAGCAAGGTTGTATCATCTGCCTAATGCAGTAGGTCTTTTTATTTCATTGTGGATCCAAATAACATGAAGTCTTTTACAACTTCTTTTTTTTTCTCCATTTATCGTGTTGTTATTTATTGATCCAGTTGTGAGGATTTTTGCTTTCTTTACATAGAGCTGCAATCCATACTTTGATCTTCATCAGTAAGAATTTCAAATCTTCTTCACTTTCAGCAAGCAAGGTTGAGTTAAATGCACATTGCTGGTTGTTAATGAATCTTCCCCCAATCCTGATGCCACATTCTTCTTCATATAATCCAGGGCTCAGCATACAGTTCAAACAAGTGTTATGAAATGATCTAACCCTGGCACACACTATTCCTGAAGTTAAACCATTCAGTATTCCCTTGCTCTGCTCTAATAACTGCTTCTTTGTCTATGTACAGTTTTAATATGAACACAATTAACATTAATGAGCACTCATTAACAACCCACAATCTACAGACAACTCAATGTTGCTTACTGGAAGTGAAGAAGACTTGAAATTCTTACTGATGAAGATCAGTAAGATCTTCCAAAAACTCTTCTGGTCTTAGGTCATTAATTTCTAATGCATCAAATCTCTTTTTGGAATGGTCTCTAAGTACAGTACAGGTAAATTCAAGCTCATATTTTGCTCTCATGGACTTATTTTAATTTTCTTCAGCTTCAGCCTGAATTTGCATAAGAACAATTGATAGTCTGTTCCACAGTCTGCCCCTGGCCTTGTTATGGCTGATGATATGGAGCAGACCACCACAGAAGTAGTTAGTTTGATTTCTAAGTATTCAATCTGGTGAGATCCCTGTGTTTTATCATCTTTTATGTTGTTTAAAAAAGGTTTTTGCAAGTCAGTGGTCTTGAGAAATTCTATCATGTGATCTCCATCATCATCTCAATCACCAAGGCAACACTTTCCAGGCACTTATCCTTCCTCTGTGTATGTGTTCCATTTAATTTTTTACTATTTCCAATTTTCCTAGATTCATACACTATTCATTCCTTGTCATGATTATTAATGGTTGTTTACAGCTGTCTCTCTTCACTTTGAGTGGTGCCCCACAAGAAAATGAAGATCCTGAAGGCTTCCCTCCATTTGCATCATCATTGTCAATTGTATTTTGAGGAGGCAGTACTTCCTCAGTTGCATTTTGAGTGCCTTCCAACCTGAGGGTCTCATCTTCTGGCACTATATCTGACAATACTCTGGTGTTCCTCACCATGTTTCAGTATTCAATAGAGTGAACTAAATCTATTTAAAATAGTCTTCATAATATTTTCTAAATGACAGGTCAACTTGTTTTGGGATCAGATTATTGTTCCTTAATACAATTGCAGCACCAATTTTTAAGCAGACTATTTCTGTCCCATTGATTGGAAAATCATTTGTCCACAGATGGCTGAATTTATTTTTTAATTGCCAATTCTATTCCACTGGTTTATGTGTCTATAATTGGGGTTTCTCTTCTTTCTATATGGAATTGTTCATTATATATTCCATTTTAGTAAATAATATTGCTGTGACTTACATTGGGATTATATTTGATATGTATATTGTTTTATGTAGAATTACATTTTCATTATATTTTTCCCCAATATTTATGAACAGAATAATGCCCTTCCAGTTATGTAGGTATCTTGTAGAAGTTGTTTATAATTTTCATTGTATAAGTCTCAAATTAAAGTAAGTAATGACTATGTATTATGTCATTTGGAGGCTATTGAAAATGCTATTGCTTTCTTGATTTCTTTTTCAGATTCTTCATGTTAGTGTAAAGGAACCTAACTAATGCTTGTGTGTTGATATTTTACTCTGTAACCTTACTGAATTTTTTTATTATTTACAACAATTGTCTTAAAGAATCTTTAGTGACTTTTGTGTAAAGGATCATGTCATCTATAAATAGAATTTTCCTTTGTTCTCAATTTGGATACTTTTAATTTATCTTTCTTGCTTTATTGCTTTGTCTAGAACTTCCAAGCAATGCTTAATAAGAGAGGTGGTAATACACATCCATGTCTCCTTCCCATTCTAAAGGGAGAAACTCTTTGTCTTTCTCCACTGAGTATAATGTTTTTGGTTGACTTTTATATATGTAGTTAATTATGCTTAGAAAATGTCCTTCTCTTCCTATTTTTACAAAGGGTTTTTAGCAAGTAAGTTTGTTGAATTGTAATAAATGCCTTTTCTGCAACAATTAAATCATATGGTTCTTTTGCTTTGTTTTATTTAGGTGGCAGATCAAACTGGTTGAACCACACTTGTAGTCAGGGTATTCATCTCACTTCATCATGGAATGTGCTTTATTACAGTTTTTTTAAATGTTGCTTAGTTCTGTTGACTAGAATTTTGTTGAAAAATTTTACATTTATATTCATAAGGGATATTGTTCTTTATTTAATTTTAAAATTTGTGACATGCTTGCCTGGTTTAGGTATCATGGTTTTGTTGATTTAATAGAAAGACTAGGTAGTGTTCTTTCCTCTTCTGCTTTTGAAGAGTTTGAATGTTTGATAGAACTCTCCAGTGAATCCATCTGGTCTTGAGCTTTTTTATTGCTGTTGATGATGACAGGGTATTTATTTATTTATTTATTTATTTAAACAACAATCTTTTCTTTTAAAATGGATGTATTTAGATATTTTATCTGCTTTTTTTGTTTAGTTTTAGTAGGCATTGTTTCTAGTATTGTGTCCATTTCACCTAGGTTTTCAAATTTGCTGAAGTATGAGTTTTTCTAGCAATCTGTTCTTATCCTTTATATCTCATTTGGATCTGCTATAAGTCACTAATTTAATTTTTTTAATTTTGTTATTTGCATTTCTCATTTTTGTTTTGTTTTGCCAGTCTCCAAGTGGGTTTTCTGTTTCACTGATCCTTTCAAGGAATCAATTTTGGCTATTGTTGGGTCTTTCTATTGTTTTTTAAATCTTTTATTGTTAAGTGCTGTTGATTATGTTCAGACTCATAGTGACCTTGTATAGGGATTCCGAGGAGCAGCTGATGGATTTGACTTGCCGACCTTGTGGTTCACAGTCCAATGTTGATCCTACAGAAACCCCAGAAACCCTAAATAGGGTCACTATGAGTCAAACCAACTTGAAGACATACCACCACCAACTTTGTTTATCTGTAAATCAGCACTGGTCAGTGAACCACAAGTTAGGCAGGTCAAACCCACCAGCTGCTCCTCAGAAATCTTATACGGGTCACTATGAATCCGAACCAACCTGACTGCATTTAACAATAACAACAGGAGCCCTAGCAAAGTAGTGGATTACTAGCTGGGCCACTAACCACAAGGTCAACAGTTTGTTTCTATGATTCACTTTGCTGGAGAATGATGAGGCATTCTGCTCTCTTAAAGATGTACAGCCTTAGAAACCCCATACAGGGTGGTTATGTATCAGAACCAATTCAACAGCACACAACCACCACCACCCCATTTTGTATTACTCTGTTCTATATTTCCTTGTATTCTGGTATCTTTAGGCATATTTTGCTGTTACTTCTCAATTTTTTCATGTTGTTCATTGAAGCTATTGATTTTTTAAAAAGTTTTTATTTTGAAATGAGTGCTAGGTTACATGTATTGATTTATCCCAAGCTTAAAATAGTGTTCTACCTTGAAATCTGCTTGATTTGCTCTCCATTTAGAATTTCTGTAGCTACTCTATTCCTTCTTTATGTGTTACAAAATGGTGTCTCTGGTTTTCTATTTCTCAGTATTGCAGGTTTAAGGAGTCCTCATTGTGCTGTAGAATAAACAAGCACTGGATTGCTAACCACAAGGTAGTCAATTTAATCCCACCTCTGCGTCCACAGTAGAAAGATGAAGTTGTCTGCTTTTGTAAAGATTTACAATCTCAGAATCCTGATATAGGGAACCCTGGTAGCATTGAACTGCTAACTGCAAGGTCAGCAGTTTGAATCTACCAGGTGTTCTACATGAGAAAGATGAAGCATTATACATCCACAAACATTTGCTACTTTAAAATCCTACACAGGAATCACAATACATTGAAACAGACTCATCAGCACACAACCATGGGTCTGAATCACCTCTGTGGCAGTAGTTTGGCTTTGATTTGGGGTAGATTTGGTTTACTTTGTTGTTGTTGTTAAGTGATATTGAGTCAGTTCTGACTCACAACCACCCTGTTTAGGGTTTCCAAGGAACAGCTGGTGAGCTTGAACCACCAATCTTGCAGTTTAAATCAATCTTTCAGTCCAGTGTATTAACCTGCAGCTCCACACAAAGACTGCTACTGAGTTTGTTCTGACTCAGAGAGACTCTATTTAGGGTTTCCATGGCTTTTACATATTTGCAGATACAGGAAGCCTCATCTTTCTTCTGCTGAGAGGTTGATGGGCTTGAACCACTGACTTTGTGGTTCATAGTCCACTGCTTATCGTATACAGTCATTGTGCTCCCCTACTTCTAGGTAGTGTATTTTAATCCAATGTTGTTGTCCACTGTTGTTGGTTCTCTATCTAAAGAACTCCTTGTAGTATTTATTTTAAGATTAACCTGGTTTTTACAAATGTCTGTAATTTTTGTTTATTTGTAAATGTCCTAATTTATCATTGTAATTAAGGACCAACTTTGCTGGGTATATGATCTTTGGTTGGCAATTTGTTTCTTTCAGAGTTTTATATAGGACATTTCTTTGCCATAGTTTAGTCTTATTACTTTTTCTGTGTTACTAATTTTTTGTTTTCTTCCCAGGCATCTCTCAGGATTCTTTCCATATCTTTCATTTTGGAAAGTTTGATTATATGTCTTAGTGATTTTCATTTTAGGTCTGTTCTGCCTGGGGTTCATCAGCTTCTTGAATTGTATATATATTTTCATATTTCATGATGCTACTAAAGTTTTCTTCTAACAACTATTCAAAATTTCTCTGTTCCAAACCTGAAGAGTGGCCAAGGAACATAATCAAGGTTCCTCAAGTCTCTTACTGACTAGTAAACCTGATTCATTTTATAATTGTGTGTTTTGTTCCACATTTTCTCCCACTTTATCCAGGACCTTCTAACGTGATCCCTATCAGAAGAGTAGATAGTGATAGCTGAATACTATTTAGTCCTTTGGGACTCGGGGTCATATAGACTGATGTTCACATGTTCCATTTGTCCATTTTCCAAACTTATTTCTTTCTGTGTATAGGAAATAAGAGTAATGAAAATTAAACATACTTGGAATCATTTAGTTCTGGAGGAGAACTCACTCTTGTGGCTCAATTATCAGCCAAGCAGTTGTTGTTGTTAAGTGCCAGCAAGTCGATTCTAACCCATAGCAATCCTATATAAGGTTTCCAAAGAGAAGCTGATGAGCTTGAGCCACCGACTTTGAAGTTCAAATGACTTTGCAGTCTGATGCATTAGCTCACAGTGCCACACCAGGACAGCCAAGCAGTAGATAGGCAAAAAGGAGGGAAAACAGCACTAGTGAGGTAAGTTGTTATTGTTAAGTGCCATTGAGGGGGTTCTAACTCATAGTAATCTTTTACAGGGTTTCTAAGTCTTTATATCTTTGCGTGAGTAGAAAGCACATCTGTCCTTCAAATGAGTTATGCACACCATAAAAATATGAAAAGGGAAACATTTACCTAAGGATAAAATTCAGAGGGGTTGGGAAAAAATTTTGAATGGAATGTGACATGGAGGAAGTAGGATAACTGCTGCTACATTGAAGGGATTGAAATTATGGAAACAAAATGAAGTATATGATTTGTTGAATGCAAAACTAACAATTTTCTCTGTAAACTTTCACTCAGTTCACATTAACCAGTTAAAAACAAAACCAATAAATACTTTGGTGGCACAGTGTTGAAAACATTAGCTGCTAACTGAAAGGTCAATGATTTCAAAAACAAAAACAAAACAAACCTTTGGGTTTATGGGGAAGATGTGTCAGTTTGTTTCTTGCTTCTGTAAAGATTTAAAATCTTGAAAACCCTATAGGCCAGTTCAGGCCTGTACAATAGGGCTGCTATGAATTGGAATGTATTCAGTTGCAGTGTATTATTTTCTTTAATATACATTATACATTTGAAGCATTCAAAATAGAATGAATTTCCATATTTTTTCAATGTTTACTTTCATTCTTGTTTTATATCAGGGAAATGAGTTAGTTAACTTATAATGTCCCTACCAGCCAGCTGCAACACTTGAATATATCACATTGATACATGAAAATACTATTCAGAATCTAATGTTATTTAATTAAACAAATTTGACAAATTCAATCTTGCAATAAGATTTTGAAGAACTATTCATTTAGATTTAAGGGTTTATAAAACCATTAATGAACACTCCACCACAACAAATATAAACATGTTGGTAATAATGAAGATGAGCGAGGAGAAGAAATGGCAAACAACATTGTATGTTTTCTAAGATAGGAATAAATAGATAGTGAAAAAAAAAAGAGTGATGAAACAATGAGGCCAGACTTGAATATATGACAGTTTATAAATTCAGAGTAGATATGATACAGCAGCTCCTGTCCAAACACAAGGGTGCTAAGTTTTTCTTCTGATGATACCTTTTTATAATCTTTAAATAAAACTAATATGCTTTGGTGTGGTGCTGTGGGCTAATGCATGAGACTGCAAAGTTGCTTGAACTGCAAAGTCAGTGGTTCAAGCTCACCAACTGCTCCTTGGAAACCCTATACAGGGTCGCTATGGGTCAGAATCTACTCTACGGCACTTAACAACAACAACAATATGCTTTGGGTTCCATTCCTTACACCCTCTAATTATTCTGCTCTCCCTTGTTAAATTCCCAATACTGAATAAAAAAAAAAAAGAAAATACCCCACACAATTCATATAATACTCCAATCTAATTTCAATTGTAGTGGGAACTGGATTGGGAAAATCTGCTTTTTTAAAGACAATTTTATATCACAAAAAATCTGTATGTACTTTGGAGAAACATGCCTTTGTTATAAGGAGGTAATTTTCAGAGGAGGTAGTGAGAAAGGAAGATGAAAAAGGGGAAAAAATAACCTTTCTTTCCACAAACAAAGTGCAAAAGTATAGACATTTTTACTTCAGTATTTTCCCATTATTTTGGGGTTGATTAACTACTTTTTCTAAAACAAATTCTTGATTATCTCGTGTCTATGCCTATGAAAGTTACAACCTGCTTTTAATTATAACGGGCCCAACTCACCACCTGATATTGGAGTGAAAGCAGAAAGTGCATTTAGCAGCTTCAGAGGAATGTTTGAACATTGTAATTACCTTTCAATATAATTCTTTGTAACGAAAGAAATATTTGTATTTTTTATATTCTATGGGAAGTTGTTCTTTGCTATAAGATGTCACTTGCAATCCATAGTGACATTTGAGTAAAGGTATAAAAATGGCATATTATACTATTGACAGATCTAGTCTGTTCTCTCTTATCATGAGGTAAGGGTCTCTCCTATGCATACATATGAGAACCAATAATGTTATTTCGGTTGGGCTTTCTTTCAGTTATTAAATATTCAGAATTTTCATTATGCACCAGAGCCTGAGTAGTATAAGATTACTGGGAAAACTTTTCAAGAGCTTTTATTATTATTATTAATATTAATCCTGTATGCCACACTGATTCATCTACCTTGCAAATTCAAGTATCAATAGAAAAAGTAAAACACAACCTTTTCTCCCTAAATAGGCAAGAGCAGATAACTTGCAATTTTTAATCTTAATTTTGCTTTTTGTTTTTTCATACAGTAAAAGAGAGGGAAGTGCATTATATCTTCCCAATCTCTTTCAGACAGATGGAAAAATTAAAGGTCAGGCAAGTAAAACAATTCTCCCAAAGTAACACAGGAGAAGTGGAAGAGTCAAGACTAAAACTCAAGACACTGTTATACCAATGTCTGGGAATACTCACAGTGCCTTTGGAGAATAGAATCAATGCTATTGCTGTCTCCCTGTTCCAATACGACTGAGTTCTGGAAGGCCAGTTAAGTACATTCAAGCTTTATGCAATATCAAAATAAGAACTATATCACTTGTTTTTGTTGTTAGTTGCCCGCGAGTCAATTCCGATTAATGGGAACCATATGTGTGCAGAGTAAAATTGCTCCATGGGGTTTTCAAGGCTGTGACCTTTTAGAAACAGATCATCTGGCCTTATTTCCAAGGTGCTTTGGATTGAATTGCTTATACTTCAGTTAATACAGCACTTAACCTTTTGTGCCACCCAGTTACTATATAGCTTGTAGAGCACTGATAACATATATAGTACACATGTCAGATTATCAATACTCTCACACAAATTTTTCTACAAATTAGCTAAGTTCCTACATGATTTTCAAACAATGTGTTTTCTGCTGGCTAATTTTAAGTGTTCACTTGGCTAAATTATAATGTCCAATTGCTTATTCAAACACTGGATGTTCCTCTGAGGTTATTTAGTTTCTGAATAAATAAAAGTCAAATGACTGCTTTAATGAAAAAGATAATGGAACTAGTCAAATGTTTCAACTTTTAAATCTCCAGCAGTTTTAGGCAGTGACATCAGCAGTTTTAGGAATTGACATTTTCTTTATTCATTATTTTGGAAAATTTTTATTGTGAATTGAGTGAAGATTTACAGAATACATCATCTGTTTTACACTCAACAAATCATACACATTGTTTTATCTGAATGATTGCAACCACCTCCTTTTAAGTTCTTTCATATGATTCTTACTTCAATTCCATCTTCTTTCCCAACCCTTGTGAATTTTCTACAGGTAAATGCTGACCTTTTGGTCTTGAATATTTGACTGTTTTATGGTTAGCATCCCTTAATAGGGCTGTTCTTCCTTTACATACCTATTGTGAGGCCATAAAGATGAATTCTATTCCAGATCTGTGCAAGATCTCTTAAACGTGTTTAAGAGCAAAGATGTCAGTTTGAGGATTAAGGTGCACCTGACCCAAGCCATGGTATTTTCAGTTGCTTCATATAAATGTTGGACAATGAATATGGAAGGCCATAGAATAACTTGAGTTATGGCGTTGGACAAGACTGTTAAAAATACCATGGACTACCAGAAAAACAACCAAATCTGTATTGGAGGAAATACAAACAAAATGCTCCTTTGAAGTTTGGATGGTGAGACTTCATCTCTCACACTTTGGACATGTTATCAGAAAGCACCAGTTTCTCGAGAAGGACATCATGTTTGGTAAACTGGAGTGTCTATAAAAATGAGGATGATCTCTAATGAGTTGGATTAGCATAATGGCAGCAGCAGTGTGTTCAAACATAACAATAATTTTGAGGATGCCACAGGATCAGACGGTGTTTTGTGTTTTTTTTCGGTCGCAATTGCTTCCTCAAACACTGTCTGGATGTTCCTACGAAGTAATTGGTATGTGATTAACATTTGAATCAGTTGACCATGTTGATGTTGTTGTCAAATTTTGATTCATAGTAACCCCACATAGAGTTTCTGAGACTGTAAATCTTTGCGGGAGTAGAAAGCCTCATCTTTCTCCATGTGTCATTATTCTTCATAATGTGGGCGGGCCTTATCCAACCATAAGAATCAGTTTTCCTGAAGGAGTCTCAAGACTAAGATAGAAAAACCTGCCCACCATCTAACCTTGTGGTTTTGGTTTACCCCCACTTTCCTAAACAAAACTCTTACTCTTTCTGTGTTCTTATTTTTTGTGGGTACTGTGATGTCCATTCTGACTCATAGTAATCCCCTGTGACTGAGTAGAACGGATCCTTAGGAATTTCTTGGTTGTAGTCTTTACAGAAGTAAATCACCAGGTTTTCCTCTTATGTAGATTCTGGGTGCACATCTATGGTGATGGTGGTGGTTATGTGCTGTAGAATTGGTTCTGACTCATAGAGAACCTGTAAAGGGTTTCTAAGGCTATAATTCTTTACGGGAGCAGAAAGCCTCATCTTTCCCTCATGGAACAGCTGGTAATTTCAAACTGCTGTACCTTGAGGTTAGCAGCCTGATTTGTAATCACTATGCTACCAGAGCTTCTGGGTGTTCATCTGCAGGAAATGAAGAATCTGCAAGTTGCTAAGGATTAAACAATAAGTACTTTCTGTCCTTTCAGTAGTTTATAGAAAGAGATAGCTAGTTACAAAACAAGATGAAGAGATCTCTCAGAAGGATCATAAATGATGTTCTTTGGTGTCAGAACTGACTATTGAAGGGTGCAAAAATTTTAACTGCAGCCTAAAGGCTTTCTGCACCCATAAATGTTTACAGTCTCTGAAACTGTATATAAGGTTATGAGTGGGAACCAACTCAATGGCAGTGGATATATATATGTATGGTGGTGTTGTTAAGTACCGTGAAGTTAGTTCCAACTCATAGTGACCCTGCACAGTGTTTCTGAGGCTGTAAATCTTTACGGGAGCAGAATGCCTCATCTTTCTCCTGTGAAGTTGCTGGTAGTTTCGAACTGCTGACCTTGAGGTTGGCAGCCCAATTCATAACCACTACACTAGCAGCTCTCCTTACAGATATGTTTATTTATAGGTATATATTTATATATATATCCTTATATATCTCCTTGGTGTTGTACTGCAGGATAATGCACTAGATCACAAGGTCAGTTTAAACTGCAAGGCCTGGAGGGTCAAACCCACTAATTGCTCTTTGGAAACCCTATACAAGGTTGCTATGAGTTGGGACTGACTCCACAACAGTTAACAATAACAAATAGATTATTTAATTATAGATTTTCTTTTAATTGGTTCTGTTTCTCTGCAGAATTTTTACTAATAAGCATAACAGTATAGAAGTACAGCATCTGTCCTGGTGTGGCTCTATAGCATAAGTACTAGATTGTTAACTGCAAGGTAGGTGGTCAAACCCCCAACTGCTCCTTGGAAACCCTATACAGGGTCACTATGAGTTGGAGGGATAAATTCAAGGTCATATTTTGGCTCTTGTAGACTTGTTTTCATTTTCTTCAGTTTCAGTTTGAATTTGCATATCAGTAATTGATGGTC
>NW_006408850.1:2564849-2573940 GCF_000296735.1 Chrysochloris asiatica
GCCTGACCCAAGCCATGGTATTTTCAATAACCTCACATGGTTGCGAAAGCTGGACAGTGAATAAGGAAGATCGTAGAAAAATTGATGCCTTTGAGTTGTGGTGTTGGAGGAGAATACTGAAAGTGCCATGGACTTCCAAAAGAACCAATAGATCAACCAGAGTGCTTCTTGGAGGCCAAGATGGCTAGGCTTCGTCTCTCATACTTTGGACACCTTGTCTGGAGAGAACAGTCGCTGGAGAAGGATGTCATCCTGGGTAAGGTGGAGGGTCAGAGAAAAAGAGGAAGACCCCCAACGAGAAGGATCAGCCAGGTGACATCATTGATGGTGTCAAGTGTGGCGGCGGTAGTGAGTTTGGCCCAGGATCGGACATTGTTTCATTCGGCTGTGCATGGGGTTGCTATGAGTCAGTTCCGACTCGATGGCACCTGACAACAACAACAACATGAGTTGGAACCAATTTAACAGCACTTGACTCAAATGAGAATGAAAACACAATATACCCAAACCTTTGGGACACAACAAAAAAACATGTGTAGAGGGCAATTTATAGCAATAAACACACACATGCAACATGAAGAAAGAACCAAAATCAATACATTAATGCACCAACAACAATTGGAAAAACAGGTGTTTTGTTTAGATGTGCATAGTGGTGCTATGAGTGGGTACTGACCTGAAGGCACCTATCAACAACAACAACAACAACAAAGGAGAATAAATGAGACAAAGCCCAGAAAAACAATGGGAAGTATCAACAAGAGAAGTTGATTCTTTTAAATAACTAATAAAATAAACAAAGAATTGTCAAATTTAACAAAAGAAAAGAAAGACAAAATGTAGCTAACAAGACTAATAAACAACCATAACAACACAAGAAAGAATCTAGAGGACAAGAAGTTGATTCTTTGAAGGGATTAATGAAATTCACAAATCATTGTCAAATCTAAAAATAGTGAAGGAGAAGATACAAATAACATGAATAAAAAATGATTGTCACACAGAACCAACAGAAATAAAAATGATAACAGCATACTACGAAGAATTGCACTCCAACAAATTTGAAAAGCTAGAAGCAGTGGACAGATGTTTAGAAAAACACTAAACTAACACTGATGGAATAGAAAACCTGAACAGACTTATAACAAAAGAAGAAATTGACCAGATCATTAAAAAACTCTCAACATAAAAATTAGGGGCCTAGGTGGCTTTGCTAGTAAATTGTACCAAATATTCATAGAAGCTGTTGTTGTTGTTCTTGTTAAGTGTCGTAGAGTTACTTCTGACTCATAGCAACCTTTCATAGGGTTTCCGAGGAGTAGCTGGTCAGTTTAATTGCTGACCTTATGGTTTGCAGTACAGTTCATTCATAGAAGAGCTGACACCAATTCTACTCAAAATAATCCAGAATGTACAAAAAAATGGAAAACTGCAAAACGCATCTTATGTATTGAGCATAATCCTAAAGCAAGACCAGGCAGACACCATTTAACAAAAACAATAAAGACCAATATCCCTCTTCAAAAGCACAGCCAGCAGAACACACAAATCTCTGTTGGATGAAGTACAGCAAGAATGCTCCTTAGTAGCCAGGATATTGAAACTTTGTCTCTAATACTTTGTGCATGCTATCAGAAAGAGCCACTCCCTGGAGAAAGACATCATTCTTTGTAAACTGGAAGGTCAGTGAAAAACAGGAAGATCTGCAGTGAGATGGATTGACAGTATCAGCAGCCCTGGCTTCAAATATGGCAACAATTGTGAGGATGGCACAGGACCGACAGTGTTTTGTTGTGTTGTGCATAATGTCACTATAAGTAGGGACCTACTAGACAATACTTAATAACAACATCTCTCATGAACATAGATGAAAAAAGTGTCAAGAAAATCCTAGGCAATAGAATTTAACAACATATATATTTTTTAAATACACGATGAGAAAATAGGATTAATAATAGATATACAAGTCTGTTTCGATATTAGAAACACAAACAACAATATCTACCACATAAAGAAAACAAAGGGAAAAAAGCCACATGATCACACTGATTGATGCAGAATAGGCATTTGACAAAATCTAACATTCATTCTTGTAACACACACACACACACACACAAAGGAATAGAAGAGAAATTCCTCAAAATATTAAGGGCATATGTACAAATCCAACAGCCAACATTACTTTCAATTAAGAGCAGTGAAAGCATTCCCTTTGTGTACAGGAATTACACAAGGAGGCCCTGTATCATGACTCCTAGTCAATATTGAGTTGGAAGTCTGAGCCAGAGTTTTAAGAAATGAAAGAGAAATTAAAGGCATCCAAATTGGCACAGAAGAAGCAAAATGTACTTTATGCACAGATGATATGATCCTTGTATGTTGAAAATCCCAAAAACTCAGCACAAAAACTATTGGAACACATTGAAAGGAAAGATTGAGTAAAGTGGCATTGTATAAGATCAACATATAAAAATAAGTGAATTCTGTAGCGTAGTGGTTACGAATCAGGCTGCAAGCTGCAAGGTCAGCAGTTCGAAACTACCAGCTGTTCCACGGGAGAAAGATGAGGCGTTCTGCTCCCATAAATATTTACAGCCTTGGAAACCCTATACAGGGTCACTATGAGTCGGAACTGACTCCATGGCACACAACAACAATAATGAGAGTTCTGAAAAAGAAATCAGGAAAGCAATACCATTTACATAGCAACTCAAAGATGAAATACTTAGGAATATATCTTCCCAGAGAAACAAGACCTAAACAAGAAAATTACAAAACACTACAACAAGAAACCAAAAGGGATATACAAAAATGGAAGACTATACCATGCTCATGGATAGAAAGACTTAACATTGTGAAAATGTTAACACTACCCAAAGCAATCTACAGATATAATGCATTCCCAATCCAGATTCCAGCATCATTCTTTAAAGAGATCACAAAACTGTAAACTAATTTTGTATGGAAAGGAAAGAAATCTCAGCTAAACAAAACATTACTTAAGAAGAACAAAGTTGGAGGTCTCTCATCTCTTGATCTCAAAATCTACTATACAGCCACAGTGGTCAATACAGCCTGGCACTGGTACAATGAATGTTACATAAATCAGTTGAACAGAATTGAGAATCTAGATATAAATCCATCCATATATAGTCAGTTGATTTTTGATAAATGGCCAAACATTTAAAATATGGAAGATAGTCTCTTTAACAAATAGTTCTGAGAAAACTAGGATTGACATTATCTAGCACTGTGATCTTACCATGCTACATGACTGTTTTCTAATTAGCTAAATGGAAATTATCAAACATATCTGAAGGAATTAATGAGAAAATGAAATGGAATAATTCTGTGAGTTTCTTGTAACAGAAAACACTCTGTATAATCATAATTTTATTTGTTTTGCCTGCTCCTAAGTGTTGACACTTTTCAGGATTTCATTACAAGTCATCTTCCTCACTAGTGCGCACACTAACTTGAATAATTGTTTTCACACCACTCTTAAAAGTGCTGTTCTTCTAGCCATATGTCCAAAGTTAATTTCTGAATATTATAACTGTATATTTCACTATTTATTTGAAATACCTTCCAGCATGTCTGAAAGAAACTTCAGACCTTCCATATTAGTATATTGTAGATATTAAATCTCATTACCTCACTCTGTGTTAATATTCACATATGTTCCTTCACAAATGTTATTATGTTTATTAATAGGTACTGTACCAAATTCTGATGTTCTGCGCTGTGATACTATGCAATGTATGCACATTGTTCAGCAAGAATTTTGGAAAGTCATTGAGGACAAAATACCTTTATATTAGGCTGTTGTGCTAAATGCTGCTGAGTTAGTTTCAACACATAATGAACCAGTATAGGATTTCCGAGGAGCAGCTGATTGGGTTGACCCTCTGACTTTGTGGTTGGCAGTCCAGGGCATATCCTACACTACCACCCCAAGAGTTATAGGGATGAGATTGAGTTACTACCTGTAAAATTATAAGAACTATGTTGACACTCATAAATAATAAATACATTGTATTATGACACTCGTAATTGAACTATTTCGATGTAGTGCCATGCTTAGTCTTTTTCATGTGTGTCATCACTCACGTTTGGAATTGCCATCTTCTCTGTTTCTTAGTCCATACTTGGTAAGTCATTATCAAACCTCCACTACCTCTAAACCTCACACCCATCCAATCAACCATGGAACCAGGCCAAGTCTACCTCACAAATTTATACTCAATACTTATATATATATATAATTTCTAGTAGTCATGGTGTGGCACTGCAGGATAATGCACTGGACCATAAGGCTGATTTGAACTTCTAGATCCGATGGTTCAAACTCACCAGCCACTCCTCAGAAACTCTACACATGGTTGTTGTGAGTTGGAACCAACTCGACAGCACTTGACAACAACAAGTCTCCTTCCTCTCATCATTTTCAACTCTTAATGGAGACCATTTTGTATATATGTAAGTGTCATCCAGTAAGTTCTGCCTCATAGCAACCCTGCATAGGGTTTGCAAAGATGTAATATTTGCAAGATCACAGAGCCTCATCTTTCTCCTACAGAGCAGATGGTAGGCTCCAACCACTGACCATGTGGTTTGCAGTACAGTTCTTATCCTCTAGAGCCACTGTTTTCCATCTATCTATCTATCTATCTATCTATCTATCTATCTATCTATCTATCTATCTATCTATCTATCTATCTATCTATATGACCGCAAGGTCAGTGGTTCAGGCTCATCAGCCACTGCTCTGAAACCCTATACAGGGTCACTATGAGTTGGAATCCACTGGACACACTTAACAACAACATATCTATTTCTATCTATCTACCTAGCTAGCTAGCTAGCTAGCTAGCTAGTTAGCTAGCTATCGGAGTTATATGGTGTGGCACTGTGAAATAAAGCACTGAATCACAAAGTCAGTTTGAACCTCAAGGTCTGTAGTTTCATTCTCACCAGCCACTCCCTGAAAATCCTATACAGGGTTGCTATGAGTTGGAACTAGTTCACATCACATCATGTATATGTATGATAGTGGTGGTGGTAGTGTGCCGTGGAGTTGGTCCAACTCATAGTGACCCTGTATAGGGGTTCCAAGGCTATAAATATTTATGGGAGCAGAAAGCCTCATCTTTCTCCCACGGAATGGCTTGTAGTTTCAAACTGCTGACCTTGAAGTTAGCAGCCCAACTCATAACCAATATGCTACCAGAGCTCCTTACATATATATGTATATATGTGCCAGGCTTCCAAGCATTCCTTTGTTCTGTTGGAACAACTGCCTCTTGGTCTATGTACAGGTTCCAGGTTCCTGATGAATACAATGAAGTATTCCAGAATACACATCCTTTACAATGATTTCCATAGCTTATCATTATTCACACAATCGAAAGCACAGGTATACATCTTTCTGAGGAGCTCGGTAGTGTAGTGGTTACAAATTGGGGCTGTGAACCACAAGGTCAGCAGTTTGAAACTACCAGCTGTTCTGAGGGAGAAAGATGAGGCTTTCTGTTCCCGTACAGATTTACAGCCTCAGAAACCCTGTACAGGGTCACTATGAATCAGAATCGACTCCACAGCACATCACTGCCATTTCCACTACTATACATCTTTCTGGTATTCTCAACTTTCAGCCAACATGCGTCTGACAAAAGCACTGATATCCTTCATTTTACATCCCTGTCTAAATCTGGTCAGAACCTCTGGCTGTTCCCTGTCAATGTACTGTTGCATTCATTTTTGAATTATCTTCAGCAACATGTATTTGCATGGGATTTTAATCATATTGTCCAATGGTTTCCATCATGCTGTTGGTTAAACTCTCTTTGAAATGTACATAGATATGGATCTTCTAATCAGCTAGCTGTATTTCAAATTTTTGGTATAGATGAGTGAATGCCTCCAGTGCTGCCTTAGTGGTTTGAAGAGTTTCAATTTATGTTTCATCAATTCCCAGAGTGTTGTTTTTGTGTTTCATCAATTCCCAGAGTGTTGGTCTTTTCTAATGCATTTAGTGCACCCTGGACTTCGTTCTTCAGTATCATTGGCTCTTCATCATATGCTGCCTGTTGAAAAGTTGAACAATGACCTTTTTGATTTTTTTTATTCTTCACTGCATCTTATTTTGATGCTTCAAATATTAAATATTTACATCATTCAATATTTTGCCCATAGAATCCTTCAATATTGCAAATTGATTCTTGTTTTTTTCCTTCAGCTTGAAAAATGCTGAGTTTGTTTTTCCCTTTTGGTTTTCTAACCCTAGTTCTTTGCACATGAGTTGGAATTTACAGGATGGCAGTGAATTTTATTTTTGGTTAAGATGTTGTTGTCAGGTGCCATTGAGTTGGAACTGACTCATAGCAACCCCATGCACAGCAGAACAAAACAATGTCCGATCCTGGGTCAACCTCACTACTGCTGCCACACTTGATGTCATCAATGATGCCATCTGGCTGATCCATCTAGTTGGGGGTCTTCCTCTCTTTCTCTGACCCTCCATCTTACCCAGCATGACATCCTTATCCAGAGACTGTTCCCTCCTTAGATACCTAAGATAAAATGAAACAAAAACAAACAAACAGAAAATGCCATATGTTGAAGATGTGGTGAAATTGAAATGTTTATACATTGCTGGTGGGAATGCAAATTTGAAAACAATGTCACTGCTGCTCAGAAACAAAAATTACTAAACTAAAACTAAAAATACAACTACCTTATGATCCAGCAATTTCACTCCTCAGAATATAACCAAAAGATGGGAAAGTAGATATTCAGACATGTGTACATCAGTGTTCATTGCAATATTCTTCACAATAGACAAAAACTGGAAACAACCTAAATGCTTACCAACAGATGAGGGGATAAACAAAATGAGATACAGACATACAGTGAAATACTACTCAGTAGGAAAAATGAAACTTTAATACATGTTTTGATATGGATCCACAGGAACTGCTAGAAGAACAAACAAATTTGTTGTGGAAGAAGTACTACAGCCACAGTGTTCCTTAAAAGTGAGGATGGTGAACTTCATCTCTTTTACTTTGGACCTGTTATTAGGAAGGACTAGTCCTTGGACAAAAACAATATACTTGGAAAAATGGAGGGTTAACAAAAAAAGAGAAAGGCCTACAACAAGATGGATTAACATAGGGCAGCAGCAAAGGGTTCAAATAAGAATTGTGAAGATGGTGCAGGACTGAGCAGTGTTTTGTTCTATTGTGCACAGGGTTGCTATGAGTTGGAGCCACCTAACAACAAATAATATGATTGTATCAATCTTGAAAGCATTATACTGAGTGAAATAAGTCAATCATAAAACGGCAAATACTAATTGACCTCACAGATAAAAAAAAGACAAGAAAAGGTAAATGTATAGATATAAAAGCTTACTTGTGGTTACCAAGAGCAGAATCAAGGTTAAATGTTATGAAAACATCATATTGATTAAGGGTAGGCTCTGCGTAAACACTATGGAGATCTTCTGCTCTGTATAGTAGGGCTGCTATGAGTTCGAATCAATTTAACAGTGATTTTGAGTGTGAGTATAGCCAACTGTTGTTATTGCAGTCAATAAACTGTACATCTATGAAAATTTTTATTGGAAGAGTTGCATGATAGAAGTATTTACCAAAATCACACACAAAAAGAGTTATAACATGAAACAAAAAAGTATCCCTTTATGTGTAGTCAAAAACATCATAGAATTTGGTTCCTTAGTTTAGGGGCATGGTTTCATGAGGCATCTCAGTTGATTGGTCTAATAACATGTTTAGCTTTTCTCTTTAACCTCCTAGTTTATTGCATAGTACCTTGGATCTGAAAAGATTATAAATTTAAAAGCAGCTTGAAGTCATCCTAGGAACACCAATTGTTCTCCATTAACTTGGAGTAACAGAGAAATTAGGAGAGTCAGAAATAGGAGGATATGGAGTTCGTGGTTAATTGCCTTCATGAACAACTGTCTTCTTTGCCATGAGGTTTAAGAAATTGGATGGTGCCCAGTTACCATTAATGAACATTTTGATGGAAGATTCTATAGAAGATGCCTAATAAAACAGGAGATGTGTAAAACAGAATGTCAAATTCTCATGGATTCTAGACATTCTAATTTATTTGTGGTTACCAGAAGCAGAATCAGAGTTGTTGTTTTTGTTGTTGTTAAGAGCTCTTTAATCTGTTCCAACTCATAGCAAGCCTTCACATAGTCTCCAAGGAACACTTGGTGGATGAGAAACACCAACCTTTCACTTAGCAGTCCAGTGCTTATTCTACAGAACCAAAGCAGGGCACAGAATCAGGGTGGAGGATTAAAAGCTGTGGAAACATCATATGATTAAGGGTAGGTGCCACGGAGACTAGATGAACCCTTGAAACTATAGTCCTGTCGTTGATAACTGCTGTTGAGTTTGATTTGACTATAGCGACACTGTTTAGAGTTTTTGAGGCTATATAATTTGGTGGGGTACTCACCCTCCTCCTTCAGAATGGCTGGTTGGATCAAATCACACACTGCAGCCTCAAACTGCCAACCTTATTATTTGAAATCCTGTGCTTATCCTACAGAGCCACCACTGCACTGTGCCTGAAACTATTTCTCTAAAATAATATTCAATGCTTAACCCGAAAGTAGCCCCTGAAATATTTATTCTTTAAAATAAAAAATGTCTATCTTGGCCACCATGCACTTTTAAGAACTATTCATTTGCAAAGAAAGTGACAATAGCAATATGAAAGATTAGATAGAAATCATAGGTGACAATGAGTTTATATTATTTCAAGAGAAGCAGCTAAGAGCAAAAAGGTGAAGAAAGGTTATACACTCAAAAAGTGTGACCGGTTTCACTAAATTTCACATGTGCAAGCTGTTAAATCAGTGTATACATTGTTCATCTATTTTTTTTTCTTAAATGTTTTATTGTGAATTATGTGATAGTTTACATGGGAGAACATCAGTCTTACATTCATTCTATCATATATCTTCTCATTGTCATGGTTACAATCCCCTCCATGCAATCCTTCCCCGTGCCCCACAGGTCTTCAGCACACAGTCGCTCTCCCTCTCTGG